>NC_081356.1:35603153-35935340 GCF_030684315.1 Stegostoma tigrinum | reverse complement strand
GCTCTTCACTTTTGTGCTGATCGCTTTCAATCAGAAGTCTGTCTAACTCAGCCTTTAATATATTTAATGACTCAGTCTTCCTTGCTGCTAGAGAAGACTTGTTCCAAACACAAATGGCCATCTGGGATCTGAGTGAAAAAAATCCTGCTCATCTCTTTTTTTTTACATGAGAGATGCTTTATTTTGAAACTGTGCCCCCACATTTTAAAGTCCATTTACCTTTTCATGTTCCCTCAGAATCTTGCATTTCTGAGAATGAGAAAGATTGTCTTGGTCAGGAAAATGAGTAGAAAGTCCAGGCTAAGATGATGTTATATTTTGCTATGCTAGAGGGTGAGACTTAAAACGGTGGAATGCTGCTCCAGATCAGCAGGCCACACATAAGTATTGGAGAAATTAGACAAAAGAGTGAAACTTTGCCCAACTGCAGAGAATTTGTATAATCAGGTCATTAGATAGCTGTCAGAAAAAGTCCTCACTGGAAAGAGCATGTGCTGATGGCTTTTTCTCATGTACTGACTTTTGTTAATTAGTCATTGTAGGTTTACACTGATTTTTGAAAAAAAACCCAGTTACACACAAGTTATATTGTCAGACATTACACAAATCTTGATAAGAGGTGCACATCTATCATGCCAAATTAAGCACCACAGACAATGAATGACATGTCTGTTCCTTGATGTGACAATAGACACTAGCAAAACAACACTGAAAAGTCACTCCACACATACAATTTTACAGGACCAACTATTTGAAATCATATAACATTTTCAAGTCATAACATGCCCAAAGATTGACGTGAGATCATCTAACATAATGTCGACAGTCAGGTTAACAAAGGTTTGACCAAAGGAATGTGCTTTGAGTAATATCTTATAAGGCTAGTGGACAGTAGAAATGAATTGCTTGCATTGGAAGTTTTGAAATGATTCAGATGATTTGAAATATTGCAGTGAAGATC
The DNA here is from genome assembly GCF_030684315.1 of Stegostoma tigrinum. Classification (NCBI taxonomy): domain Eukaryota; kingdom Metazoa; phylum Chordata; class Chondrichthyes; order Orectolobiformes; family Stegostomatidae; genus Stegostoma; species Stegostoma tigrinum. The sequence continues at coordinate 35,934,379 of NC_081356.1, read as the reverse complement.
TGAGTATATCCCTAGCCAAATATAATAGTGTACAAAATATCCTTAACATGTTAGATCTATTGTTTCACTTCTTGTCAATTCAAAGTAAATTCCACAGAAGTAAACAAATCTGTGTAAATGGGTTATTTTAATAATGACCAGTGCGTTTCCATGAAGAAAGAGATGCGTACCTCGGACTGATGATTTATCAATGAACTCCATGTATCACAAGCAGATGAACATTAACTTTTTTAAAGAAATAAATCTATGGATTATGTGGGTTTGACAGATGCTACAAAATGAAGTGGAGCTATGAACATACACTACAGAAATAATTCACCTTATTTTTCCGGCTGTCAATTGTACTGAAATTATCATACAGTTGATTATTTTTGTAAGCTAATTAAATTTTGAGGAAGTTCATTTTCATTGAAGCACACATCACTGTTTGTGATACCAGGCCAGATTAAATCAATGTTGAAATTGTAAAAATCAAAAGTTAAATTTATCTCAGATGTGTTTGGGTTTTAACATTTCGGAATCATTATGTTCACTGCATGATGAAATAAAGTGATAGCATTTTATAATAAAGCTTCTAATTTGTTTTCTGATTTCAGAGCCTCTGTGTTGAATCCAATCCAAAAGATAGGTTAAATCTCTTTCCTGCCCTGACGCTCATATTAAGAGCTACCGTGAGGAATGAGACTCGGACTATTTCTATCTGAATGATAGTTTCTCTTACTGATGTTGGATTTTCCAGCTTTCTCAGGAGATTGCCTGGCTAATATGTGGCTTGTGAGAAGAAGTGGAGTGGGGACAGGTATGGGTGATTAGTGGTAATATTCCAGCTACTACAATGGGTGGCAGACTTGATTGGCCAGCTACTGGCATCCCTCAATTTTGTGTAATTATAATTCACTGCCTATGGATATGCATCAAGCATTCATATCACCTCACAGCCATGCCTTCATGACTAAATCATATATGCTTGGTGTAAGTGTTTGAAGGGTAGAAGGAAAGTTAAGTCTTCTTTTGATTGGCAGGATGGTTCTGTATTAAAATGAGCTTCTCCAAGCATGTTTCTTTCTAAGTTGGTTAATCTATTCAGAGTCTGATTATCAATATTAAAAGAAAGAGAACTAATTCTCACCTTTTCCTGCTTGAAAGAATGTTGTGCCACCATGCCATTTAAATGATATACATGTCTCATTGCTGATGCTAGTGCTCATATCATAAAGATAGTTAGTAGAGTGAGAGCTGAGTGCTGCCAACAAACAATGTAGAGAGTCTTCAATGGGAGCAAAGCATACAAAGTAGAATGTGGTCTTGATAAAACACAGTATGTGGCCTCAAAAATGATGATGAGAAGCACACACTCATTTTTGAAGTGAATTGGGAGAGGCAAAGGAAATCTAGTTCCCACATGTTAGATAGGTATGTTGAGGTCTGCAAGTGCATATGATGGACCTGAAGCCATTTTTGAGAGTCTGCTGTGGGGCAGTTAATGGCAGTATTGATTAAGAGGCTTGTAAGTCAACTGCATTGGCTTAACCTTTGGCCCTGAAAGTTGGGGTTTCACTTCCCACCTACCCAGAGCTGTGTCATAACATATGCAAATATCTTGACTAATATAAAATTCAAACTTTGGCACTGAACGCTTTGGCTTATCAATTGCTGCCTATAAAGGATAGCTCTGATATTTTACAGACTGTGCCTGATCATGGGAGCAGAAATACTCAGCCTCCCTCACAAATTTAAAGAATGAAGGTTGGACACATGTGCACCATGATGTTCAATGCCCATAATGTTCTTTGAGTCAGAAGGTAGATGCACTGGTGTAATGGTAACATCATGGGATATCAATCCAGAGGCTGTGGTTAATGTTTTGGGAGCACAGGTTTCAACCCCATCATGGCAGTTGGTAAAATTTAAATCCAATTAATAAATCTGAAGCATATATGTAGTCTAAATAAAGGTGTATAAATCCCCATTTAAAACAAATAACTTCATGTTTTTATATAAGGAATTATGCCATTCTCATTCTATTTGGCTCTTTGTGATTCTAAACGTCAACAATGTGGTCGACTTTTTGCTGTGCCTGAAATGGCCTAGCAACTTATACATATCAAGGGCAATTAGGCATGGGTAGCAAATGCTGATTATGCTAGCACCACAACGTGAAACTATGAGGAAAACAAAAGTTCATGGAATACTTCAGATACTTAGTATAATGTCTAAACTGACAGTCCTGTGCAGAACTGAGGAGCGTTGAGTTGTTGCAAGTGTCCCGGTTGTTCTCTTTAGTAAATGTAATGGCAAGATTTCCGTGAAGATCAGGGAACAACTAATTCATTTTGCTAGTTGTATTGGTCAATTTCCAGCCTTATATCGACATTGCAACAGCTAATTACTTGTCATTATCTCATCGATTGTGAGGGACTGTTGCTCTGCCTAGATTTGGCTGTAATGATTCCTACTTTTGAACAATTCTTTTAAAATTGAATAGTAAAGGAATATTGAAATAACTCCACCGAGATCAGTATTCCATCACCAAGTCACCCTTTATTTACGCATGCACAGTACATGTACTCTAACTAGTTTGCTCGGAGACTGTCCTCATGCTAGGGACTATCTCTGACACTCCTATTTTTACCCACCAGCTACAGCTCCCTGATTGGACCAGGTTAATAACATCAATCAGGGACAAAGAACAAAGAAAATTACAGCACAGGAACAGGCCCTTCGGCCCTCCAAGCCTGCGCCGATCGAGATCCTCTGTCTAACCTGTCATCTATTTTCTAAAGGTCTGTGTCCATTTACTCCCTGCCCATCCATGTACCTGTCCAGATATATCTTAAAAGACACTAAAGTGTCTGCGTCTACCACTTCCGCTGGCAACGTGTTCCAGGCACCCACCACCCTCTGCGTAAAGAACTTTCCATGCATATCACCCTTAAACTTTCCTCCTCTCACTTTGAACTCATGACTCCTAGTAAATGAGCCCCCCACTCTGGGAAAAAGCTTCTCATACTCAATGAGGTCTTCCTGGCCCTCATTCAAATCACTGCAAATACAATTAGTTTTACAACACTTTTGCACATCCCAAAGTCATATAAATGCAAGTGTTTCTTTCGCATTTAGTCAGTGACCTCCTGCATTCACAGTTGTGTTTGGGCTGATCACCAGAAGGAAAATGACAGCAACACGAAGAGGCATTACTAGACAGAAAATAAGCTTTTAAGTTTGCTTTTCACCACACCCCCTCACACACTTATGGTAAATCTAAGCTTATCTACCAGATTCATTCACCTTTCATTTTAAAGTTCTAATGCCAGAATGCATTCAGACTTGTCATGATGTCAAATCAACTTTTGAATATTGAATTTCTGAGTCATAAATGGTGAATTTTCAAACATTTAAAGTTTAAAGGGCTGATTCAATCATGAATTCGGTTTGTAAACTGTTATATTTTGGAAGTTAAAATAGAAATCATTTTTGTTGTGAAGAGCTCAATCAAAATAAAGAAATAAAATTGAACCTGTAAAATTATGTTCGTAAGTGAAAAAGATATGTTTTCTGGAGGCAAAGTTCCTTTAAACTGACAAATCATAGACTGGTGTAGTACAGAAGTAATTCAATTCATCATACTCTTTGGATTTGCTTTCAAACTTGTCCCAGTCCTTATTCTTTTCATCCCACTCTGCACCTTTTCCTTTATAACTATATACCTGATCCCCAATGTAAATTTGTTAAATCTTATTCCATTACCCTTTTGGACTCGGAGACAGTAAGGACTGCAGATTATGGAAGCTAGAGTCAATAAATGCAGAGCTGGAAAAGCACAGCAGGTCAGACAGCATCCGAGGAGCAGGAACGTCAATGTTTTGGGTCCAAGTCCTTCTTCAGGCCTCTCAAAAAAGGGTTCTGACTAGAAACAATGACTTTCCTTCTCTTCAGATGCTGTCCCACCTGCTGCTCTCTTCCAGCTCCATATTTTTCAAACCTTTTGGACTCACTTTTTTTTAAACAAACCACTTCATTTTGCACCTGGTTGGTTGTGTCAATTATTTTAAATCATTAAAATCTCTAAAACATTGGCCTATTCTTCAAAGGTTTATTTTTAAGGTCAAAAGTAATTCTCTGGGATCAAACACCATTTCTTGACCAAAATTGAATTATACCACGAATATTGTAAATAACATTTCACAGAAAGCAATCAAAATCACATTTATTTGAAAATGGCTTCCTGAACACAGTATGGCAAAGGCAAGAAACAATTCACAAATTTGCAAATCACAGTCTATTATTATCAAAAACTAAAAGATTTGATACCATCATTTTTTTTGTTTCGGTAATTTAAATCCCTTCAGTCTTGGGTATTTTGACATGTTGACTTGTTACTACATACATAAGGCAACAAGGTTTATGCTTCATTAGAATTAAACTACCAAAGAAATAGCAAGTTATAAATAATTGCTTCATACATCATTGCTCATTCTCATTCACTTATGTCAGTCATTGTCATTTAGAGACCGACTGTTCAAAAAAGAAAGCAACCTAATTTTAAATCTTCAGTATTGTGTCTTTCCTGCAAGAACCAGTATAAACATTATGTGATATGTTACACCATTTAAATATTCCGGATTGCACAATGATTATTCTAGCTAAACTATCATGTTAATTGCATTGTTAACATGGAAATAAGTTTGAATATTTGAACCCATAATTGTGACTGTGTGTGTGGCAGCTCCAGGCAGGTAAAGTTAAATGGTGCTACTCAAACTTCCATCCTTTACAATTGCTGGTTGACTCATTGATTCCCAGGGTTGAGAATGCAAGAAAGAAGCCCAAACCTTTTCATCTACTTCTGATTCAGTTCAGACAAAATCTTGCCCACTTAGGATTACGAAAACTTTACGATCAAACATTTGAGGGGCCTAAAATAGTCCAGTCTACTCTAGCGCAGCAATCCATGCAGGCAACAGCTGAAATTATGTGGTGACAGCAAGAACTGCAAACGTTGGGATCAGAGGTAACTCAGAGTGGAGCTGGATGAACACAACAGGCCAGGCAGCATCAGAGGAGCAGGAAAGTTGATGTTTTGGGTCGGGTCCCTTCTTCAGAAATGAGGAGTGGAAAGGGAGCTCAGAAATAAATAGAGACAGGAGGGGTGGGGTAGGGGAAGGTAGGTGGGATGGTGATAGGTGAGTGCAGGAAGGGAATGGTGGGGATTGGTCAGTGAGCTGGGTGGGGTGGATAGGTGGGAGAGAAGATGGACGGGTGCCCCCTATTAACAGCAATAGCTGCTGCATTATGATTTTAAGATCACAAAAGCAACTTTGGCAGTGACTGAGAGAAGTCTAGCATGTGAAGAACAATAACCATGTTGTCCAGTTTAAAAGCAAAGCTGTGCATGGCTGGTTTGTTAGGTGTTTTTATGGCGTAAGCAAATATAAATTCAAAGCATTCTTTCATCTGAATGCAGAGTCATGCTTTAATTTGTGTTTGTTTTATGATACAAACAGTGAAAAGCAGCAAGTTTAACAGGGACTTGAGTAAAGGTTATTTCACCCAGAGGTTGGGAGTGGTCTGGAATGCACTCTCTGGGAGGGGAGTTACAGCAAGAAACCTCACCACCATTAAAAGTACTTGGGACGAGCACCTGAAGTGTCATAACATTCTAGGCTATGTGTCTATTGTGGGCAACTTGGACTTGTAAAGGTAATAGTATATTCTTGGTCGTACAGAGTTGATGGGCCAAAGAGCCTTTTATGTACCGTATTATTCAATGAATCTATGTAACACAACTCTGTTTATGATTTTCAGAGATAATAGGAACTGCAGATGCTGGAGAATCCGAGATAACAAAGTGTAGAGCTGGATAAACACAGCAGGCCAAGCAGCATCTTAGGTGCACGAAAGCTCACGTTTCAGGCCTAGACCCTTTCGCGCTCCTTAGATGCTGCTTGGCCTGCTGTGTTTATCCAGCTCTACACTTTGTTATCTCTGTTTATGACTTTTGTGTGATTACTGTGAACTTAAACTTGTTTCAGACGATGGTTGTTACTGCAGACTCACAGATGGTTCTTGTTGTTAACGTGCATTGATATACTTTGGATTTTTCAAATATGCCGAGATGTTCCAGTTGGGGAATTTAAAATGGTACTAAATTACCATGGGGTAACACTCTAAGGATATTTGATAATTCAAGGTACAAATCAGGGTTTGGTAGGAATGATTTTAGATGATCATCACTCTTCAAAAAACCAATCACATATTGGGAACTTACTGTTTCACCAATCTGAGATTGATCATGTGCTGTTTATGAATTGGCAAGCAAATTTGAGTTTGAATTGACTCTTTTCATGCTCTGGGGATAGTGTCTATCAAGGATTAATAAGCAGTGACACTTATTAACTCAGTGCATAATTGAACATTGAAGACAAAGGACAACTTCAGTCAATTGAAGAGAAAAAGGGACATGTCTAATAAGTCAGTGTCCCACATTGGATCAATTGATTCAGTTACCAATCCAATCTACCACCTCAACTATTCAGTATTGGCCACTGGTACTTGTAATGATAAATTTAATGAATTTTATAAAATTTTTGAAAACATAGTTGGATGTGGAACAGATCTTGTAACTAATCAGGACTAGGAAATGTTTAGAACTGACTTTCTCAACTTCATCTAAATCTTACAATTAAAGTGAAACACAAAATTTTACAAGTGACTACGGAGATGTTCAATCAGAAGTGTGTTTTCATGGGGGCGGTGGGGTGATGTGGTGGATCTTGTTAGCTTAGGTCAAGGGTTATCTTGGTAGGATGTCTAACCTAAAGAAGTTTTTGGGGAGTTCAGGGGTAAGGAAGGTCTGAGAACAAAATGTTGGGTCTTGAGAAGGGGGCATGTGTTCTGTAGGGATTCATGAGGCAATCAGATGTCTATTTGGGTGTGAGTGAGGTGGCATTGGCCGAATGTCAGATCTGTGGTGTATAGATACTAATTTGGGGTCTGTTCAGGGTAGACTCAGTGGTACTTGCAGTCTGGTTAGACTGGAGGAAGGATGTTCTCGGGAGAGGTGTCTGCCCAGTTGGAGAGAACTGAATTTCATGGGTTGACAGGGTAAATTGGCTTATGTCAGGGCTGATGGGAGACTGGTTGTCTTGACTGGAGCTGTACAAATTGAAGGTTGTTGGGGTGAGAGGGGATCAATGGTGAGTTGGCTGATGGCCAGTTTATAACCAGCCAGATGTTAAATGAGGCTTTAAACCCTCGAATATTTTCTGACTAATTATTAAACAAAGCCACTCTGAACCCTCCAAGGTCTGCAACTGAAGATTAAAGTTGGGAAAATTTTGGAGACTTCCAAATGCTGAATAATTTCTCACCAGAAGGTTCAACTTACTGGGAACTTTGCACAAAGTCAGCCACAGCAGTCTTCTGAATGGTCCCAATGCCTAATTCCAACTTTTCCTTCAGCAATGGCAATTTTTCCGTAGCATTATCTGGACTATTCTTCCCCGAAACTTTGCAGGTTGACTGATTACATATTTAACTTTCAACTCTATTAGGAAATAAGCCTAATTTGAAGGATTCAAATGATTAGGGTGAGAACTGACTGTCACTTAAAAGGTCTTTTAAAAACTGATGGAAAATTGCTTTAAAATTACTATTGTGTTCTCTGAAGGGATCACTCAGGATAGAGTCCTCAGCCCAACCATCTTCTGCTGCTTCAGCAAAGATCGTCCCTTCATCATAAGGTCAGAAATGGGAATCTTCGCCATTGAATGCACAACCTTCAGTGCCTTTTGCAATTGCTGAAGCAGTCCATGTCCAAATGCACAAAGTACAGATAATATTCAACTTTGGGATGAAAATTGGCAAGTTACATTCATGCTAATGCCAGAAGTGCCAGGCAATGACCATCTCCGAGAGGCTCAATCATTGTACTTTGACATTTGAATGCAAGACTATCACTGAAGCCTCCACAGACAAGAAACAGGGGATTTTCATTGACTAAATCTGAACTGGAATTACCATAGAATTACTGTATCTATAAGAACAGGTCAGAGACTCTGAACATTGCAGCAAGTAACTCACAACCTAAATCCTTAAAAGCAGGTCTGCAATTTACAAGCCATAAGTCAGGAGTGTGTTGGAATTTTGTTGCATTGTGGATCAGGATTGAAGGGCTAATGGACAATTCTAGATCATTTGTCTTATGCTACAATAACAATGTAATTGTTTAGACCTTCTGGTATCAGGATATCCAGAAACCGGGCTGATGAGCAGAGATACATGTCAGGATCCCACATACTCACTCCATGGGAAATCTCATGACTACAGGAAATTTGTATATCTGAAAGGCAGTTCTCTGCTCTCAGGGATCCTCAGAAAAACATTGTGGATGAAGATTTCCATACTTTGGTGGTTTCATTTTTGTTGGTTTTATGGTGGTACTCTCTCCATGAGGCCAACCAAGTTTTCTCACATTTAACCCAAACTCACCTCATTAACTATTTACCAAACTTCCATGAAGACCTTTTAGCCCAATGCTAGTACAATGCTCCCGCTCTCTTACTTACCATTGGCATCTCTGGTTATGGCACCAATTTTAAAATGCCATTATACACCCAGTCAACCACCAATGGTGTAGAATTTCCCTGCACAGTTCCAGGAATAGTGGAGAACTGAGAAATTGGCAACCTGCTTTGCTGTTGGGGACCTGATGGACAGTGAGATACTGAAAAAGGGCCATCCTTTTCCCAGAGGACCGCCAAGGGAGGTCATACCCCCAAACCCTGCAGTCTGGTCCAAGATCATCACCCACATCACTGCAGTCTCTACCATCCAGAGAAACACATAGTAATACAGCAAGGAGGTAAATAACCTTCTCTAATCCATTTGGATAAGTGCCACCATCTTCTCTGTGTTTCTTCACACTCACTCCATCTCTGCTACTGAACTTGCATCCTACCAAGGTCATGCTCTACCAATTCTTAGAATTGCCTGCAACATTTATGCTTACTCGTTCTTGACACCTGACATGCACACGTGTACATGCAGGCGCACATACACATGTACACGTGCACACAGGAACACACACATAGGGACACGTGCCACACACTGATGCCTCAAACTCTATTCACCACATCAATTTTACCCCATCTTTGCAAGTGCTAACAGCTGTGCCACCCATTTTCATCTCATTCAATCCCGCTCCTTCTCTCATTCCAAGAGAAAGCTGACCATAACAGGTCTGAAATGATCAGAAAAGCATTTAATGTTTGCATGCCACAACTCCTAACCCTTCTCTCTCTTCCAGGTCTCTGTGGCATGTTTGCAGTGGCCAGTTTCAAGAGGGCCACTCTGTAAGACATGCCCTCACCCACTTTAGAGGAAAACAGCACAATGCCTCAAAGAACCCTTATTAGATTGCCTCCTTTACCCACATCCAACTCAGATACTGACACCTCAGTAGGTATTTTCTCTAGATTAGGCTCAGGAGCATTAGTAGCTGCACACATCACTGCTCCATTTCCACAGTTAGTTGAAGCAGAAATGCCCCAGGTTGCTGGCACTCAGAGGAAGACAGGACACCAGGTATCTGCTCAGCCCACAACAGACAGCCAGGTCCAGCACAATGGGAGATGCTGAATATATGCACAGACCAACACTCCATGATCTTAAATGTTAATGCACATTTTTATGGTTTTATGGTGGTATTCTCTCCATGAAGCTAACTGAGTTTTCTCACATTTCACATTTCAGATCTCACATGTGTCATTGGATGAGGGACACTAAGTTAACTCCAGATACCCTTTTCTCACAATGAGACAGGGCAGTGTCATTAGGCACTCAACTGGAGGAAGAACATTACCAAAATATCCAGAAGTCTCCTCTCGGGACACTTCAGAGGTGTCCCGAACTTTGTACTCCGCACTGCTACTCTCCACAGTCCTGTGGGAGGTCATACCTAGGAGATGCATCCACCTCACATAAGAACAGGGGTAGTATTCTGTCCATCAAACCTGCCCAGCCATTCAGTATAATCACGGCTGATCAAACACTTCAATGTACTTTAGCCATCTCTGTACACCATTGGTAATCAATCTCCATCTTAAACATGCTCTCTGTCTGAGATTTTGGAGTCCTCTATGATAGAGAATTCAAAAGTTTCACAATCCTCTGAGCAAAAACCATTCCACCTCATCTTGGAGCTAAATGATATTGCCTCTATTTTCAAATTTTGACATGCCACCTCCCGCACCACCCCCCCCCCCCAACCTCCCCACCTGCTCCAACTGGATTCTAGACTCCCGAACCAGTGGAAACATCTGGATACACACAGCATGCTTGGCCCCTCAAAAATGCCCCCAGGCTCACCTGAACAAAACCACAAGGCCAACAGTCTCCACTGTAGGGTAACATTCCCTCCACCCCAGTGGTAGACCCCAGGACTGCACTGAGCTGTAGTGGGAGGGAAAGGAAGATGAGACAGGTTAGTTTTACCCTACTGATGATGTGTTGTTGCAATAGTAATCCTGCTCAGTACGAGAGGAACCGCAGGTTCAGACATTTGGTGTATGTGCTTGGCTGAGGAGCCAATGGTGCGAAGCTACCATCTGTGGGATTATGACTGAACGCCTCTAAGTCAGAATCCCACCTAAACGTAAGGATACCCTAGCGCCGCGGATCACTGGTTGGCCTGGGATAACCGACTCCGGTCGGTGCGTAGTGCCGTTCGATTCTGGGCAGGAGCGCGGCCGTATGGGCGCCGCCTCTCTCCTCTAGACGCACCGCATGTTCTTGGGGAACCTGGTGCTAAATCATTCGCAGACGACCTGATTCTGAAGGTACATAAGTAGTGTAGGTGAGATGTAACTGTAAGTAAATTCCCAAATTTGTAAACGTGCGTGCTGTTTTCAAGGTGATCTATGAGTGTGAGTCTCTGAGGAGCTGTAACTGAAAAATTGAAGGCACAAAGACCACCCATCCTTCATGTTACTGGATTTTTCATGGCCCAAAGTGTAAAATGAGTAGCTCCTGCACCATGTCCAGGCAATGGGTAAATCAGAGGTTGCTACAACTCTGGTAACTAAACTCCTTATTTCCAGGTAGACAATCATTGTTACTGCATCATAGGCATTTGTGGGGTTCCCTCATTGATTGCTGTCCCTAGTCTTCACACTTGTCCAAGTTCCTACCCAAACTATTTATTTCTGTTTTTTTAATGCCCACTTTATAGCCAGAGTCCAAGCATATCAAGTAAACATGCCATGTCTGGTACTACACTGTCTCCAGTGCCCCGCCTTCCCAGATAAGTGAGGGTGCTTCACAGTGTCAAGGAACCTCCACTCTAACTGCCTGCATGACTCCCTTCCCTATACAGTCTTACCCCCACTTGTATATGGAGCTTCCCCTGCTTCCATTTTAATAATGTCATCCCTTCTGCTTCACTGAGTTCTGACTCCAATCTTCAAAATTAAGCTCCAAACTTCCCTCCCACAACAATGCCCATTGTTAAACACCCCCTCCACCCCACCCCTAACCCTTGGCTTTTAGGGGAAGGACCTGTAAGGCCCACTCCATTGAGTGGCTTCGCTGGACAAATAATAAATGATCAAATGCTTGACTGCAATCTATTCAATGCCCTGACTGTGTTTGTTTGGCTGTCCATAGTGCTGACCATGACCTATTTGTTACCCCTCATTATAGTAACACACTGGAAATCAAGTCCTTAGTGTTGGAATCATCACAAACATTAACGATTTACTGGAAGTACACACAATTCCATAATTTACTGTTTTAAACCTAGTTTGACAAGAAGTACCAACCACTTTTCTGTAAAAACTGGTGACAACTGAGGATGCTGTAAATCAGTAACAAAACCAGAAGCTGCTGGAAAAGCTCAGCAGATACGGCAGCATCTGTGAAGAAAAATTGGAGTCAATGTTTTGGGTCCAGTGACTCTTTCTTAGGTAGAGGCACCAGATCTGAAACATTAATCCTGATTTTCCTTCACAGATGCTGCCATACCTGCTGAGCTTTTCCAGCAATTTCTGTTTTTGAACTAGCTTTCTTTATTTGGCAAAGTAATCTATTAATTATGCATAAATTCTTGCTACAGATAAACAATTATGAACCATCAACATAATTTGTGCTAGATAAAACACTAACACCATTATAGCCTCCCTCTGCACGCACTCATCCAAACACTCAGACATAGACAGGAAGGAAAAGTTTGGATGTGATGAGTGGAGGGAAAAAATGGAAGGAAATTCAATGATCACTGTTCACAGAGTTTGGTGGGATGGTTCTTTTGGCTTGTCTGCAGATTCTGCACCATGATCCTCCTTCTCTGGATATTTCACATCTGTGCAGAAGATACAGGGTGGCTGGTTCACATTATTAAAATCTCTGGTCACTGGTTTAGAGTCACAGTTTGAATCATCTGAGGAGGGGGAAATGAACTGGCTTTCTTCAGGTTCAAGCAGGTCTTTACTGCAAAGAGAGACAGCTCCTGCTCTCATCGAAACCAAGGCTTCTTTAAAACATTAATGTACCTAACCTATTTATCTATGTGTGTGCCATTCACATGGTTGCTGGCACATGGAAGGCCTTTGTCATCAATTATCAACCTTTAGTCCACAGACAGACGACTACTGTTTACCGGCTGAATCTCTATTTGTACACACCCTTAGCTGCAGCTCGTCTGTAACCAGACTTCCCCTTCTGCTTCAACAAGCAGCTGTGTAAACAGCGCTTACAACAAGCGCCAGGTAACTTACTTTTAAAAGGTGCAATCTTTTCTTCAACAAACCTTGGCTTTTAAAACAATTCTTTCCCCATTTCAGTCTGCAATCAAAAATACAGAAAAATGAAAAGATATATTCTTTATACACTTCCAGACTGTAGGGATACAGATGCCTGACACTAATCAGAAGCCTGACTGTGCTCAAATTCTTGGACTGATGTCGGAGGCTGCCCTTGCTGAGACCCCCTGACTAAAGAGTGTTGCCCCGGACTTGGCTAAGGACTTGGCATATTGTGCATATATGATATTGGCGTTGTATTGTATTGCAATATGTCCCAACCTTTGATGACTGCTGATAAGTATGACAAGATGTCTGGCTTGGTACCTGTGCAAAACGGCAAAGCAATACAAGCATTCTGCAAACTTTGAAAGTGATGGGGCTGCTGAGGGGGCAAAATGCAGAGGCGATGCAAGGCAAAGCTTGGCAAGGTGGGAAGCTGTGAGCATTCAGGTAGGTGATAAGTGAGTGAACTCTGAGATCACCTCTCAGCTGGGTACCCTTTTGAATAATCACTGCCAGTATGCTCCTGAGAGCATAATTGAAGTGCCAAATGCTACTGTAAGTGGGTCAGAGAGGAATCATGAGTTGCTGACATATGTCATATGTCAAGATCTATCAGTATGGGTGCATGCAATTATTGCCATGAATTGTGCCCTGAGATGTTGGTGCTATGTGTCCAAAGTAGGCATCTGAAGAAGCAAGCAGCAAGCTAGAGCTGTAAAGTATCCACTCTGGGTTCAATGTTAGAAATTCTCAATATCTAATTTCTCTTGATGCACAGAGAGATCTGAGTGTTCAGGTCCATTGTACCCTGAAGGTGGCAACACGGGTCTATACAGCGGTCAAGAAGGCATGTGACATGCTTTCATTCATTGGACGGGTTGTTGAGGTCAAGAGTTAGCAGTCATGTTAGAGTTGTATAGGACTTTGGTTCAACCACATTTGGAATACTGCGTACAGTTCTGATCGCCACATTACCAAAAGGATGTGGATGCTTTGGAGAGGATGCAGAAGAGGTTCACTAGGATGTTGCCTGGTATGGAGGGTGATAGCTATGAAAAGAGGTTGAGTAGATTAGGATTATTTACATTAGAAAGATGGAGGTTGAGGGGGTCCTGATTGAGGTCTACAAAATCATGAGAGGTACAGACAGGGTGGATAGCAAGAAGCTTTTTTTTCCCAGAGCCAGGGGCTTAATTACTAGGGGTCACGATTTCAAGGTGAGAGGGGATAAGTTTAAGGGAGATATGCGTGGAAAGTTCTTTATGCAGAGGGTGGTGGGTGCCTGGAACATGTTGCCAGCGGAGGTGGTAAAGGCAGGCAAAATAACATAATTTAAGATGTATCTGGACAGATACACAAATGGGCAGGGAGCAGAGGGATACAGATCCTTGGAAAATAGGTGACAGGTTTAGATAGAGGGTCTGGATCGGCGCAGGCTTGGAGGGCCGAAGGCCCTGTTCCTGTGCTGTTATTTACTTTGTTCTTTGTTCTATGTTCTATCTGGTGAATGAAGCAATAGAAGAATGCAGCTTAATAAGGTGAGTTTAAGTAATAAAAAAGGAGTCATAATATCCCTTCATTGACCTCCTGTTGCTAATGAGATTCACACCTGGACACCCAGTAAATAATTGGAAAAATACAACTTGACAGTTTTGACATCAAGAAAACCCTCTTCAATTCCTCACACAATTTTACCAGATTTCAAGTAGCTCATGTCGTTCAGGGCCTTGGAAGATTTCACCATCTTACTCTGAATTAGAGCTGTAGATTTCATCCAGTTCAATTATTTTCTGAAAAAAAATTGTTTAAAAGACAAAGACCAAGTACACTTCCTGATTAATGGCACAATTGAGCCTTAAAACCCCAATCTTGCCAGTCCCTGCAGCCCCCTAAAATCCCCTCTGGAACACAGCAATAGAATAATGGCCAAGTAATCTTTCTTGAGAAATGTTAGGTTGAGGGGTGAATATTGGGTGTGGTCTTACTTTATCAAAATTACAGTATTTAGCATCAAATTTTGTGTTGATATTTGAGATTTGGTTCTTACCTGTTATTTTCATTTGCATTGCAGGGCATTCAATTCTAAATAGTGAATAGGAATCAGAAGTGGTATACTTCAGTCACTCTTAAGCTTCAATTGCGATTTTAGCATCTCCTAATGTAATGTTCTTTTGGTCTAGTTTAAAAGGGTAGTTCTATAAATAGCTATCAAAAAACAAAAGATTTATTTGATTAAAATGTTGAACACATCCATCTGGTTACATCACCATGATATTCATCATAAAGTAATTAGAGTCTACTTCACAACATGAAAACTGCACCAAATAAAATATCACAAAGGCCTGTTGTTCAATGAGAAGATCAAAACAATCTTTCACAAATAAATAGCACCTAAAATCCAGGATTTAATCTGATATTCCTGTAAGTTCATCTCTGCAATAAGCCATCAATAACCATACTCACCACGAAGGGAAAAGAAAATGAGGATTGGTGCAAGAGGAGAAAGAAGAGGTTCCATGTTTTTCAGTTTGTTGTACAGGATATTTTTGTGGAGAAGGTCGAAAGGAGTAGAGATGCTTTGGAGCTGCATGAGAGGAATGAGGTCCTTCTGAAATGATTGAAAAGTCAAATGGCTGGAGAAGCTAATGTCTAGAATCAATTGTGAAGAACTAGATGCAATGCTGTAAGAAATTCAGTGAGCTCAGTGGATTGGTCAAGGCTGGTGAAGGAATCTTCAAATGTTTGCACTAGCATTCTCAGTCACTATTGAAATCATCATGCCTGGTCACTCATCTACCAACAATCTCTATTAACCTGCACTTAAATGTTTCACTGCACCCTCACACACTCAGCAGTGTTATAAATTTCAGACCCATGTAGCAATGTGTTAATTATTCAACTATGATTGCACACCCCTCAAACAAATGTCGTCACACTCACTGACACATTTCTCTATCTCTTGCAAACAACTGGAAGAATGATGACCCGACCAAAAAAGGACAGATGCACTTGCATGCCTTGGCACCCATAGAGGTGTCGGTGCTATCTTTTATTGGGGCATTCTTTGAAGAGATTGTATCCAGCAATGAGGTTGAAATTATCAAAGAAAATTATATCCTGCTTGACTAATCCTCCCTCTCATATCTATCATTTATCCTTTTCATTTATCCCTACAGCAATAATTTTCCTGTCACATATCCAAATATTGCAACATGGCCAGCCACTTGGGGAATAGCAAGAGGATGGCGATGGTGAAGTCTAAGCATCTTTTATTATGAGATGGTGGTATCAACGACAGAATCTGTTTCCTGTGTCTAACTGCATTTGAGCTGAGTGGTTTATTGGGCCTTGTATGGACAATTAGCCATAAGTTACATTGTTGTGGACCTAGAATCACATCCTCCTCACACCTGGTAAAGATGACAGATATCCTCTAAATGGCTTTAGTGAACCAGATTGTCCCAGTCACTATCACTGCTTTGCAGTTACAGGCTGATTAATTAAATTTCAATTCCACCAGCCGTCATTTGAATTCAAGACCCCCACAGCTTTCATGGGTATCTAGATTACTTGTTCAGTGGCATTACCCCTCTGCCACCAATCCTCCTACCTTAAAGAAAATCATTGATAATTGATGTGTCAATGTTGAGACACTGGGTACACATCGGTTAGTGCAAGTGGCTAGAATAAATGCAGCTATCAGCTTGTAAGAAGTAAGTTTGAACATATATTCCACTGCAGAGGACTCAGCTGAAGACTTTGATATGACAGACCACAAAAATGTGCTAATGCACAGGGAAGACTTCCAGAATTCCTGCCCTCATTGTTGAGGAACATGGATGAATCAAATATCTAAACGGTGTTTTGCCCATAATTTCTGGCATAGAAAGGCGACCAACTCTGTTTGAGCATGTCCCATCCAAACCATGATACAGCATCGGATGCTGATGTCACAGGTTTTATTGCAGAGTAAGCAGGAACAGGTCATGGGTCAGTACCAAGGTAGGTAGTCAGGAATACATGGAGTTAAAAAAGAGAGTGGAGGACGCTGAAACAGGCAGTCAGCAACACCCAGAGAGGCAAATGAGTGGAGGACCCTGAGGCTACTAACGAGGAACACCTAGAGAAGGGAATGAGGGAAGGTCTGAATTCTGGGTAAGAGAGTCTAAATCCTTTTCTACAAAACTGATTTTGTTTGTAGTTGACACTGAAACCTACAGTTTAGCTCTGTAGCCATATATAGGGTTTTAACAAGGTTCCCAAGTGTAAGAACAGTTGGGCTTTATGTGACTTGGTGCAGCCTAACATTGATTCATCAGAATAGAGTGCTGGGATTTGGACAGGAAGGAAAAGAGAGGTGCTCCTTTCTTTTTCCATATGCTTTTATCTTTTGTCAATTTCATAGAATTGGTTCTTAAACAGTTGTGGAGAATAAAGCTAATTGTTTGGTGAGTATGTTATAAGTGATTAAGGTTTATTGTATTCATAAGTTTAAAAATAGTATAGCAACTAGTAGTAGGGTTATCATAATTTATTCAAACATGGGATGAATGTTTGGCATCACTGGTTGGACCAGCATTTATTGCCCATCCTTAGTTGCATCTGGAATGTTATGATGAGCTGGCTTCTTGAAAGCTTGCAGCCCACTTGGTAGAGGACAAATGTCATTAAAAATGGAGTTCCAGGATATTGACCCAATGACACTGACAAAACAGTAATATGTTTCCAAGCCAGTAGAGTGGTGGCAGTGTTCCATGCAACTATTACTCTTTCCTTCCAGAAGATATGGATGTGACTTGGAAGATACCGTCTAAAGAGCATTGATGAGTTTCTGCAGTGCATCCTCGTATATAGGGCATAATGCTGCTACTGAGCATCGGTGCTAGAGGGAGTGAATGTTTGTGGATGGGGCGCCAATCAAGCAGGCTGCTTTGTCCTGGATGTGTCAAGTACCTTGAGTAGAGTTGGATGTGCACTCATTTAGGCAAGTGGGTAGTATTCCATGACACTTCTGACTTGTGCCTTGAAGATGATGAACAGACTTTGGGGAATCAAGAGTTGAGTAGTTCATTGCAGGATTCGAGCCTCTGATCTGCTCTTATAGCCAAAGATTTTATATGGCCAGTCCAGTTCAGTCTCTGGCCAATAGTGATGCCAGTATGGGGGGATTCATCAATGGTAATGACACTGAAAGACAAGGGGAGATGGTTAAATTCTTGTTGGATATGGTCATTGCTTGGAAATGCAACTTTAGTGTGATGGACATTGATTCCTGTATTAGGAAAAGTAAGATCTGTACTGTTGGGAAAGTCTCAAACTTGACCCACAGAGACTAGCTTTCTTACAAGCTACACAGCCAGGAAAGTAAAGATGAAGTAAAACTAAGTAGTGGGGGAAAAGATCAAGTTTAGGAAGATGGAGAAATCAAAAAGTAGATGCAAGACAAAAGGGAAATCTATTAATATGCAAAATGATAAACAGGCCATGACACAAAGAGATGGAGAGCACAAATGTAAGAGTAAATGAAAAGAAAAGGCTAGAAGATACATAAGAATAAAATGATAAAACTAAAGATTCTGTATCTAATTTTGCTTGGCAATCAAAACAAAACAGGTGAACTGAGAGCACAAATAGAAATTAATATGTAGAATCCAGTGGCCATTATGGAGACATGGTTGCAGATTCATGAAGGACACTTAGGAATAACAGGAAAGTAAAAAAAAGGTGATCAAGTGGTTCTGTTAGTTAATTATGGTATTAGCACAATAAAGAGGGATGACTTATGTTGAGGAACACAGAATGTGGAAGTTGTTTGCACAAAGATGTGAAATGATAAAGGTAAAAGTCACTAGTGGGAATGGAATCTAGGCCCTTAAAAGTAATTGTAAAAATGGGGCATAAAGAGAGCTGGATCAGAATGGAGCAGCAATAATCTTGGGGGATTTTGTTTTAAGTATGAATGGAAATATCAAATGGACAAACGGAGCCTTGATGAGGAACTCATAGAGTGTCTTGGACAGTTTCCTAGAAATATATGTTCTGCAACCAACCAGATCACAGGCTATAATTGACCTCGTTGTGCAATGAGAGGGATTCATTAATCATCTCATAATGAAGACACCACTAGGTAGCAGCAATCATAATATGAACAAATTTTACATGGCTTTTGAAGGGATGAGGAGCAATTCTGAAAGAATAATTTTAAAACTTAAAAAACAGGTAATTAAGAGAGCATGACAGCAGAGCTGTCTAACATGAATTGGAAAATTAGGTTAAATGATTGTTCAATGGAAAAAAATACTGGTGGACATTTTAGGTGATATCCCAGAATAGACAACGTAGATAACATTACATTGAATATGAAAATTTTCAAGTGACAGATCCATCATCCGTGTTTAATTAGAAATGTTGAACACAGTAGCAAACTTAAAGAAAAAGAAAACATAATTTTGCTAAGACAGGTGACAGGTTAGCCAATTGGACAGAATATTAAACAAAAACTGTGAAGACTGATTCAAAAATTAATAAAGCTGGAAAAATTAGAATGTAAGAGAATTTTTTTTCAGAGATATAAAACTAGTTAGTGAGAGTTTATGGAATATTTAAAAAATTAAAATTATTATTCAGTGATCTTTGATCTTGTAGGAAAGTAGTTTGGTGAATTAACAATGCAAAATAAGAGATGGTAGATGAATTGAACAGGTATTTTGCAAAAATTTTTACTAAAGAGAAGGCAACTACTATCCCAGAAGCAGCTATAAAATCAAGAAGTAGAAGAAGGGAGGAATTCAGAAAAATGGAACTGAGTAAATTGTTGAAGCTGTTGGTTAACAAGTGCCCAGCTCGTAATAGATTTCATTCTGGGGCCCTAAAAGACAAAACTAGTGAGATAGTTGATGCATTGATTTTAATTTCAAAAGTTCCATTATAATGGAAAATGGGAAATGTAACTCTTCCAGTCCTAAAGGAAGGAAGGTAGAAAGCAGGAATCAACAGGCCAGTTAGCTCAATATCTGTCATCTGGAAAATGTTAGAATTTATTATTAAAGAAGTAATTGGAGGGGACCTAGATAAATTCGAGGCAATTAAATAGAATCAGTATTATTTTGTGAAAGGAAAACTAATCTATTGGAGTTTTTTTTTGAGGAAGCTACATGTGTTATTGATGGGTACATTATAATCAGATTTCCAGAAGGCATTTGATAAATAAATGCAATATTAAAGTTATTGTGGATAATAAAGTTCATGGCTTAGGGAATAGTATATTGTCATGGATAGATGGCTAGCTAGCAGGAAGCAAGAAATAGACACAAATAGATTTTTTTTCCAGTTTGAAAGAGTACAATGAGTAGTGTTCCACGGGGGTCAGAGCTGAAAACCTAACCATTTACAAGGCACATAAGAACTAGGAGCAGGAGTAGGCCATCTGGCCCCCCAAGTCTGCTTCGCCATTTAATAAGACCATGGCTGATCTTTTTGACACTCAGCTCCACTTACCCGTCCACTCATCATAACCCTTAATTCCCTAACTGTTCAAAAATTTTTCTAGCTTTGCCTTAAAAACATTCAGCGAGGTAGCTTCAACCACTTCACTGGGCAGGGAATTCCACAGATTCACAACCCTTTGGGTGAAGAAATTCCTCCTGACATCAGTCCTACATCTGCTTCCCTTTATTTTGAGGTGATGCCCTCTGGTCATAGTTTCACCTGCTAGCAGAAACAGCCTCCCTGCCTCTACCTTATCTATTCCCTTCATAATCTTATATGCTTCTATAAGATCTCTCCACATTCTTCTGAATTCCAATGAGTATAAACCCAGTCCACTCAGTCTCTCCTCATAATCCAACCCTCTCAACTCTGGAATCAACTGAGCCAATCTCCTCTGCACCCCTCCAGTACTAGTATAACTCTCCTCAAGTAAGGAAACCAAAACTACACACGGTACTCCAGGTGTGGCCTCACCAGGACCCTGTACAGCTGCAGAATAGCCTCTCTGTTTTTAAGCTCCATCTCTCTAGCAATGGCAGACAAAATGCCATTTTCCTTTTTAATCATCTGCTGCACCTGTAATCCTACTGTCAGCGACTCATGCACAAGGATACCCAAGTCCCTTTGCACAGCAGCGTGCTGCAATTTTTTACCATTTAAAACATAGCCAATTTTTCTGTTATTCTGACCAAAATGTATGACCTCACACCAGTCAACATTGTGCTTCATCTGCCAAACCTTTACCCACTCACTTAGACTATCTATATCCCTCTGCAGACTTTCAGTGTCTTCTGCACACTTTGCTCTACCACCCACCTTAGTGTCATCTGCAAATTTTGACACACCACACTTAGACCCCGACTTCATATCAGCTATGTAAATTGCAGACAATTGCGGTCCTAACACTGATCCCTGAGGCACACTGCTAGCATACATAAATGGGTTCGATGAAGGAATGGAAGATATGATTTTCAAGTTTGTTGATGTCACACTAAAATTTACACAACATTAAAGTGCAAAGAGTGCATAAGGAGGTTACAGTAAAAATATAGATAGGTGAAGTGAGTAGGCAAATGGAGCTTAATGTGCACAAATGTGAACTTGTCCATTTTGGGAGGGAAAAAATGGCAAAGAAACACATAATCTAAGTGGTGAGAGGTTACAGAGATGAGATGCATAGGAATACCAGATGTCCTCATGCAAAATCTAATCTGTTGATGCCTAAGTAATTAGGAAATCCAATTCTACATTTATCACAGTGAGAATTGAACACCAAAGGAGAAAGGTTATGCTTCAGTTAAACAGGACACTTGGCAAGATTGCGTTTGAAATACTATGCACAGTTTTGTTCATCACATTTAAGGAAGCACGTAAATGAGTTGGAAACAGTTCTGTGAAGGTTTGCCAGATTAATATCTGAAATAGGGTGGGTGGCGTTATAAGGAAAGATTGGGCAAGCTATTCTTCTATCCACTGAAGTTTAGAAGAGTTAGAAGTAACTTGACTGAAAAATAAAGGCTTATGAACAGTCTTAACCAAAGTTTCCTTGTTGATTTTTTCTCTCTCTTCCTTGTGGACCTTCAAAGTTGATGCATATCAACAGCTTGCAGAAGAAAAATCCAATGCATTGACATGCTAATCTGTGTGCACAGAACTTATCAGCAGCTGCATAGTTGCTCCCACAGGAACCTTGATCTTAATAGGAGTCTAGTGAAGAGGATGGTTCCACATACGGAAGAATCTAAAACTAGGGGGTCACAGTTTAAAAATAACATGTCTCCAATTTAAAACAGAGAAAGTCTTTGAAAATTTCATTTAGAAAAGGCAGTGAAAGCAAAGACTTTTAATTTTTTTTAAAGCCGTCATGGATAGATTCTTGGCATGCAGGGAGTGAAATGTATTCAATAGGTGGGAATGGCGATTTGAAGTTACAATTAATCAGTCACAATCTTTTTTCAATGGTGGAGCAGGCTGAATGGTCTACCACTGCTCCTTGATTGTATGTTCCAATGGAAGATCAGACTGAAATTCTGTCAGAGATAATGGGAACTGCAGATGCTGGAGAATCCAAGATAATAAAATGTGAGGCATGATGAACACAGCAGGACAAGCAGCATCTCAGGAGCACAAAAGCTGACGTTTCGGGCCTAGACCCTTCATCAGAGAGGGGGATGGGGTGAGGGTTCTGGAATAAATAGGGAGAGAGGGGGAGGCGGACCGAAGATGGAGTGAAAAGAAGATAGATGGAGAGGAGAGTATAGGTGGGGAGGTAGGGAGGGGATAGGTCAGTCCAGGGAAGACGGACAGGTCAAGGAGGTGGGATGAGGTTAGTAGGTAGATGGCGGTGCGGCTTGGGGTGGGAAGAAGGGATGGGTGAGAGGAAGAACAGGTTAGGGAGGCAGAGACAGGTTGGACTGGTTTTGGGATGCAGTGGGTGGAGGGGAAGAGCTGGGCTGGTTGTGTGGTGCGTGGGGGGAGGGGACGAACTGGGCTGGTTTAGGGATGCGGTGGGGAAAGGGGAGATTTTGAAACTGGTGAAGTCCACATTGATACCATTAGGCTGCAGGGTTCCCAAGCGGAATATGAGTTGCTGTTCCTGCAACCTTCGGGTGGCATCATTGTGGCACTGCAGGAGGCCCATGATGGACATGTCATCTAAAGAATGGGAGGGGGAGTGGAAGTGGTTTGCGACTGGGTGGTGCAGTTGTTTGTTGCGAACTGAGCGGAGGTGTTCTGCACGATAAGACATTCCACTCCCGCACATCTCAGATGTCCAAGTTCTTCAAGGACCGCAACTTTCCCCCGACAGTGATCGAGAACGCCCTTGACCGCGTCTCCCGTATTTCCCGCAACACATCCCTCACACCCCTCCCCCGCCACAACCGCCCATAGAGGATCCCCCTCGTTCTCACACACCACCCCACCAACCTCCGGATACAACGCATCATCCTCCGACACTTCCGCCATCTACAATCTGACCTCACCACCCAAGACATTTTTCCATCCCCACCCCTGTCTGCTTTCTGGAGAGACCACTCTCTCCGTGACTCCCTTGTTCGCTCCACACTGCCCTCCAACCCCACCACACCCGGCACCTTCCCCTGCAACCGCAGGAAATGCTACACTTGCCCCCACACCTCCTCCCTCACCCCTATCCCAGGCCCCAAGATGACATTCCACATTAAGCAGAGGTTCACCTGCACATCTACCAATGTGGTATACACTGTGCATCCACTGTACCCGGTGCGGCTTCCTCTACATTGGGGAAACCAAGCGGAGGCTTGGGGACCGCTTTGCAGAACACCTCCGCTCAGTTCGCAACAAACAACTGCACCTCCCAGTCGCAAACCACTTCCACTCTCCCTCCCATTCTTTAGATGACATGTCCATCATGGGCCTCCTGCACTGCCACAATGATGCCACCCAAAGGTTGCAGGAACAGCAACTCATATTCCGCTTGGGAACCCTGCAGCCTAATGGTATCAATGTGGACTTCACCAGTTTCAAAATCTCCCCTTCCCCCACCGCATCCCTAAACCAGCCCAGTTTGTCCCCTCCCCCCACGCACCACACAACCAGCCCAGCTCTTCCCCTCCACCCACTGCATCCCAAAACCAGTCCAACCTGTCTCTGCCTCCCTAACCTGTTCTTCCTCTCACCCATCCCTTCCTCCCACCCCAAGCCGCACCCCCATCTACCTACTAACCTCATCCCACCTCCTTGACCTGTCCGTCTTCCCTGGACTGACCTATCCCCTCCCTACCTCCCCACCTATACTCTCCTCTCTACCTATCTTCTTTTCACTCCATCTTCGGTCCGCCTCCCCCTCTCTCCCTATTTATTCCAGAACCCTCACCCCATCCCCCTCTCTGATGAAGGGCCTAGGCCCGAAACGTCAGCTTTTGTGCTCCTGTGATGCTGCTTGGCCTGCTGTGTTCATCCAGCCTCACATTTTATTATCTGAAATTCTGTCATTGCAGTTAGTGGCCATTAGAGAGCAGACAGCTAACAATGTGGCTATGGAATGCAGAATGGAACGTGTTTTTTTTAAGCCCAAAAAATACCTGTCCTCCATATGATGATTAGAATTGTTGAGGTGCTGACCTAGAGAAGTGGCGGTTGTGGGACAGTAACTAACTTTTTTTTTAGAAGAAGACAGTATTTGTCTTCCTAAAACTGTCTTTTTGCCAATGCCGTGCTGTTGCCAATCAGACAGATGAGACTGTAGAGGCGGTCACTGCATTGGTAATTATCTTCCAGAATTCTGTAGGTTCTGAAATAACTCCTGTCGATTGGAAGCATGCAAGTGTCATCCCATTTGTTAAGAAATGAACGAGGGAAGAAACAGGGAAGTAGAGCCCCTCCAGCTTGACATCAGTAGCAGGGAAAATGATAGAATTTATCATAAAGGTCATAATGAATGGACATCAGACTAAAAATGGTCTGATTACATACAGTCAGCATAGACCTATGAATGGTAAATTGTGCATGACAAGCATGTTGCAGATTTTTGAGGCAGTTATAACAAAATTGATAATGGTCTGTAAATGAGTGTGGTATACTTAAATTTTCAGAAGGCTTTTGATGAGATTCCTGATAGGAAATCAATTGGCAATGTTAATGTATGTAGTGTGCACGATATGTCAAGGTTTGAGGATTAGCCAACAAACCAACAGAAAACATTAGGAATTAATGTTCTGCCGACACATAAGCAGACTGTGAATTGTGAGGCATCACAAGGATCAGTACGTTGGCCCAGCCGTTCTCAAACATATGCCAATGATTTGTACACTGTCAGAAAATATATATTTCCAAATGTGTGGATGATACAAAGCCAAGAAGGAATGTGTATTGTGAGGAAGCTGTAAAATGTACTTAAGAGGATTTGGACAGGCATAGTGATTGGGAAATATCATGACAGATGGAATACCATGTGGAAAAAAGTGAGATTATCTATTTTAATAGGAAAAACAGATGTGCAGAGTATTTCTTAAATGGTGAGAAATTAGAATGCTTAAATGTGCATTGGGAGTTTGGTATTC
Organism: Stegostoma tigrinum; assembly: GCF_030684315.1. NCBI lineage: Eukaryota > Metazoa > Chordata > Chondrichthyes > Orectolobiformes > Stegostomatidae > Stegostoma > Stegostoma tigrinum. The sequence continues at coordinate 35,909,046 of NC_081356.1, read as the reverse complement.
TTGTCAATAAGTCACTGAAGGCTAACATGCAGGTATGCCAAGCTTTTAAGAGGGTTAATGCAATTATAATCTTCACTATAAAAATGATTTGAGTTCAGAAGTAATGAAGTCTTGTTTCAATTGTATAGGAGCTGGCTTAGACCACATCTGGAGTACCGTGAGCAGATTTAGCCTACTTATCTTCTCATTGCCATAGAGGTGCAACAAAAGTTCACAAGACTTGTTCTCGGTATAGCGAGACTGTCCTGTGAAGAGTGGCTGGGGTAAACTGGGCATGTATTCTCTAAAGTTTTTGAAGAATGACAGATGATCTTGTAAAAACCTATAAAATAATAAAGTGATAAACAGGGTAGACACAGGTAAAATGGTTCTCCCACCACTGTTGGCAAATCTAGACCCAGACAGTACTATTTAAAAATAGGGGGATGCTGTTTAGGACTGTGAGTAAGGAGATTTTATTTTAAATCGAAGTGTGGTCAATCTTTGGAGTCTTTACCTCAGCAGGGCGTGAAAACTGAGTCTCTGAATATGTTTAAAGTAGTGGTTGATTTTTTAAATTATTATAAATGGCATAAAGAGTTACGGGGATAGTGTGGGTAAAAAGTAAAATGCATGCCCATTTTATGAGAATGATTCCAGGAATGAAGACCTTATGTTGTCTGTAAGCTTCTTGTAATAGCTTGTTTGCACTTAAGATAGCTTTTTTCATCTCATCATACTTCCTCGCTACCTCCTTTGATAGTGATGCAAACACCTCACTAGTTCTACCTATCAACTTCATTTGGATCAATTATACCAAAATGGCCACTGACCATTTCATTTGTTTCATGAATTTCTCAAATTAATTGAAAAAGGCTTCTACATTCTTTTCATCACACTTAGGCAACACTTGAACATGTTTAAACAGATCTCCACCAGTCTACAATGGATTTGCTCTCCATCACTGTCTCATCAGAACTGCGGCCTTCATCTTTACCTCGGCAATTTTAAGTTGACTTTGAGTTTTCTGTTCCAACCTCTGGAGTTCAAAAAGATTCTCATTCTCCCTTTCTTTTGCCAGAGTGATCCTTTTATTTTCTTTTTGTTCTCCTGGGGCCATTATTTCCTTTTCCTACTCCTCCGCTATAGCTATTCTCTTTTTCTACATTTCTTCTGTTTCAATCATAATTCAAACTATTTCATTTCCTTTTATAATTCAAGCTGCTACATTTACAATTGAATTTTAGCCATTACCAAAGGTTCAGATGGCTTTTCTGGTAACCTGAGTTATTGCTGCAATTATCTTTCCTTTTCACACAGACAAAGGCAACCCCTACGCCAGCTTGTAAGCCAATTACAAAAGCATTGCCTTACTCACTTTCTGTAAAACTCTCAAAGTAACCTTTTCCATCCCCAAGAAACTCTTAGTGACTGAAATAGTTATTACAACATAAGGTACACCATACTTCAACCACCTTCATTCAACGCTGAAAAAGAGAACACGAGCAGTAACTGCTTGTTGCCTTCGAGTCCAAAAATCCTAAACCCAACCTGGAACTAAAGATTTTGATCCTGACAAGAGCTCCCAATTTGTTAGGGACCAGACCAAACCCTTCCGAAATATTTTAAGAATATAGCGTAGACCATAACTTTTTATCTGCTCCTCTACATGAGTTTGCGCTACTTCAGGAAGTGAATTTTTGAACTCCTCCAAAATAACAGTCTCTCTGTTTGATCTATTCTCAATGCCTTTATCCATCTATCAAAAGTACATTGTTTGATCTTTGCAACTTCAACATACACTTGACAATGTTCCCTTCTTTGATTCCTGAGATGTTGGCTGTAGGTTTCTGGCACTAGTTCATATGCATTTAAGATGGCATTTTTCATCACATCATGTACCCCAGATACCATTTCTAATAATAGAATCCTACATGGTGTGGCCATTTGTTTGTTTAGCCATTTTCTCAAACAAAATGAAAGGGGCTTATCCATCCTCGTTGCTGAATCTTGGTAACGTTTTGACATATTTAAACAGATCACACCAGGCATTTGGCTCAAATGGATTTGCTCTTCATCACTTTCCTCATCACTAATCACGTCCTTTACCTCCACCTCCACCATTTTAATTGGGCTTTCACTTTTCATTGCCAGCCTCTGAAGCTCAAAATGTTTCTCTTTCTCCCTTTCTTCTGCTTTTATCATAATTCAAACTGTTTCATTTTCTTTTCATACTTAAACTGTTTCAATTCTTTTACTTCTCATTCCACTACAATTGCCTCTCGCTCTCTCTCTCTCTCTCGCTGTTGCTTTTGCCTCTCCTTTTCTTTAATCCTCAAATTCAAGCTGATGTGTTTGCAATTGAATTTTAGCTATTTTAAAAGATTGTGATGGTTTTCTTGGCAATTGTAAATACTGAGCTACAGATGCAATTATTTCCCCTTTCCTCACAGACACAGGGAACCTCAATGTCAGCTTGTCTGCCAATTCCGAAAGACTTACCTTACTCACCTTCTGTGATTCACCCCAACTACCTTCTTCCACACCCAGGAAACTCTTATGCTCTGAAAGAGCCATTACTACATGAGGCACACTCTACTTAAACCAACTGAATGTAACACCCAAAAGAAAACAGCAACATTCTCCACTCATAGCCTTTGAGTCCAATAACTCTAAGCCCAAGGTCTCTAGGTATGAGGCTGAAAAAACACAGCAGTCAGATAGCATGAGAGGAACAGGAAAGTCAATGTTTCAGGCCAAAATCCCTTTTCAGTACCAGGGAGAAGGAAAGGAGCTCAGAAGGAGGTGTAATGTGAGTGAGCAGCAACAGTGCAAGTGAGGAGCCTGAGATGCTCCCTGAGATGTCTGTCCCTATTTGCACGTGCACTGACAGCAGTATTACAATGAAAGATGTTCGGCATTTTCAGAGTGCAGCTTTGAGAATGTTGAGCCATAATATAAGCAGATGAGAAACATGCCATGGTGATGTATTGAGGATGGTACATGTACAATACCAACGTCTATGGATGGGCGATCTCAAATATCACTGCTCCTGGAGTGTGCCCTGAGAATTAGTAACTACTGACCAAGATAGAGGCCCGAAGATGCAAGCGGCAACTTGGGGTCATAACGTAACAGCTCTGACTTGCATGTCAGCAATAATCACTGCCTAGTTGCTATCAGATGAGTGGAAGAATGGGAACCTGCACATATAGAATGTAACATTAATTAATATTAATCGTTATTGCGTGCAAATAAATGCAAATAAATCTCGCAACATTCAGTGGTGTTACTTTTGGTTCACCCTCAGACTTCTTGTTCTCGCATCAAGAATTTCACTAAAACTGATTTTTTTTTCCAGCTTCCACCCCAAAGCCCATAATGTTCAGGAACCAGAATGATTCTTCCTCTATCAAATCTTTTTTAACATTATTCTTCACCTTGTTCAGAGTACCCTTCAATCTTCTCAAATCAAGGGAAGGCTAATCAGGTTTATGCAGTCTATCCTCATAATATAACATTCTGCACCCAGTGTCTTGCTTGTTTGCCCTGCATCCTCTCTTAGAAAAGTAAGCCTTCCGGAGATGGTCTGACAGGACTGCAAATTAGATGAAGCTTTTAGCAGTTCTCAGGCAATCTAATTTTTCTGGCATGCTAAATAAAAAAGTTAGGCAGTAGGTAATACATAGGTTTGCCCGCCATAGCTGCTGTGTGTGAATTTGACTGTGCCTTCATGGTGCAGTTAATTGATGCACTTGCATTTTTAACATTTTTAACTCAGTCTCATCAAAACCAAGTGTCTGTCAGCAGCTGATTTCCAAAATCCAGAGGGAACCTATAATTTTCGAAAACTACACTCTGCTGGTCATTAATGCTTCTGTTTGAAAATCAAGAATCTGCATTAATTAAGCGACCTCCAAAATAAAATGAGAATTACAAGAGATTTTTTAATTGTTTTATTGCGGGGCATGCAGAGTTTGTTCTGCTTCCAAAAGGTGGCAGTTTTCTTGAGAAAAGTAATCACTTTTTACACTGATGAGGCCAAAGAGGATTAATTAGTTTGATGCCAAAGATGGAAGAGGAAGTCAGTGTGGTTCATATACATTTTCCAGCATCATCAGGCATTTGTACACCTTCACCTTGCAGTGCCTTGTCAATCTTCTCCAAACTGCTACACTATATAAAGTGGGCCATCTGAGTTTTCAATTTTCAATGTGTCATATAATTACAGTTTTCCAACAGCTGTTTTATTTGTAAATGATGATTATTTTATAGCTCACCTCAGTTTTGCAATGCTATTGATTTTGTTTAGCTCCATTTTTCTCAGAAATAAACAGAATTGTCATTCCTTTTGTTTCACTGCATGTTTCTTGATCCTTCTCTCCACATTTTACTCAAATACTTTGAACTCTGATCCCCTGCTTCATGCAGTGTTACAAGTTAAACATCATTTTTTCTTTTGACAATGCATCTTGCTGCAAACATTTTTGAAATGCATTGACTTTAAAAGGACCGTATAAGACAATAGTGTGGATGTACTGAGAAAAGGTCTGTGCTTATTAAAGGCTGATTCCAATTTGGTATGATTGTGTTTCTGTACCTCACTTGACAGCGTCCAACCATCCACACTCTGTAAATTTGAACTTATCCAAAACTCTGCTGCCATACCTGAACATGCTCAAAGTCTTGTTGAGTTTCTGTGCATATTCTTCAACTCTCAAGCCATTACTCTGCCAAACTATTTGTTTAAGTTATTTTAATTTACTTTCTGGCTTATATTCAGCCACTTACGTTTTACAATCTGGCTTATAACTTTGTTAAAGGAAACATATGAACAAATCAATTGCATCAGTGAGTCTCACTGATGATGTAAAGATTAAACACCTTTGGATAATGAATTATTTTTGACAAATTAATAACTTAATAAATCAAGTTCATGGTTTGAGATGACATTTTTTGGATGTGATGTTAAACCAAAGCCCATTCTGTCCTCTCAGGAGCACAGGGAATATCTCATGCCATTATTTGGAAGAACATGGGGGTGCTTATGTTCTGGCCAACATTTAGCCTTTTTCCCCTTGTGCAGGCTTTCTGTACTTGTTTTTCTCAAACTTACTTCTCAACTTTTCACTCTTTGTACCTGGTAAGCTGCACTTTTTCAATAGTATGAGTTCTAGCCTGTTAAATATTTCTTGAAGGGCCTTACCAATGCACCATAATGGTAAGTCTCCATCTTTGATCTACCCTTTTATACAGCTGACATTTCATCTGATGTTTTGAAGGTACTGAAAATTGACTTGATGTCTTATTTATAATGGTCCTGAGGTCCCTCTCTTCACCACTATTATCCTACTAATCATAAAACCTATTAATCCGTTCCTTGTTCCCTGAGTGGATTGTTTTATGGCTATTGCAATGCTCTGCATCTACCAGTTGTCTGCCCAGTTGGTCTAACACAGAATATACTCCTTACCCTTCTTCAGATTACACATTATTATGGTGTCAACTACATATTTTGTGATTTATCTATTAAATACTATATTGAACCATCTTCTGGTTTTACTGGTCAGCATCTTAGTAAATTAAGTATTGTCCAAGATATAAAATTTGTGAAGCTTGCCAACTCATATTTTTGCTCTTAAGATCTCTGTTTCATTTGAAGAGCCTTCTTGAATGGTCACCAACAAATGCAATCTGTAGAGAAACAGCCTGTTCATGATACAACTTTGAGATAGGTAGTTTTCTTGGTTGGCCTGCTTTTAGTTTGATATTGAACAAACTTGCAGCATGGTTGAGGTAACTTGTGCTTATAATTCCTCAACCCTTTATGCTAATTATCTCAATTTCAAGTGAATTCTGGTATCAAAATAAAAACAAACTAACTTGAAATTCTGAACCATGCCTAAACGCTTCGCACGGTAGAAAATCTCACTCACAGTTCAAACATTTAATAATTTCGTAACATTCTATCATAAACCCTTTCAGTCTTCTTGTTCCAGGGGAGAAAAGATCCATGGCTGCCAACCTTTCCTAACGTACCACTTCTTTAACTACAAGAATCAATTGTACAATCCTTCAATATCTGAACTTTATTTGTAGCAGTATCAACTCAAACAAACAAACATCAAAACTGGCATTAGCCCAAAGTATGACAGGACTGCCAAAGATTTCCCTGACGGTAAATAAATGCAATAAGAAAAAGTAACTGATTATTCTCCTACTTAACACCAATGGAAATATGATATTCAAAGACGCTCCATCAATGCTCATGCTGCCCTTGTCCTTTACCATTTAACCTAGACAGATGTTTTGCATTGAGTTTCAATATTTCAAAACACCAATTGGTTTTTGTACTTTGAAATGAAAGATGCATTGAGTAATGTTCGTCATGTCAGGCATAGTTTTCCAGTTGCAATTGCTAACTCTGCGGAAATGTTTGGTTGAATCTTTGTCACAACTTTTGACAAGACCACCCCAAGCCACTTGACAGCTGCTCATTTCTATTCTCTCACTATAATCTCTCAAAAACACTGACAGAAGCTAATGAGGAATGAGGGCTCTACATTGAACACACTACTGTCGAGAATGACACTTCCGTGTAATTGAAAGTCATCAGATATTCTACTTGCGAATTGCTGCAGCTTTGAAATGACATGCTCTTGCCTTAAATTGTTGTTAAATGATTGATGTTTTTGAACCCTGTAAACTATATCTTGTGGTGGCCTGCTTGAAAGCATTTTACCCATTAGAACACTGGATCTGCTATTAATTCCATAAGCTCAATTGCATCTCTTGTACATTACTTAGTATTTGTGCTTCCTTTTCTGACAATTCTTGCATTGTGAAATATACTTATTTAAAATTTGTAATCTACTGAAATAAAGTCTGCTTCAGAAAAATAATCTTTCCTTGTGACTTTTAAAATGTGGCAAGCTAAACCATTCGACGGGAAAGAACTGCCTGCATTTAATTTGTTTTGTCATTATAATATTCAATGGAGACTTTGACAAAAAAATAATTAATTAATTTGTTCTCCATAAAGAATGAACTCTTGTGGACAACATTTTGTGATAATTGAAAATCATTTGCATTCTCGTTCCCAAATCTCTAGTTGAGTTTTGGAAGTAATTACTTTGGAGTGATGATGTCTTCCAACTGCTGCTGTTATTCAGGGATTCACAATAGGTTAGATTTTTCTCCAGCAATATTTGTAAGACCAACAGTACTCCCCATTTTTACAAGATAACTCTCAAAACATATTCAGCCATCTGCGCATGCACAGCTAAATCTGTATATCCAGAGGTTGCTGTTAGGGATACCATGTTATCTGCAGGGTGCATTATTTATTGCAGTCTAGGCTGATAAAGTTGAAACTAAAATGAACCCCACTGCATAATTACCCAGCAGCTTCATAACAAAAATATGGGTGAAAAAGTCAATATTAGTGCTGTCAAGTGTTTCTCAACTTTTAATGGGAAATAAGAAATAAGTACTCGTAAATATCTGCTCCAGTCTTGGCAATTAAAATTTTAAGCGTGGAATCTCATTCTCTATGACAAAAACTAATCCAAACACCATTGAATGGCATAGGACAAAAGGATGCCATTTGTTTCTATTCAGCATGAACAATTTGTTTTAAAAATCAATCCAGTTATTTTCACATCCATGTTTTTGCCTCAGAGCCAAGCATTTGTTTTCTCATTCAAATATTTATGACAGTGACCACTGGATTGCCAATGAACTCAAATATGTCTGTGGCTGGATGCTACTGTGCATTTCTACCAGGGTCTTCTTCACTGAAATATATAGAGACTTGCAGCACTGAAACAGACCCTTCAGTCCAACTCATCCTTGCTAACCAGACATCCTTACACTGAACTAATCCCATTTGCCAGTGTTTGGCTCATATCAAAACCATTCCCATTCAAATATTGTAATTGTGTCAGCCTCCACCACTTCCACTGCCACCTCATCCCATACACGCACTACTCTCTTTGTGAAAATATAGCAACTCAGTTCCCTTGAAAATATTTCCCCTTTCAATGTAAACATGTGCCTTCTAGTTTTGGACTACCCTATCTTTATGATGTTTTAAACCTCTATAAGGTGAATCATACCTGAAAGAACTCATTCAGAGTAGAGTAGAATCAGTGGAATAGAACATGTGTCCTGTTTTTAAATCAATGATTTCTGTATAATTTAAAAATTCCTTTTTGAATGTAAATAAAATGACAAGTGACTACCAGATAAGTTGGTAAGTGGATGAGAAGGATAGTGTCTCTGTGGGTAAAGAGGTTGAAGATGACCAGGTGAGATGAGTAGCACTACCATAATAATGTATGAGCTGGTAGGTAAATATGCTTCGAAGTGTGTGAGTTGAACAACTTAGTGAAGTTAGTGGGAGAGGTGTAGTTGAGAGCGACTAGTCAAGTTGCAGTAGGGTGGAAGTGTCAGAGTGGTCTAGTCTGGTCAGGTGTGGGTGTGGGTCAGCCATATTAGGACAACTTGAGGTTGATAGTTGGGTTTAGGGCTGATAAGGTTCAGACTGTAGGCGAGTGATCAGTCAGATGGTCAGGCTGCACATTGGGGGAGTCAGATTCAGTCAGATTTAGGCATCAATTGGGGCGATCAGGTGAAATCAAGCAAACTTAGGGGACTGGTCAGTCGATGAGAGTATTTAGCTGATCCAGAGTGTAAATGCATGGCCAGAGGTGTAGGCAGGTGAAGGTGGTCTAGTTGTCAGGATGGTGGTAGAAAAATAGCCTGTTTTGGGTCTAAGGTAATAGTCCTGAAGTGGTTAGTGTTCAGGCTTCATTTGTACGACTGATGTCATTCCCACAATCTATAGTACAAAGAGCAACGAGGTTCACTCAAGCTTTAAGAGGGAGGAGACATCCCTGTACCATCTCCCTAAGGTCCTAGTAATTATGCCTGACCTAATGTAGTTGTACTTATTGCTAATGTGCAATAAATCTTCTTATTATGTAAGAACAGTGTCTCTTCTGTAGATAACTCTTCTAACACAGAGTTAGTTCAAAACAAAGCAATTATAAAGGAGGTTGTGCCATGGATTGCACCAAACAATCCAGAAGCTGGTGCGAAGTAATGGGGCAAGAGTGTAGGTCAGGAAATGAAAGAAAAGCCAGTCACCTACCTTAACTAATGAGATAACAAGTTGGTGGGCTGGATGAACACAGCTGGCCAAGCAGCATCAGAGGAGCAGGAAAGTTAACGTTTCAGGCCTAGACCCTACTTCAGAAATGGGGGAGGGGAAGGGGATTCTGAAATAAACAGGGAGAGAGGGGGAGGCAGATAGAAGATGGATAGAGGAGAAGATAGCTGGAGAGGAGACAAACAGGGTCAAAGACACGAGGATGGAACCAGTAAATGTGAGTGTAGATGGGGAGTTAGGGAGGAAATAGGTCAGTCCAGGGAGGATGGACAAGTCAAGGGGGCAGGATGAGGTTAGTAGTTAGGAGATGGGGGTGGCGTTTTAGGTGAGACGAGGGGTTAGGTGGGAGGAAGGACAGGTTAGGGAGGCAGGGACGAGGTGGGCTGGTTTTGGGATGTGGTAGGGGGAGGGGAGATGTTTGAAGCTTGTGAAGTCCACATTGATAACATTGGGCTGCAGGGTTCCCAAGCGGAATATGAATTGCTGCTCCTGCAACCTTCGGGTGGCATCGTTGTGGCATTGCAGGAGGCCCAGGACGGACATGTCGTCCGAGGAACTGGAGGAGGAGTTGAAATGGTTCACGAGTGGGAGGTGCAGTTGTTTTGTGCAAGCTGAGCGCAGGTGTTCTGCAAAGTGGCCCCCAAGCCTCCGCTTGGTTTCCCCGATGTAGAGGAGGCCACAACAGAAATAACAGATACAGTTGACCACATTAGCAGATGTGCAGGTGAAAATCTGCTTGATGTAGAAGGTCTTCTTGGGACCTGGGATGTGGGTGAGGGGAGAGGTGTCGGGGCAGATGTCACACTTACTGCGGTTGCAGGGAAAAGTGCCAGGGTGGTGGGGCTGGAACAGAGTGTGGACCGGACAAGGGATTCATGGAGAGAGTGGTCTCTCTGGAAGGCAAATAAGGGTGGGGAGGGAAAAATGTTTTTGGTGGTGGGGTCAGATTGCAGATGGCGGAAGTGTTGGAGGATGATGTGTTGGATCCGGAGGTTGTTGGGGTGGTAGGAGAGGACGAGGGGGATTCTGTTTTGGTTGTTATTGCAGGAAGGGGGAGTGAGGAATGAGTTGCGAGAAATGCGGGAGACACTGCCGAGAGCGTTCTCAACCACTGAGGGAGGAACTTGCTGTCCTTGAAAAATGAGGACATCTGAGATGTACAGGAGTGGAGTGCCTCATCCTGGGAGCAGATGCGGCGGGGGTGAAGGAATTGGGAATAGGGGATGGCATTTTTGTAGGAAGGTGCTTGGCCTGCTGTGTTCATCCAGCTCTGCGCCTTGTGTTTCAGATTCTCCAGCATCTGCAGTTCCTACTACCTGAATTAAAGGTTTGAGTATGTGGAAAGTGTGGTAACAAGACGTTACACAATTTTATCCTTTCTGCAGGATGTAAAGAAACTTAAAAGCTCACTTTTACTGTGGTATCAGTAACAATGCAATAAAAATTGTCCAAGGTCGCAAGATCTTGTGGATTTTTGAAAAATGAATTGTACTGTATACAAGTCAAAAACGTATACAATGAAGTGACAAAATCGATGGTTGTTGAGTCTGCAACAAGGTCAAAGAAGTGATGCCCGCTATTTCTCTGCTTGCATGCACATTGTAACCTGTTGTGATGTATAAGTGAGGGACTGCAGTTTAATGAAAGTTAGCAAGCTGTTCTCAATTTTATATGCTGTGTCAGACATTTATCACACAATGTGTCAACTCATTCATTTCTTATTGTGACTACAGTTACAGTTCCTGCAGTGTTGTAAAGGGAGGAGGTTTTGTAAAGCAGCAGACAGTGCATCAGCCTCTGAGCCAAAGGCTCCACGTTCAAATCCCAATCCAGTGGGATTGGGTGGAGGTGTTAATGAAATACAGTGGGATTGGGTGGAGGTGTTAATTAAAACAGGAAAAGACAGAGCCCCAAAAGCTGGCAGCATTCACATTTCCCTCTATTCCATTCCTCTAAAAATTTGCCCTCGCTAACTCTCAGTCAAAATAGGATGGGTAAAGTGCATTCACTGTTGTGGAAAGGAAATCTCTGGAAATGAAAGACTCCTGGGCCTAACCAAGCCATTAGTGAACTAAAGACTGATCTTCAATGGTCAAATAACATTGACGTTTCATTGAAGAATATGAAAAGAACTAGAAACCAAGCTATCTGGTTTTATGATTTTGGACTGAACCATGCATAACTGTATTTCTCTATTATTCTTTATACCATCTGCGTTCATATTATTTTGTTTGTTTTCTCTTTGTATTGTGTCTACTTGTACATATATGAGGAAACTTTGAAAGGCTTAAAACTCAAGTTACACAGATTACAAATTCTGCAAGTTCAATGTTCTTTAAGTTATGAAGTTATATATTACAAGATATAAGGAGTATTTTTGCCACTGCTTAGAAACAATTTAATTGCAATAAATACCTATTTTCTTATGTTGTGCATATTCTTTTTACCCGAGTTAGACAGTGAGGTCGAATTTGGCAACTCAGTGGTGCAGTCATTTTTTTTTATATTTGTGACATCTCAGAGAATGGTAAGCGGTTTGATTTGCCGTTAAATTTTGACTTTTTACAATATTTTGTCAAGTTGGTCAACTGTGAACCTTTAACTGTGCAGCAACTATAGTTCCAGCCAAATTGGATCAGGGAGATGTGTAGTCCTTAAATCTGTCTGGAGTGGTGATTCGGTGGGCACCTAGTTGTTATTTCCAGTCAGCTGCTATACTGCCAGTAGCATGGCTTTCTGCAACTAACTGGAAGGTTCTAGCCAGAGACTGGCCCGTCATCTTAACTGAGATTTTTATTCACTTAATAGCTGGTCCACCGTTTGCATTCCCTGTCCACAATCAAGCTACCAGCCAAATACTCTGGGTGTGAGATGGTACAAGTTGCCCCTGTGAAATTCACTGTCCACCCACTTCCCTATTAACCCTCATATTTGTGCAAATGTCTTGCCTCATTTATCCATCTTTCCTCCATATCCATCATAACACCATAAAATACAGAGACAGAATTAGGCCATTGGGCCCACGAAATTTGTTCCATTATTCAATTATAACTGATTTATTTCTCAAACTCATTATCCTACCTTCTCCCTGTAATCCTTTATCCCCTTACTTATCAAGAGCATAACTACATTTGATTTGAAGACTTGGCCTCCGCAACCTTCCACAACGCTGATTTCCACAGAATCATCACTGTCTAGTTGAAGAAATTCCTCCTCAACTCAGTTCAAATGGATAGTGCCTTCAATCTGAGGCTGTGGTCTCAGGTTCTAGTCTTTGCTACAGTGGAAACATCTTCTCTATCCGGGTTTCTCTGTATTCTGTAAGTGTCAATGAGATCCCTGCTTATCCATCTAAACAGACTCAGAGTCCTCAACCACTCCTCCTATGACAAGTCCTCCATCCCTGAGGTCATTCTTGTGAACCTCCTCTGAATCCCCTCTAATACCAGAGCATCCTTTCTTAGATACAGGGCCCAAAACTGCTCACGGTATTCCAAATGTGGTCTGACCAGAGCATTATATTGACTCAGCAGTACATCTCTGCTCTTGTATTGTAACCTTTCCAAAATTAATGCCAACATTGCATTTGCCTTCCTAACTGCCCACTGAACCTTCACTTTCACCTTAAGAGAATCCTGTACTAGGACTCCCAAGTACCTTTGTGCTTTAGAAAAGCCTCCCCACTTCCTCAACACTATCTATCCCTCCACTTATCTTTGTGTCATCTACAAAGATGACAACAACGCCCTCAGTTCTTTTGTCCCGGTTGTTAATGTGTAATGTCAACAGTTGTCATTCCAACACTAACCATCATTGTTCCTATCTCTCAAAACCCTGTCCATTTAATTTTGAGCATTTCAATTGTCCCAGAATTGACCTCTGGGTTTTCAGCTTGAAAGAATTTCTGATTCCAACTAACCTTTGTTTAAAGAAATGCTCCCACAATTATGTAAAATGTAACGATGTATAATATAAAATACCTGTTGGACACAGCAGAAGTGTTACAGAGGAGAACAAAGAAAATATTTCAAATGTAGAGCATGTCAGGCAACATCATTCAAGACAAAGGATCATTTTTGACATTCCAGGTGGAGCTCCTTCATCAGAATGAAATACCATAACCTTTTCCTCTCTACAGACCGACAGATCAGGTCTATACATCCATCACTCTGTTTTTGTTTCAAATCTCCAGCACCTGCAGTCTTAATATTTTAATTTTCAAAAATGTTGAAGAAATACAATCTGTTCCCTATCAAATGTGAAGTGAATGCAGAGACTTGTCACGAGTAAAGATGCACAGAATGGCTGAGGGATATTTAAATTAAGCCTGTGAAACTGTGCACTAATTAACCACAGTGTGAAATGGAAGCTTTCTTATAAAAACTCAAATGTCTTTCACACAGCTTTCTCTCATTTCAAAAATAAAAAATAAACTTACACTGAGTTTAATATTTTTGCACCTCCAATGCTCCAACTCAATTAATAGTACATTGCTCTTTATAGACAGGCATAGCAGTTAACCTGTATACACCAAAGCCCCACAGTCTGTAATTAATTACTCTGTTTTGATTATTTTAATCAAGGGATAAACACAATCCAAGTCAAGAAGAACAGTCACCTTTTTTTGGTTAAAGTCTTTGTGGGAATCTGTGGAGGTAGACCCCTGGAAGGGTCATTCGACGTGAAACGTTAACTCTGACTTCACCGATTCTACCAGATCCGCTGAGCTTTTCCAGCAACTTCTATTTCTGGTCTCTGGAACCTTGATTTAACACATTACATAAAGGATGGTAATTCTGATTCAGCAGGACCACTTCAGGAGTGCTTTGGTGTCAGTTTAGGTCTTGGAGCAGATTTAAAATTCACTACCGCATGATTTGTCTAAGAGCATCAATATAAAACCAAGCTTGATGATGAGATGGAAGTAGAATGCCAAATCCTGAAAACCAGTCACACTGACCTGCAATGAGCAGACAAAATTGAGAATTATGTGTGTAATGACTCTAGAAGTCTTCGAAGGGGGGAATATGTTTATCTTGTGATGCAATTCCACTGTGCTCTTATGTTCTACAATCGTGAATAGCTCAGTCTCTTGCTGCACAGATAGTTAATGCATTGGTGTGGTATACAAGAAAGCAAAAATGTTAGTGTTGTATTTTATAGCTTACACATAGGTTTAGTAGCACAAGTTCCACAAATGTTGCTTTTTCCAAACAGCAAAGAACAAACAGACTTGGAGGTGCGTAGTTTATGTAAGTGAAATATCTGTGTGAATCAAGATTACTTCTTAACTCCGATTAATTACAGGGAAAAAAGTTCACTGTGCAATGGGACCAGCGAATGAATTTTTGACAAAATGTTGCAATGTTACAAAGGGTGTATTGCCAATCTTGATGGAGCAGCTGAGAATGAATTTATATTAGAATGCTCGAGTTGTTGATGGCAGAGAGGTTCCTGCCAGATCAATCCTGCTCATCAATGCTTCGGAAGGATGCTTTAGGCTACACTCACATGCAACAATTTAAATATACTGACACTCCTGATGCAATGAAACTGATGAGACTGCCTGCAAGCCGAACTGTACATATATTTGGCATTAGAGACAGAAGGCAAGTCAGGTCGGCATATTTTTGTAACATCCAGGGGCTCAAATTTCCCTTTTTACTTCAGTCAGTGAAGAGGTTGACTGTCAAAGAGGAGTGATCCCAGGTACGATCAGATTGCCAAAATCACTATTTTAAGCAGAAACTGAATTCAGGGTCAACTTTAAATTGTGCAATCTTTTGCACTAGTTTAATGTCATTGCATTAGGCGTTGCCACGGCCAGTAAAACTACCCAGTAAACTATTGCTAAAGAGTAGTTTAATCACCATTGGATATTTCTATTGATTGCTCTTGCTTTCAGGCTTTCAAAATCTTATTGCAGGCTCGTGTCTGACCTCCAATCTTCCTTAATCTTAAACTGGTGCACATTTTTGCCTCATTGTCATCAAATTCCATTCACCCATCACCCTGATGTTCACTTATCTTCCTGGTTAACAAATATGTTGCTTTTAACATTTTCACTTTTGTTCTAAATTCTCTACATGGCTGGCTTCTTCTCTCTCCATGTAATCTCCTTCAACCCTACAAACCTATCAGAGTCTGTGTTCCTCCAATCCTTGTGTATGTAGTGCCAATCAAGCTGGCTGCTTTGTCCTGGATGATGTCAAGCTTCCTGAACGTGTGCTTTGCAGATGGTTGGACAGGCTTTGAGGAGTCAGGAGGTGAGTTACTTGCTGTAGTATTCCGAGCCTCTGGCTTGCTCTTGTAGCTAATGTATCACTTGCCACTTGACATTCCAAGCCTGGATATTGTCCAGATCTTGTTGCATTTGGACACAGACTGCTTCAGTGTCTGAGGAGTTGTGAATGGTGCTGAACATTGTGCGATCATCAGCGAACATCCCTGTGTCTGACTTTATGATGGAGGCAAGGTAATTTACTAAAACTCCATTGTACAGATTACTGACAACAATGCACTGGTAAAGCTTTTCCATTCCTTTCTTAGAATCTTGACGAGGATTATCACAAAACATCCAGATGGTGTGGGAGAGTGCTATGCTGGGGAATGCGAGCAGTTCTGCTGGAATTTTCAGTATCAGGTGCAACAGTGAAGAAGAGCAGCTGGAGCAGTCAAATTGATCTGGCCAGGAAGGACAGGTGTCTTTGGAGGAAACAAGTCCTTATGGAAAGAAGAAATAGACAGACAAAGTATTCTTCAACACAATGTTAAACTGAAGGCTTCATTCCATGCAAACACAGAAAATACTCCCTTGTTGAATTTGAATTTCCCTTTTTTTAAGGTGAAAGGAGGAAGATTTAAAAGGGACCTGAGGTGCAATATTATCACACAGTGGGTGGTTTGTATGTGGAATGAACTGCCAGAGGATGTGGTAAATGCAGGACAGTTACAACATTCAAAAGACATTTGGACAGATACATAAATAGGAAAGGTTTAGAGGGATATGGGCCAAATGCAAACAAGCCCTTCCAGTACAGACATCTGCCTGACAATGTGGAAAACTGCCCAAATATGTCCTGAGCATAAAAATAAGATAAATCCTATCCAGCCAATTACCGTCCCATCAGTCTACTGTTGATCATCAGTAAAGTGATGGAAGGTGTCATCAACAGTGCTATCAAGCAGTACATGCTCAGCAATAACCTGCTCAGTGAAGGCCAGTTTGCATTCCGCCAGGACCACTCATTTCCTGACCTCATTACAGCCTTGGTTTAAGCATGGATAAAAGAGCTGAAATCCAGAGGTACAGTGAGGATGACAGCCCTTGGCATCAAGGCTGCATTCAACTGAGTGTGACATCACAGAGCCAAAACAAAACTGGAATCAATGGGTACCAGTGGGAAAAATCTCTAGTGGCTAGATTCATATCTGACACATAGCAAGATGGTTGCAATTGATGGAGGTCAATCATCTCAGCTCCAGGACATTTCTGCAGAAGTTTCTCAGGGTACTGTCCTAGGCCCAACTACCTTCAGCTACTTCATCAATTACCTTCCCTCCATCATAAGGTCAGACGCAGGATGTTTGCTGATGCTTGCACAATATTCAGCACCATCCGCAACTCCTCAGACACTAAAGCAGCCCGTGTCCAAATGCAACTAGATCTGGGAAACATGTAGGCTTGGAATGACAAGTGGCAAGTGACACAAGAGCTATAAGAGCAAGCCAGAGGCTCGGAATACTGCAGCGAGTAACTCACTTCCTGACTCCTCAAAACCTGTCCAACCATCTGCAAGGCACAATGCAGGTGTGTGATGGAATACTCCCCACTTGCCTGGAAGAATGCAGCCCCAACAATGCTCAAGAAGCTTGACACCATCCAGAACAAAGCAGCCCACTTGAGTGGCATTACATCTGCAAGCATTCACTCCCTCCACCACTGATGCTCAGTAGCAGCAGAGTGTGCTATCTGCAAGACGTACTGCAGAAATTCACCAAAGGTCCTCATACAGAACCTTTCAACCCCATGACCACGCCCATCTAGAAGGACAAGGCAGCAGATATGTGGGAACACTGTCACCTCCAAGCCACTCACCATCCTGACTTGGAAATATATCGTCATTTTTTCACTGTCGCTGGCTTCACATCCTGGAATTCCCTCCCAAATTGCATTGTGGGTCAACCCACAGCAGGTGGGCTGCAATGGTTCAAGAAGGCAGCTCACCACCATTTTCTAAAGGGCAACTAGGAATGGGCTAGAAGTGCTAGCCAGCCAGCCATATCCTGCAAAGTGAATAGATAAAACAAAGTGGGACTAGTTTTGTATGGAAAATGTGATTGGCATGGATGAGTTGAACTGAAGGGCCTGTTTCCAAGGTGCATGATCCTATGACCCTATGACTTGATGCCATTGGAATAAAGCATCTTTGAGCTGTTCAGGTGTTGAAATCTCATGTTACATTTCGACTGTTGACATCAGAGTTACATCACCTTGTAAATTATCATTAACATACTCGTCCTGATTATACTACGATGCCGACTTCAATGGAAGTAAAGCTGTTTATAACTTGGTTGGCAGAAGATGATTTGAGCGAAGGACAATCCAATTTTTTAAAAACATCTAATGCTGCATCAGATGGAGGAACAGCAACACAAGCTGCAAAGCCTCTTGGATCCCCTATGGATTGGGAAGCAATCAACAATCATTTTAGATAATAGTCTATACAGTCATCTGAAAATCGGATAATACAAAAATTAAATACTACAGATGCTGGAAATCTGAAATAAAAGTTGAAAATGTCTGAAACATTCATCAGGCCAGGCCACATCTGAAGAAACTGGAGTAAAATTAACGTTTAACATTAATAATTTTTACACAGAACTAATTAATCACTGCCCCTTGAAATTCAACTGTATTAGCATCACTGAGTCCCCCACTGTTAATATGCTTGGTGCTACCATTGACCAGGAATTCAACTGAACTCACTACATAAACATAATGGCTACAAAAACAGGTCACAGACTAGGAATACTGTGTCAAATAACTCACCTCCTGACTCTCCTAAGACTGTCCATGATCTACCAGGCAAAAATCAAGAATGTGGTGGAATACAGCCCACTTGCTTGGTTGGGTGAAGCTGCAACAACACTCAAGAAGCTTGACACCATCCAGGACAAAGCAGCCCACTTGGTTAGCACCACATCCACAAACATCCACTCCCTCCACTACTGACTCTCAGTAGCAGCAGTGTGTAATGTCTATGAAATGCAAATCAGAAATTTACCAAAGATAATTAGATAGCATCTTCTAAACCCATGACCACATCCATCTCAAAGGACAAGGGCAGGATATTCATAGGAGCACATCTGCAAGTTCCCCTCTAAGCCATTTACCATCCTGACTTGGAAATGTAACTGAATTCCTTCCTGTCGCTGGGTCAAAATCCTTGACTTCCCTCCCTCAGGGCATTGTGTGTCAACTTACAGCATGTGGGCTGTAGCTGTTCAAGTGGGCAGCTCACTACTGCCTTCTCCAGGACAACTAGGGTAATAAACATTGGACAGCCATGGATGCTCACATCCCATGAGTGAATGGAACTAAGAACGCATACAAGATGCAAAATTCTGAAGAAAGCTACCAGAAATACTCACAAATTTTGAACTCATTAACAAAGAAGATACAAGACAAAGAAATTAAGAGTTTGTACATGCAACATCTCTGGAGAGAAATGTTGAATTAAAACTTCAGATCTGTGCTCTTTCATCAAAGGTAAAAGTTAAAGTTAAAATTATAATTGGTCTTAAGTAAGGGAAGGATGTGGGTGTGGAAAATAACAGAAGGGAAAGTTTACGGTGAGGTGTAAAGCCGGAGAGTTTGACTGATGAAATATTTCATGGTTCGAGTTCAAAGTGAACGGTAATGGGACAAAAATGAAATGACGTGTCCAGATGAAGAGTGAACCTTTTCTTCATTGTCACCACTGATTAGGCCAACATTTGTTATTGACATGAATGGCAGGCCTGAATGCAGATAAAGGAATAAAAGAAAAGAAGAGGATAATAATACAAAAAAAGAGATATTTTGCAATCTTAACAGTGAAATTTAGCTTTGAAATAAGAATTCCCTTATGTTTCTCTTTTTTTCTCGATATTATTAAATTACCTTGATCCCCTAATGCTGGACATTACTGATGGCATAAATATAAATGCATATTAGACTTCAGTTCTTGATGGTAATGGATGTATGGACTCATAGATTTTAAATTGTCTACGTCTACATTATAAAAACAATGATAGTGCAAGTATAGTTTCAAAATGCCAACATGGCACCAAGATTTTTCTCTGCATTAGCAGCTGACATCCCACCAGCTCTTATTTTCTGTCCATGTAAGAATTAAGTCAGAAGCCTCTTAAAGTGCAAACATGATATTGAAACTTGAGTCATTAAGTGTTACATGACACCAAATTCACACTAAGAATGTAGTTATTTTCAAGGGTAAACACTGTACCACTAGGTCGTACATTTTCATTAGTTTATTTTCAGTGGTGAAGAAATGAAAGCTGTTTACAGATTATCTGCCAACATCACGAAGGTAAGAAAATAAAAATGTTGCCCTTGCATAAATAATAAAATCTTTGTGAACCACTTTAACACTGAAAACATCACAAGGAACTTCACAAGATTTGAAAATAAATTATAACATGGAGGAGCAATTGTATATGCGGATTTTTTTTTACATTTTGCAGTATCTTGGCCACAACTCAGGCTTAACAAATAACAAAAACACTGTAGATGCAGAAAATCTGAAATAAATCTGGAAAATGTTGAAAGCAAAAAAAGAAATTTCTGGAAAACCTCAGCATGTCTGATGTCTTCTGTGGAGAAAAACAGGATTAACATTTTAGGTCCAACGACTCTTCTTCAGAGCAGAACATTCTATTCTAAAAGCTAAAAGATAGATAACATAAATAGACGATTGATTTAACTGATTTAACTGAAGTAAATTTGAGGAGATGAAAGATTTTAAGGCCTCAAGTGGAAATATTTTATTCAGCAACGGCAGAGCATGTATTACACTAACCTATTACAGAGCAGAAAACTTCAAGATAAGTCATATCACGCACATCATAAGCAATTTAAGGGAACATTCTACAATTGTGAATAACTATGCCTGCATGAAAATTAATAATTACAAGAGCCAAGCACATTTGCAGTAACATTCTATTAGCTTATGAATATCATTAACAGTATTTCAAGTGTTTTGATTTTCCTGTTCTCGCAACAAAAAGATTCAAATCTAATGACTGATGACTTTGGAGTTTGGTAGAATGAAGATGAATACAGTAATGCAATAACATAACAAGACAATTAAAGACAATCGTTCTGGATAGCTGTCTCTAACAGTATTTTTAAAAGTTACAATTTCTATTCTCACGAGAAATGATTTACACAGAAAGAAGATTGACATAATGGCACAAGATGGACACCAGAAAAGGCAAAAGAAGATCATATTTAAGGAAGGGAAATATTCTTGAAGTCAACATAAATAAATTCATGAATATGAAAAGCAGGATAAGCAGACACAACATCAGCAATAGGTTAGGATAAAACTTACAGCATACCGAAATGGTGCCATTTTGAATGACAACATAACCACAAACATCAACAAGTCATAGAACCTCAGACTAGATGGTTACATAACTCCAAACTTCATGCTCTTTTAATCCTTTCATGCAAATAGTAGTGCTGACAATAATCAATCTGTGAAGTCATGAGACTGAAAGTCGCATGATTGAGCCTCCTTTACCGATACGTACGGAAGCATGCTAACCTCAGAAAATATGAAAGACTAAAATGATAAATTATTTCAAAGATTCAAACATAATAGAGATATTTGACCAGGGAATATCTTCTAACTTTTTGAGTAAAGATAATGCGCCATTCCAGCAAAAAGAATATAGAAAATATTTGGCTGTGTGACCGTGGGCACGGATTATTCAAATAGCAATTATAAAGAACAGCAAACCTTTGAACTTAAGTTTCTTTCCTTTTTACATCTCAATCTTCATAGGTTACAACCATGCAAGATATTTTTAGACAATTATATCTCTATTTTTATAGGCCATATCCCATGTTTTATCAAAGTTAACATTTTATCTCTGCATCTGCATTAACTCCACAATTTGTTTCCTACATCCATTGGTCTTTTTCGACTGAATTTATCAGCTTGTTTCACTCTGCTGTGGCATCAGTTTGTGCCATGCTTGCCATGAAGAATCAACTTCAACGCTCCTGAGCTACATGGACCTACCATCTCCCAAGAGACTTTAATGAATAATATTTAGTAGTAATCTATAATTCAAAATGCATTTACATCGGTCATCAATAAGTCAGACATGGATCAGCAAGTTACATAATCCAAATTAGTAAGTAATTTTGTTTATTTACTGTTATATACAGAAGAGCAATGAAGGGTTCACCCAGATACAGCATGGAACACCTATGTCTCAATTTGAAGAGAGTAGAGGTTATGAGCGAGATTTTTGTTTGTCTTGTTGGATTTGTTATCAAGCAGAAAAGAGGTCAAGAAGCCTGCTTTACGAGAACAGTCACTCAGCTATGATGTCCCTCATATTGACAAATTAGTAGCCAGACTTCAGCTACCTTCAAAAAATGTGGTTAATCAGTGATACAAAATGTAATGTGCATTCTATTACTTATCTTTATGACCCTAACTTTCGGCCCCATATCATTAACATGTTTATTCAGTTTAATTATTACACTCAAAAGCCTGAGATTTGCCTGTCACAAAGGAATAAAATTGCTTAATAATATCCATTCAATCATCAAGTTTTAAAAGGGAACTGGATAATTGGTGGCTTTGGATTATTGTTAAAAGCGAATTGGTGTTTTTGTCAACTTTCAGGATAACACAGATTGTTTGGATAAAATGTCCAGGGCAATTTTCTTATACTTAAACAAAATTATCTCTCAGCATTATTTCACATGTTTAATGTGCTGATTGTTAGACTAAAAAGAATACATTTTGGGGGAAAGCGAGGACTGCAATAAAATGTGGGGCATAAGATATGTGACGCATTTTTTCCTGCCTTCCCTTAAATTACTTGAAAACAAAACATAATGGTCCTTCTATTGCTCTGGATTCAATACTTGATGCATAATCAAATAAAATATAGTTTAAATCTTGCTCTGAAACATCTGCTCATGCCATTAACCCATCACTAAGAAACACAGAAGACCAGACCACTGTAATTTGTCCTTCGATTTCCTGTCCCAATACATGACATTCAATTTGCTTCCAACCACAGTGAAATGGCAGGTAAAGAGTAGTCATGTCTGTTAGGCAGTCTGTTTGGTGACCTTGATAATAGCTGAAAGAAGAAGTCAAAGGAGAGGAGAGAAAGGGAAACAAAACACAGGAAAAATAATAAGGAAGAATTAACTTTCCAGCACAAAGGGAAAATAAATAAATACCACAAGCTTTATTTCTTAATTTCTTTTTGTTGTTTGTAAACAACTTTTTCAATCATTCATTGGATGTGGGCATCACTGGCTGAAACAGCATTTATTACCCTGACCTATTGTCTTTGAGAAGGTGGTGCTGAACTGTCTTCTTGAACCACTGCAGTCTACTTAGTGTATGCCTTTAGGGAAGGAGTTCCAGGAGCTTGATTCAGCAGCACTGAAAGAATGATGATATATTTCCAAGTCAGGATGTTAAGTGTCTTGGCAGGAAACTTGCAAGTAGTGGTATTCCTGTGTATCTATTAACCTTGTCATTCTAGGTGGTAGTGTTTGTGGGTTTGGAAGTGCTGTCTCAGGAATCCTGGAGAATTTCTGCAATGTACCTTGTAGATGGTGCACATTGCTGTTACTGAGTATCGGTGGTGAACAGGGTGAATGTTTATAGATGTAGTGCCAAGTGCAAGTGTCAACTAGGCTGCCTTGTCCTAGATTTTATCAAAGTACACTCATATAGGCAACTGGAGAGTGTTCCATCATATTTGTAACTCATGGCTTGTAGTAGATGGACATGCTTAGGGGAATCAGAAAATGAGTTACTTCAAAATTCCTAGTCTCTGATCTGCTGTTCTCAGGCTGTTTGGGTTCTGATTCTGGTCAATGGTAACCTTCAGGATCTTGACAGTGTTGGTGGTGGTAGTGGTGGTGGGACGGGGAGAGTCATCGATAACAGTGTCATTGAATAGCAAGGGACAATGGTTAGATTCTCCCTTGTTGAACATAGTCATTGCCTGACGTTTGTGTGGAACAAATGTTACTTGTTCTTATGCAATTTGTCAGCTCAAACCTGAATATTGTTTTGGTCTGGCTGCATTTGGACGTGGACTGCTTCAGCATCTGAGGAATCACAAATTGTACTAATTCCCGAATGATGGAGGGAATATCATTGATGAAGCAGCTGAAGCTGATTGGGTATAGGACACTATCCTGAGGAATTCCTGCAGAGACTTCCTAGAATTGAGGTGGCTGATTACCAACAAATCATATTTCTTTGTGCTAGGTATGTCTGCAATCAGTGGATTTTTTTTTCTCCCTAATCACCATTTACTCAATTTTTGCCAGGGTTCTTGATGGCCCACTCAGTCTAATGTGATGTTGATGTCAAGGACAGTCATTCTAACTTCCTCTCTATAACTCAGCTCTTTCCTCTGTGGTTGAACCAAGGCTATATTGAGGTCAGGTTGAGTGTCCCTAGTAGAACCCAAACTCGGCATCACGGAACAGGTTATTGCAAAGCAAATGGTAATCAGCAGAACTCCCTGGCAGCCTCCCTCCAAACTGGAGGCCACTGCGCCGCCACCTCCGCTGGGTCAGTCCTGCTGATGGAATAGGGCGTACTGAGGGATGGTGATAGTGTTGACTGGGACATTATGTATAAGATGTTATTCTGTGAGTCTGACTATGTCAAACTGTTGCCTAACTAGAATGTGAGGCAGCTGTCTCAAGATGTTGGTAAGGAACACTACCACAGTTAAAATTCAAGCCTAACACCACAGAGTCAGGCAATAGCAGCAGTTTTCCTTCCCTAAAGCACGTTTGTAATCAGATGATTTTTGATGACAGTCAAAAATAGTTTTACAGGCAACACTTAATTCCACACTTTTATTGAATTAAAATTCCACCAACTGCAGTGACAAGCTTCAAATCTATACCCCCAATTCAAAACTTGGGCCTTTGAATTACTGAAAAAAAGCAACAATACCACGAAACTATGCATTCATCTCCTTTTATGTTTTTTTTCTTGTAATGCCCTGCATTGTGGGCTTTGTTGACGTGAACAGCAAATTTTAGAAACTTCCAACTTGAAATGAAAACAAATCACTTTCATCAAACAAACTTTCCTAGGGCTTCATCTGAAAAACATTTGCAGAACTTTAAACCAAAATGAACGGTATTTCATCACCACAATATTTTTGAGCACAAAATCATATTTTGCTTCAGTGCTCATCATCACTTGCGTGTCTTGGGTCTACAACTTGCACAACTGATAACATGAGGTCAATGGAATCACAGGTGACATAGAGTTAATTTGTGTTTGGTTACTGTACATTTACTAACTGCACCCCACTGCTAATGACTGTGACGTATAATTCCCTAAAACACTCTTTTCAGATTGGTCTTAATTTTCAAATGTTAATTATAATTTGTACCACAATTCAAATAATAGTAGATATCAAAATCTGTTTTACCCGCTGGGAAGTAATAATTTGGAGAGAATCTGTTTCCTTGATGTGATCGAGGTGGGTTTGGGATGCTCACTGAATATAAATAGAATTTTATTTAACCTCTGCACAAAGAGGTTTTAAGAAAGCTCCTCTATGTTAACTCACACATCTGCAGTTTAAGTATATTATATATTGGTTAAAAATAGACCAATTTTTCCTGACTTCATCAACCTTGGTATTTTCACTGCGATCCGTCAGAAATTAAATGAACCAGTGTAAAAAAAATGCAAACTTAAAATATAAATTGCATACAACTCAGGTTTCTGCATGTTGGTGCATTCGAAACATGTTGTGCTAGAAGCTGCACTTTCTCAAAACCCTGTGGTGAAATAATCATTCTGTTAGTTGTAATTGCAGGCAAGTCTTTGCGGAGGCTCTTGAAATAAAACTGGCACTTTGGGCCTCAAGGGCACTAAAAGGCAATGTTAGAACCTTTTGAGTACAATGTTACAGTGAATTTACAGAGAAGCAGACTAATGGAGGCGGAGTTGAAGAAGAAATTCAGAAAATCAATGGCTGAATCAAGCTCAAAGGGCTGAGTTGTCTCTTCCAGCTTCTATATATTCTGTTCCCATTGTCAGTAAATTATCCCTTACAGTCTTCTAAAGTTATTTGACATTATTTAAAAACTCCCAGATGGTGGTTAAGACACAGAATAAAATATCTTATGTTTGCTTATTATCCCATTTTTAGTTATATTAAAATGTGGATCTGGAATTTTGTACTGAAATGAATAGAGAACTAGTTGATAGACAGGAACCAGTGAGTAGGAGTAAGCAAGTCTATTTTAGACTGGCAATTAGAGGGATACCACAGAGATTCATGCTTAGAACTTGGATATTCATAATTTTAATTAATGATTTAGAAGAAGGAACAAAATGTAATATCTCTAAGTTTGCAGATAACACAAACTGGTTAGGAGGGTCAGCTGTGAGAAGAATGCAGACGTGCTTCATTGAAATTTGGACAAGTTTAGTGAGTGAGTGAACAAATGATAGATGAAGTGTAATGCAGATAACTGTAACGTTATCCATATTGGTAGCAAAAACAGGAAGACAGATTATTATCAGCAATTTTTCTGTGCTTTACATCAGCTTCAGGGCTTCCAGTTCGCGGGCACCAGCTGCTTCCTCTTTTCTTTTATACGCTCATCCCCCATCAGGATGGTCTCAGGGGCTCTCTGCTTCTCCCTGGAGGAGGACTGAACGGTCCCCATGAACCACTACCCTCCTCCACCTGGCTGAACTCATCCTCACTTTAAACTACTTCTCCTTTAACTCCTCTCACATTCTTCAGCTCAAAGGGGGTCTCCATGGGCACCAGCATGAGCCCCAGTTGTGTCTGTGTCTTTATTGGCAACAATCTTTTTTT
This sequence comes from Stegostoma tigrinum, assembly GCF_030684315.1. Classification (NCBI taxonomy): domain Eukaryota; kingdom Metazoa; phylum Chordata; class Chondrichthyes; order Orectolobiformes; family Stegostomatidae; genus Stegostoma; species Stegostoma tigrinum. The sequence continues at coordinate 35,882,753 of NC_081356.1, read as the reverse complement.
CCAGTCATAACTCTGGCCCCTTCACACAACTCTTTCTCCAGTATATCGATGACATAATCAATGTTGCTTCGCTCCCTCGTGTGGAAATGGAAAAGTTTATTGATTTTCCTTCCAATTTCCACTGTGCTCTCACCTTCACATGACTCATCCCTTCTCTTCCTTGACATCTCTGTTTCCATTCCTGGGGATAGCCTAGCCACCAATAACCACTATAAACCCACTGAGTCTCACAGTTACCTTCACTATGCATCCTCATACCCTGCTTCGTGTGAGGACTCTATTCCATTCTTCTATTTCCTCCATCTTCATTACATCTGTTCTCATAATGCCAACTTTGACAAGGGAGGCTCCAAATGTCCATCTTCTTCCTCAACCAATGATTACCCAGCACTGTGGTTAACAATGTCCTCTGCCATGTCCAACCCATCTCCTGCACTTCAACCCTTACTCACTCTCTTCCCTCCCACAATAACAATAGGATCCTCATCGTCCTCACCTACCATCACAGCACTTCCACATCCAAAGGATCATTAGTCATCATTTCCGACACTCCTGGCAAGGATGCCACCACCAGATACATATTACCCTCCTCGTTCTTGTCAGCCTTCCACTAGGACTGTACCCACTCTATCCTCCTATCCCAGCACTTCCCACCAGTCCTGTGGCACCTTTCCATGCAATCACAGAAGGTGTAACATCTGACCATTTATTTCCTCCCTCCCAACTATCCAGGGCCCCAAACACAGCTTCCAGTGAAGAAACAATTTATCTGCACTTCACTCAATCTAGTCTACCGTATTGACTGTGATCTCCTCTACGTTGGGGAGATGAAGTATAGACCAGGTGATCATTTTGCAGAACACCTATGTTCTGTCTGCAAAAATTACCCTGACCTTCCAGTTGCCTGCTGCTTCAACACGCCACCAGGTTCGCTAACTAATACGTCTGTCTCAGGCTTGCTGCAGAGCTCCAGCAAAGCTTGGTACAAGCTGGAAGAACAGCTCCTCATTTTACCTTTTGGAATTCTGCAGCCTCCTGGACTCAGTATTGAGTTCTACAATTTTAGGGCTTCAGCACCTTCTTCCATGTCTTTATCCCAACCCCCACACACTAGGCCTAGTCATCACAAGGGCTGCTGTCAAAACCAACCCATTGTCAGTCACGAACATTTGCCATTAACAGCTATTCGTTCTCCCAGGCTGACCTTTCCCATTCCTTTGCCTGCCAATTGTTTTTCTTTCTCTCTGGGTTCCATCTACACCTATTGTTCATTCCTCCCCACTCTTCAACCCCACCTTCAGCAAATTTTGCAATGTTTTCCCAGCTACAATCATTTCTGAAGAAGGATCAACTGGACCCGAAATGTTAACTGTGTTTTTTTCTCTCCACAGATACCTCTCAGACCTGCTGAGTTTTTCTAGCAATTTATGTCTTGGTTCCTGATTTTCATCATCTGCAGTTCTTTGAGTGGAGGAAGATTTGATTGTAGGAGTAGGGGTGTCCTGCTGTGGTTATACTGGGCATTGGTGAGGCCACCTCCTGACTATTATGTGCAGTTTTGGTCTCCTAGTCTGAGGGAGTATAATTTTGCTATTGAGGGAGTCCAGCAAAATTTCACAAACTGATTTCCAGGATGGCAGGATTGAAATATCAAAAAAGATCCACTGGGCTTGTACTCACTGGAATTTATAAGGATGAGGAGGGAGTCTCATAGAAACACACAAAATCCTCATGCGACTAGACAGTCTAGATGAAGGAAGAGTGTTTCCAATGTTGAAGTTCAAAGTAGGGGTCACAGTCTAAGAAAAAGGGATAATCCATTCAGGGCTGAGATGAAGAAAAATTTCTTCACTTAGAGTTGTGAACCTGTGGAATTCTCTTCCACAGAAAACTGTTGGGGTCAGTTTGTTAGATATAAGCAAGAAGGAACTGGATGTAGCCCTTGTGGCTAAAGAGATCAAGGGTTAAGGAGGGAAAGTGGGAATGAGATGTTGAAATTGCATGATCAACCATGATCACATTGAATGGTGGTGCAGGCTCGAAGGGCCGGATTTCTAAATTTTTGTGTTTGTTTTTTGTTCAGCTGATAAATTGGGAAAGGAAGATGTGATTAGACCTGGGTTACCCAAAATATTGTGTGCAGTTGTGATCTTATTATCTGGAGAAGTATGTTTTGGCTACTGATTGTTTCTGAAGAAGGATCCCTAGACCTGGAATGTGAATTCTGATTTCTCGTCACAGATGCTGCCTGACATGCTGAAATTTTCCAACAATTTCTGGTTTTGTCTCTGATTTCCAGCATCCACATACTTTCCAGTTTTTTACTGATTGTTGGAATGGCAGGACTGGCACATGAAGAAAGATTAGATCAGTTAGGACTACATTCACTAGACTTTTATTAGGATGAGGGGCGATTTCACAGACAGGGTAAAATGATGTTCCTTATGACTGATTGCCTGGAACCATGGGTCACATTTTAAGGACATAGAGATAAAAAGGATTTAACATGCTCCTGCATGGTATTGCATTGAGGCATACCCTTGAATTCAACAGTATGTAAATATTTTTTTCTGTGGATACTCACTTGGAAAAAGCCCATTGTGGCTCAGTTTTCACCCCAATTATCAAATGTGTGCAAGGCACTAGTTCTACCCCATCACATGGTACTCACAGAAATATGTTCACTCTTTTCGGATGTAGTTTTTATGACACACATAGAAGCTGACAATTTTGGAAAGAAAACAGTTGGTGCTACCTCACTCTGATTTATTCTTCATACCATAGGGGGAAAGCTATCCCTTATCCTGTGGCTAAATAAATGAAATCGTGAATTCAGCTGGGGGTCAAGCCATTACCTCATTACTTTATAGTGCACAAATGTTGGTCCCATTCAGTGATAAGATTTGTTGTGAGGCTGGATGAACACAGCAGGCCAAGCAGCATCTCAGGAGCACAAAAGCTGACGTTTCGGGCCTAGACCCTTCATCAGAGAGGGGGATGGGGGGAGGGAACTGGAATAAATAGGGAGAGAGGGGGAGGCGGACCGAAGATGGAGAGTAAAGAAGATAGGTGGAGAGGGTGTAAGTGGGGAGGTAGGGAGGGGATAGGTCAGTCCAGGGAAGACGGACAGGTCAAGGAGGTGGGATGAGGTTAGTAGGTAGCTGGGGGTGCGGCTTGGGGTGGGAGGAAGGGATGGGTGAGAGGAAGAACCGGTTAGGGAGGCAGAGACAGGTTGGACTGGTTTTGGGATGCAGTGGGTGGGGGGGAAGAGCTGGGCTGGTTGTGTGGTGCAGTGGGGGGAGGGGATGAACTGGGCTGGTTTAGGGATGCAGTAGGGGAAGGGGAGATTTTGAAACTGGTGAAGTCCACAGTGATACCATATGGCTGCAGGGTTCCCAGGCGGAATATGAGTTGCTGTTCCTGCAACCTTCGGGTGGCATCATTGTGGCAGTGCAGGAGGCCCATGATGGACATGTCATCAAGAGAATGGGAGGGGGAGTGGAAATGGTTTGCGACTGGGAGGTGCAGTTGTTTACAACCAGCCCAGCTACCTACTAACCTCATCCCACCTCCTTGACCTGTCCGTCTTCCCTGGACTGACCTATCCCCTCCCTACCTCCCCACTTACACCCTCTCCACCTATCTTCTTTACTCTCCATCTTCGGTCCGCCTCCCCCTCTCTCCCTATTTATTCCAGTTCCCTCCTCCCATCCCCCTCTCTGATGAAGGGTCTAGGCCCGAAAGGTCAGCTTTTGTGCTCCTGAGATGCTGCTTGGCCTGCTGTGTTCATCCAGCCTCACATTTTATTATCTTGGAATCTCCAGCATCTGCAGTTCCCATTATCTCTAAGATTTGTTGTGTTGTGATTCACAATCCCCTTTTTGTAATCCAAACTGAATTAGAAAAAAATGACACTAAAGCCAACCCAAGAAATCACCACACATGGACAATTTGTTGAATTACAGTGAACAAATTATTCTGTAATTTGATGGAAAACTGATCTTTTATTCTCAGTGTTCTCTTCCATTTCTGTTTGTCAGAATGGCTACAAATTGTTCTTTTTGCAGTCAGAAAGAAAAGCCTTATGATAAAAGATCCAGCTCCCTGCTTAAAGTATCCAAGCATTGAGAAGTCATTTGTCTGTGAAAAATAGAATTCGCTCTTAACAGCCATGTTAGCCCAATAATGAATCTTTTACTCACAGTCAGTTTCAATACAATTCAATGTGACAGGATTCCCAGTTCCCCTCAACATAGGTCCCTATGCAGAAAACCTTTTTCTGATCTTCTCAAATGCAATTTTCTTCAGACGGCAGAAAACTTTTAGCTAATCTGCAAAAACATTTATAGGGCCGTAGATTCAAACTCTTTGGAAATAGATCCCTCGGTCACTTGCGACCATTTCTTCAAACTGAAATAATTCCACCTGCCTGCATTTGGCCCATTTCCCTCTTAACCTTTCCTATTCATGTACTTATCCCAATGTCTTTTAAACATTGGGACTGTACCTGTATCTACCATTTCCTCTGGCAAATTCATTCCACATCTAACCACTCACTATTGTAAAAATAGTCACCCCTCATGTTCTTTCTAAATCTATCTCCTCTCCCTTAAAAATATGCCTGAGTTTTGAAATCCCCCACCTCAGGGAAAAGACACATGCTATTTACCTTATCCACATCCCTCATGAATTTATAAACCTCTATAAGGTCACCCCACAAACTATTATCCTCCAGTGAAAGGAGGTGGCCTATTTTTATAGTGCAGACTCTCCTTTCCCGCCAATATTGTAGCAAACCTATTCTGAACCCTCTCCAGTTTAGTAATATCCTTCCGATAACATGGCGATCAGAACTGTACACAATCCTCCTGAAGAGGCCTAACCTGTGTGCTGTACAGCCTCAACATGACATTCTAATTCCTATAGTCTATGCAATGAAGGCAAGCATGCTAATTGCCTTCTTAAACACACTGTCTACCTGAGATGCAAATCTCAAACAGTTGAGAACCTGAACCTCTGGGTCTTTCTGTTCTACAACACCACTCATCAATAGTATAAGTCCTGCCATTGCTTGTTTTACCAAAATGCAATACCTTGCATTTATCCAAATTAAACTTCACCTGCCACTCCTCAGCCCCCTGGCCCAATTGATCAAGGTCTCTTTGTAATCTTCAATAACTTTCTTTACTGTCCAGTGTACCACTATTTTTGATGTCATCCACAAACTTACTAACCATATCCTCCTATATTCTCCTACAAATCAACTTGATAAATAACAAACAAAAGTGGACCAGTACTGATCCCTGTGGAGCATTGCCAGTCTCCAGTCTGAAAAACAACCCTCCACCATCATGACAGTAAAGTCAATTTTATATCCTATTGGCAAGCTCACCCTGAATCCCATGTGATCTATCTGTACTAATTAGACTACCATGTGGAATCTTATCAAAGACTTTACTGAAGTCCAAGTGAACAACATTTATTTATCACTCTGCCTTCATCAATCTTTTTGGTTGCTTTCTCAAAAAATATTTAGAAAATGTAGTTTATGCTGACTTCAAAAGTACCATTACTTTTCATCTTGATTACATTTTAGAAGCTGATGGGCAGAGTTTTTTCTAATACAAACCTATTTGCTGTAGAAACTCAGCTCATCTGACAGCATCTGCGGAGAGCGAAACAGTTAACTTTTTGTTTGAGTCCAGTATGACCCTATTTAGCAACACTTGTTTTTGCGGTCTTAATGTTTCCAAGTGGACAAACACAAATGGAGATATAGAAATACTTCTGCAATATCTTTTCAAATTGTATCTTGTTTTCAATTTTCCATAACATGCCAGTTGTAGCATTTTGAGGTGTGTTCCATTTTAAATAAAAACTCTGATTCAACTTAGAAAGGCGAAATCTGAAGAGTTGATTGTTGTTGAGGAATCAGTATCACTGCTGTCCACATTGTATGAACACTCTGTGAGTATTGTTCCCTAAGGTGGATTTTTGTCATCACCCTCTTTCAGGGACAGTTTCTACTGGTTCGGATGTGTTAGGGGAAATCTACTCAATAGTCTAATGAGAAGAGGTCCTTGTTTTAAGCAAAATTAACTTTTTGCATGAGAGTAACTGTGTACAAGTTAAAATGATGTGATAAACATTGTTACAGAGACTGTGAAGAAAAGCCAGATGGTAGGTGTTAATCATTTCAGACCCTAAGCTGTTTTCTACGAAAACAGATGTTGCTGGAAAAGCTCAGCAGGTCTGGCAGCATCTGTGAAGAAAAAAAAAATCAGAGTTGACATTTTATGTTCAGTGACCCTTCCTCAGAGCTGATGGTAACTCGGAAAACAAAGATTTATTTACAGATGATAGGGATGGGGATGGGGTAGGGAGTAAACAATAGGATAATGGATAGAGCCCAAAGAGATAGAAGAGCAGTTTTTGGATAGACAAGGAGTTGATAGCGATCTGGCTAAGACGCTGAATAGTATCAGAGATAATGGGAACTGCAGATGCTGGAGAATTCCAAGATAATAAAATGTGAGGCTGGATGAACACAGCAGGCCAAGCAGCATCTCAGGAGCACAAAAGCTGACATTTCGGGCCTAGACCCTTCATCAGAGAGGGTCTAGGCCCGAAACGTCAGCTGTTGTGCTCCTGAGATGCTGCTTGGCCTGCTGTGTTCATCCAGCCTCACATTTTATTATCTTAAGACGGTGAATAGCTGTTAATGGGACTGTTAGTGGCTAACAATAGGTAGAGTGTAATAGCAGGCTACATAGCAACAAGGCCTAGTGTGTGGGGTAGAGGGCTAGGACATGGGAGAGTTTAGACCCTAAAATATTGAAATTGATATTGAGTCCAGAAGGCTGCAGAATCCCCAAGCGGAAAATGAGGTGTTGTTCTTCCAGCTTGCATTGGGTTTCGCTGGAACCCTGCTACAAGCCTGAGTCAGATGTTAGCCAGAGAACAGGGTGGTGCATCAAAGCGGCAGGCAACTGGAATCTCAGGATCGTTTTTGTAAAGCGGTCACCCAGTCTACACTTTGTTTCCCCATTGTAGAGGAGACCACATTGTGAGCAGCAAATGTAGTAGACTAGATTCTGAGAAGTGCAGGTGAAGGGTTGCTTCACCTGGAAGGCATATTTGGGCTCTTGGGAAGGAAGAGGTAAATGGGCAGGTGTTACACCTTTGCTGGTTTCAGGGCAAGGTGTCATGGTGTTGTGGGAAGATATTGGGAGTGAAGGAAGACTGGACCAGGGTGTTTTGCGGATATTTATACCCTCATACCACAGTAAAATTGGCTGGCTGACAGGAAGCAAAGAGGAGTAATAAACAGGTCCCTTTTGGAATGGCAGGTGGTGACCAGTGGGGTACCACAAGGTTCGGTGCTGGGGCCACAGCTGTTTACGATATACATTAATGATATAGACGAATTAATTAAAAGTAATATTAGCAAATTTGATGATGACAACGCTGAGTGGCAGTGTGAAATGTGAGGGGGATGTTATGTGAATTCAGGGTGACTTGGACAGGCGAGGTGAGTGGACGGATGCATGGCTGACGCAGTTTAATGTGGATAAATGTGCAGTTATCCACTTCGGTGGCAAGAACAAGGAGGCAGATTACTATCTAAATTGAGTCGTTAGGTAAAGGGGAAGTACAACAAGATCTAGGTGTTCTTGTACATCAGTCAATGAAAGCAAGCATGCAGGTACAGCAGGCAGTGAAGAAAGCTAATAGCATGCTGGCCTTCATAACAAGAGGAATTGAGTATAGAAGCAAAGAGATCCTTCTGCAGCTGTACAGGGCCCTGGTGAGACCGCACCTGGAGTACTGTGTGCAGTTTTGGTCTCCAAATTTGAGGAAGGACATTCTTGCTATTGAGGGAGTGCAGGTTAGGTTCATGAGGTCAATTCCCGGAATGGCGGGACTATCATATGTTGAAAGATTGGAGCGACTGGGCTTGTATAAACTTGAGTTTAGAAGGATGAGAGGGGATCTGATTGAGATGTACAATGAGTTTTGAGAAGATTTGTAGCTCAGGTTGAGTTTCTGGATGTGAGTTTACTCGCTGAGCTGGAAGGTTAGTTTTCAGACGTTTCGTCACTTTGTTTTATTTGAAAAAATATACTTGATTCATAGAATGTATAAAAAAACCATTTATAACCTACCAATTCATGCAAGCCGCTCCGGGTTACCAAGGGGGTAAGTACACCAACTAAAGGCAAAAACAAAACAAAGAAGAAAAAAAACAAAGCAAAGAAAATACGCCGGCAGTCGTCTACCCGCACAGTCCCGGTTGGCCCCCTGACCAGGTGGGCAAGGCGCCAGCTGGGCCCAGTTACCAGATAGGGCCCTTTTTTTCATTCTGGACGAGGGGTTTCATACGGTGGTCTTTCCCCACCGCGCCTTGACGGCGGCTGCCCCAAGCTTTAGCGCGTCCCTAAGCATGTAGTCCTGGACCTTGAAGTGCGCCAATCTGCGAAACTCGGTCGGGGCCAGTTCTTTCAGCTGGCAGACCAGCAGGTTGCGGGCAGACCAAAGAGCGTCTTTCACAGCATTGATGGTCCTCCAGGCGCAGTTGATGTTGGTCTCGGTGTGCGCCCCGGGAAGCAGCCCATAGAGCACGGAGTCCCGTGTCACGGAACTGCTCGGGACGGATCTCGACAAATACCACTGCATCCCCCTTCAGACCTCCTGCGCATAGGCACACTCCAGAAGGAGGTGATCGACAGTCTCGTCCCCCCCGCAGCCGCCTCGAGGGCAGCGTGCGATGGCGCAGAGATTCCGGGCATGCATAAAGGATCTCACAGGCAGAGCCCCTCTCACCACCAGCCAAGCAATGTCCTTGTGCTTGTTTGAAAGTTCTGGCGATGAGGCATTCTGCCAAACGTCTTTGGCAGTCTGCGTGGGGAAGCACACGACGGGATTCATCCTCTCCTTTTCCCGAAGGGTCTCGAGGATACTACGTGCTGACCACTGCCTGATGGCCTTGTGGTCAAAGGTGTTTCCTTTCAAAAATTTCTCCACAAGGGACAGGTGGTACGGGACGGTCCAACTACTCGGAGCGTTCCGCGGCAACGAGGCCAGGCCCACCCTTTGCAACACTGGGGACAGGTAGAACCTCAGTAAGTAGTGACACTTGGTGTTTGCGTACTGAGGATCTATGCACAGCTTGATGCAGCCGCACACAAAGGTAGCCATCAGGGCGAGGGTGGCATTCAGTACGCCATTTCCCCAATTTTCTAGGTCTTTGTACATAGTGTCCCTGTGGACTCGGTCCATCATCGAACCCCAAATGAAGTGGAAGATGGCCCAGGTGGCCGCAGCGGTGCAAGTCCAGGGAATAGGCCAGGCCTGCGCCACATACAACAGTACCGAAAGCCCCTCACACCTGACAACGAGGTTCTTACCCGCAACGGAGGGGGACCGGACCGTCCACCTGCCCAGCTTCTGCTTCAGTTTGGTGATACGCTCCTCCCAAGTCTTAGTGCACGCCCCAGCTCCACTGAACCAAACACCCAGCACCTTCAGGTAGTCTGTCCTGATGGTGAAGGGGATGAAGGAGCGGTCGTCACAGTTCCCGAAGAACATGACCTCGCTCTTATCCCTGTTGACTTTGGCACCCGAGGCCAGTTCAAACTGGCCGCAGATGTCTAACAGCCTACTCACCGACCGAAGATCGGTTCAGAAGACGGCGACATCGTCCATGTACAGGGAGGTCTTGTCCTGAAGGCCTCCGTTGTCTGGGACAGTCACGCCCTTCAGGCTCATGTCCTTCCTGATGGATGCGGCGAAGGACTCCACACAGCACACGAACAAGGCAGGAGAGAGCGGGCAGCCCTGCCTGTCTCCAGATCTGACGGGAATACTGTCCAATTCCCACCCGTTGATCGAGACTGCGTTCACGAAGTTGGTGTAGAGCAGCCGGATCCAATTGCGGATGCCCTCCCCGAACTCCAATTTGGAGAGGACGTCCCTCATGTAAGCATGAGAGACCCTGTCGAAGGCCTTCTCCTGGTCCAGGCTGACGAGGCAGGTGTCCACCCCCCTGTCCTGTACATAGGCGATCGTATCCCCGATGAGCGTGAGGCTCTCAGCGATTTTCCTGCCCGGCACAGCACAGGGTAGTCAGGGTGAATCACCGACTCCAGGACAGACCTGACCCGGTTGGCTATGACCTTGGCCAGGATTTTGTAGTCCACATTCAATAGTGAAATGGGACGCCAATTCTTAATTTCTTCCCTCTCCGCCTTCCTCTTGTAAATGAGCGTGATGATGCCCTTCCTCATGGTCTTGCACATTTCCCCTGCCCGAAGTGCACTATCGTACACCTCCAGCAGGTCCTGGCCGACCAGGTCCCACAGGGAGGCATACAGCTTGACCGATAAGCCGTCGCTCCCAGGAGTCTTATTCCTCTCCAAGGACTTGAGGGCTCTGGTCAGCTCATCCAGGGATATCGGCCGGTCCAGCCACTCGCTCGTGCCGCGGTCTAAGACCTCCATGATAGACGACAGGAATGACTCGGAAGCCGTGCTGTCCGTGGGCTTTGTGTCGTACAGTCCGGCATAGAAGGATCTGTTGATCCTCAAAATGTCAGGCCGAGGCGACGTCACCGAGCCGTCGTCCTCCTTCAGCAGGCTAAGCACAGAGCTCTCTTTGTGCACCTTCTGAAAGAAGAAACGCAAGCACGTCTCATCCTGCTCCACGGAGCGGACCATGGACCGGAAGATTATCCTGGAGGCCTCCGTGGCAAAGACTGAGGCTTGCTGGCCACTCACCTCGCAGAGGTCCTCTGTGACATCGACCCCCATGAACTGCAGAAGGAGCAGGTTCTGCACCCTTTTCTGTAGTCACGACAGCTTTCCCCACCTCTCTCCCACCTTCTGAACACCCTTGAGGACAAAGAACCTCTTGATGTTCTCCTTCACCGTCTCCCACCAGTCGCCCAGAGACTCAAAGATGGGTTTCATGGTTCTCCAACCGGCGTACTCCCTCTCAAGCTCCTCGACGTTCTCTGGGGTCAAGAGAGCCATGTTGAGCTTCCACGTCCCCTTGCCGGCCTGCTGGTTGTCCTATAAGTGACAGCCGGCCAGCAGGAGGCAGTGGTCAGAGAAGAACACCGGCTTGACGCCACTGAGCCTGACCGAGAACACCCGTGGCTCAGACTGGAAGTCTATCCTTGAGCGAATAGACCCGTCTGGCCGCGACCAGGTGTACCTCCACTGCGCTCCGTCTGCAGGGGTGTTGAAGACGTCGAGCAGCTGGGCGTCCTTCACCATGCCCATCAGGAATCTGGATGTGACATCCAGTTGACTCCCCCGACCTACTGTCCCCACGCCAGGTCTTCTATCTGCCTCGATGATGCAGTTGAAGTCTCAGCCTAGGATGACCGGCCTGGACGTAGCCAGCAGGGGTGGAAGCCGCTGCAGGATGGCCAACCGCTCACTCCGTACCGCTGGGGCGTACACATTGATCAGCCTCGGGGGAGCGTTCCTGTAGGTGACGTCAGCCACTGGGAAGCTCCTCCCCCACCACCTCCTGAACTTGAGAGATGGCGAAGTCGCGCCCCCGCAGCAGAATAGCCAGGCCTGAGGAGCGACAGTCGTTACACCCCGACCAGATTGAAGTCCCACAGGTCCAGGTGCCGGACCATTTCCCATACCTGCCGAGGTGTGGTATCCCGCACTCCTGCAGAAATAGGAGGTCCGCCTTGACGGTGGTCAGGTAGGCCAACGTGGACACACATCTTGCGGTGGTCTTGACGCTGCACACATTAATGTTCGCAACTCGTACCCCCATTGTGGGCAGTGACTGCAGTACCCTCCCCAAGTCCAGGGTCCAGCCCCTCCATCTGTCAATTCATGCCCCTTGCCTGGGCTAACTGCTGGACGCTCCCTGGACTAGGGAAACCGTCCATGCTGCCTTCCGGGTGGCATCCCCCCATCGGGGGTACGGAGGCAGGAGAGTCCGGCTCTGGGTCAGGCTGGGGACGCGCTGTTTCCTCCTTCCCGCCTGGAAGTTCTGGGGGGCACTCCAGGGCCCCAGCGACACGTGGCTGGGTGTCGGAGGGAGCCTCGGGATGCCTCCCGTCACCTGGAAGTGGGGTGCTGGTTTCCTTCTCCCTTGAGATCTTTAGCTTCTGCTTTGGGCGGGCCCTCTCCGAATCTCCCTCATCAGAGGAGCTCTTATAGCCCCCATGTAGCTGCCTCTTCCCGCCTGATGGTTGCGGATCCTGGGCCTGCCGACATGCCTTCCTCCTCGCTTTCCGGACAATTGTCCACTCCCCTGGGTCGCCTGTCACTGCCTCCATCGACTCCGGGTTGTCGGGGGTGAGCGGAGCCTGGAGGGGCACTTTGCTGGCCTCGGGGACATCCTGCGGGGCTGGGCCCTCCTGCACGAGCTGGCTCTCCTGCACATTAGTGGGGCCCTTGCAGGGCCCTGGTGCCTTCCTCTCCTCCAGGGGTGCTGGCCCCGCAATGCCCCTGCCGGCAACCTGGGCGTAGTTGGTCCCCCGCCGCAGGCATGCCCTATAGAGGTGGCCCGCTTCTCCACAAAGGTTGCAGCTTTTTTCTTGTGGGCAATCCTTTGCAAGGTGTCCCTCCTCCCTGCAGTTCCTGCAGATGGTGGCTTTGCAGTCGGCCGCCACATGACCTGACCTACCACAGGCATGGCAGACTTTAGGTTGCCCTGCATAGGTCAGTAAACCTTTGCTCCTGCCGATCGTGAAGCTGGACGGTGGGTGTACGATTTTCCTGTCTGCGCCCATCCTCAGCGTCACCTTGACCTGCCTCTTACTCGTCCAGATGCCAAAGGGCTCCATGATGTCAGTTTGGACCACTTCACCTTCACGTACCTTCCAAGGAAGGTCAGGACATCAGCTGCTGGCACATGCGGGTTGTACATGTGTACAGTCACCATACGGCTCCTCTGCGCTGGCATCACAAACAGCGGGACAGCGGTCAATACAGAGAGGGGGCCCTCACCTCCTTTCTCCTTGAAAACCTCCAGGAAGCGCTCGCAAAGCCCTCCTGCCCGACATGGCCCTCCTGCACATTAGTGGGGTCACATCGTAAAAACCTCCTCTGGGGAAATCCTGCAGGCAGTAAATGTCCGCAGCAGTGAACCCACAACAGTACAACAGGACCCTCTTCACCAAGAAGGTGCAGTCCACAGGTGCACCTTCATCCACCTTCTTCACGGAAACACGGATGATGTTCCGGACCCCCTGACCTGGGGCACAAGCACTTGCCGCAGCCATCGTTGCAGGTTGGCTGCTCCCCTGAACCAGCGTTAGGCCGAAGCCAGCATTAAGATCCACCGGTTGCAAGGGTGCACAGCCAACCCGACATCTTTCTTCCACCTCCAAGACAGCACTCTCCTCCTCTCGGTCCACAAGAGAGTGGGTCTTTATTTTGTTCCAGATGTAAGCTGGTTCACTGAGCTGGAAGGTTTGTTCCCAGATAATCAGTCACCATTCTAGGTTACATCAACAGTGAGCCTCCGGTGAAGCGCTGGTGTTCTGTCCCGCTTTCTATTTATCTGTTTAGGTTTCCTTGACGTCATTTCCTGCGTTGGTGATGTCATTTCCTGTTCTTTTTCAGAGAGGATGGTAGATTGGCTCCAAATCAATGTGGTGTCCTTCCTCATCTGTATGTAAGGATGCTAGTGATTGTGGGTCATGACCCACTATCACTAGTATCCTTATTTCCAGATGAGGAAGGACCCACTATCACTAGTATCCTTACATACAGATGAGGAAGGACACCACTTTGATTGGGACAACACTTCCATCATAGGACAAGGCAAACAGAGACACGCACGAGAATTCGTAGAAGCATGGCATTCCAACTGGAACTCCATCAACAAACACATTGATTTGGAGCCCATCTACCATCCCCTGAGAAAAAGAACAGGAAGTGACATCACCAATGCAGGAAATGCAAACACCAACCCAAGGAAACATAAACAGATAAATAGAAAGCGGGACATAACACCAGTGCTTTATCAGAGGCTCACTGTTGATGTTACCTAGAATGGTGATTGATTGTCTGGGAACAAACCTTCCAGCTCAGTGAACCAGCTTACATCTGGAACAAAATAAAGACCCACTCTCTTGTGGACCGAGAGGAGGAGAGCGCTGTGTTGGAGGTGGAAGGAAGACCTCGGGTTGGCTGTGCACCCTTGCAACCAGAGGATCTTAATGTTGGCTTCGGCCAAACGCTGGTTCAGGAGAGCAGCCAACCTGCAACGATGGCTGCAGCAAGTGCTCGTACCCCATGTCAGGGGGTCCGGAACACCATCCGTGTTTCCGTGAAGTAGGTGGATGAAGGTGCACCTGTGGACCTCACCTTCTTTGTGAAGAGGGTCCTGTTGGACTGTTGCGGGTTCGCTGCTGCGGACATTAACTGCCTGCAGGATTTCCCTGGAGGAGGTTTTTACGACGTAACCTTCAGGAGTGCCAAGCTTTGCGAGCGCTTCCTTGAGGTTTTCAAGGAGAAAGGAGGTGGGGGCCCCCTCTCTGTATTGACCGCTGTCCCGCTGTTCGTGATGCCAGCGCAGAGGAGCCGTATGGTGACTGTACACATGTACAACCCGCATGTGCCAGCAGTTGATGTCCTGACCTTCCTTGGAAGGTACGTGAAGGTGGAAGGGGACCTAACCGACAGCATGGACCCCTTTGGCATCTGGACCTCTAAGAGGCAGGTCAAGGTGACGCTGAGGATGGGCGTGGACGGGAAAATCGTATACCTACCGTCCAGCTTCGCGATCGGCGGGAGCAAGGGCTTACTGACCTATGCTGGGCAACCTAAAGTCTGCCATGCCTGTGGTAGGTCAGGTCACGTGGCGGCCGACTGCAAAGCCACCATCTGCAGGAACTGCAGTGAGGAGGGACGCCTTGCAAAGGATTTCCCACAAGAAAAAAGCTGCAACCTTTGTGGAGAAGCGGGCCACCTCTATAGGGCATGCCTGCAGCAGAGGACCACCTACGCCCAGGTCGCTGGCAGGGGCAATGCGGGGCCAGCCCCCCCGGAGGAGAGGAAGGCACCAGGGCCCTGAAAGGACCCCACTAATGTGCAGGAGGGCCATGTCGGGCAGGAGGGCCCAGCCCCGCAGGGTGGGCCCAAGGCCAGCAAACCGCACCTCCAGGCTCCGCTCCCCGCCGACAACCCAGAGTCGACGGAAGCGGCGACAGGACGACGGTCCGGAAAGCGAGGAGGAAGGCATGTCGGCGGGCCTAGGAACCGCAACCATCAGGTGGGAAGAAGCAGCTGCAGGAGGGCAATAAGAGCTCCTCTGACATGGGAGATTCAGAGAGGGCCCGCCCAAAGCAGAAGTGAAAGATCTCAAGGGAGAAGGAAAGCAGCACCCCGCTTCCAGGTGATGGGAGGCGTCCTGAGGCTCCCTCCGACACCCAGCCACGTGTCGCTGGGGCCCTGGAGTGCCCCCCAGAACTTCCAGGTGGGATGGAGGAAACAGCGCGTCCTCAGCCTGACCCAGAGCCGGACTCTCCTGCCTCCATACCCCCGACGGGGGGATGCCACCCGGAAGGCAGCACGGACGGTTTCCTGAGCCCAGAGAGCGTCCAGCAGTTAGCCCAGGCAATGGGCATGAAGGGACAGATGGAGGGGCTAGACCCTGGACTTGGGGAGGGTACTGCGATCACTGCCCACAATGGGGGTATGAGTTGCGAGCATTAATGTGCCCAGCGTCAAGTCCACCGCAAGATGTGTGTCCACGTTGGCCTACCTGACCACCGTATAGGTGGACCTCCTATTTCTGCAGGAGTGCGGGATACCCCACCTCGGCAGGTGCGGGAAATGGTCCGGCGCCTGGACCTGTGGGCCTTCGATCTGGTCAGGGGATAACGACTGTCGCTCCTCGGGCCTGGCTATTCTGCTGCGGGGCGCAACTTCACCATCTCTCAATTTTAGGAGGTGATGGGGTGTGCCTCCTAGTGGCTGACGTCACCTACAGGAACGCTACCCCGAGGCTGATCAACGTGTACGCCCCAGCGGTACGGAGTGAGCGGTTGGCCATCCTGCAGCGGCTTCCACCCCTGCTGGCTACGTCCAGGCCGGTCATCCTAGGCTGAGACTTCAACTGCATCATCGAGGCAGATGGAAGATCCGGCATGGGGACAGCGGGTGGGGGGAGTCAACTGGGCGTCATGTCCAGATTCCTGATGGGCACGGTGGAGGACGCCAAGCTGCTTGACGTCTTCAGAACCCCTGCAGACAGAGCGCAGCAGAGGTACACCAAACTGAAGCAGAAGCTGGGCAGGTAGATGCTCCAGTCCCTCTCCATCGCGGGTAAGAACCTAGTTGTCAGGTGCGAGGGGCTTTCGGTACTGTTGTACGTGGCGCAGGCCTGGCCTATTCCCTGGACCTGCGCTGCTGAAGTCACCCGGGCCATCTTCCACTTCATTTGGGGGTCGAGGATGGACCGGGTCTGCAGGGACACCATGTACAAAGACCTGGAAAATGGGGGAAAGGGCGTACCGAACGCCACCCTCGCCCTGATGGCTACCTCTGTGTGCAGCTGCATCAAGCTGTGCGTAGATCCTCAGTACGCAAACACCAAGTGTCACTACTTACTGAGGTTCTACCTGTCCCCGGCGTTGTGAAGGATTGGCCTGGCCTCGTTGCTGCAGAATGCTCCGAGTAGTTGGACCGCCCCGTACCACCTGTTCTTCGTGAAGAAATTTTTGAAGGGAAACACCTTTGACCACAAGGCCATCAGGCAGTGGTCAGCACGTAGTATCCTCGAGACCATTCGGGAAAAGGAGAGGGTGGATCCCGTCGTGTGCTTCCCCACGCAGACTGCCAAAGTCGTTTGGCAGAATGCCTCATCACCAGAACTTTCAAACAAGCACAAGGACATTGCTTGGCTCGTGGTGAGAGGTGCTCTGCCAGTGAGATCCTTTATGCATGCCCGGAATCTCTGCGCCACCGCACACTGCTCTCGAGGCGGCTGCGGGGGGGACGAGACTGTCGATCACCTCCTTCTGGAGTGTGCCTATGCGCAGGAGGTCTGGAGGGGGATGCAGTGGTGTTTGTCGAGGTTCATCCCAAGCAGCTCTGTGACACGGGACTCCGTGCTCTATGGGCTGCTTCCCGGGATGCACACTGAGACCAACATCAACTGCGCCTGGAGGACCATCAATGCGGCGAAAGACGCTCTTTGGTCTGCCCGCAACTTGCTGGTCTGCCAGCTGAAAGAACTGACCCCGACCGAGTGTTGCAGGTTGGCGCACTCCAATGTCCAGGACTACATGCTGAGGGACGCGCTAAAGCTTGGGGCAGCCGCCGCCAAGGCGCGGTGGGGAAAGACCACTGTATGAAACCCCTCATCCAGAATAGAAACAAGGGCCCTATCTTGTAACTGGGCCCAGCTGGCGCCTTCCCCAACTGGTCAGGGGGCCAACGGGGACTGCCCAGGGTGACGACTACCGGGGTATTTTCTTTGCTTTGTTATTTTCTTCTTTGTTTGTTTTTTTCCTTTAGTTGGTGAACGTACCGCTTGGGTAACTCGGAGCAGCTTGCATGACTGGGTAGGTGTATAAATATGTTTTATTTTTTGTACATCTTATGAATAAAGTATATTTTTTCAAATAAAAAAATGGCGATGAAACATGTGAAAACTAACCTTTCAGCTCAGCGAGCAAACTCACACCCTGAGGTGTATAAGATTATTAAGGGGTTGGACACTCTGGAGGCAGGAAGCATATTTCACTGATGGGTGAGTCCAGAACCAGAGGGCACAGTTTAAAAATAAGGGGTAGGCCATTTAGAACAGAGTTGAGGAAAAACCTCTTCACCCAGAGAGTGGCGGATATATGGAAAGCTCTGCCCCAGAAAGCAGTTGAGGCCAACTCTCTGGTAACTTTCAAGAAAGAGGTGGATAAATCTTTTAAAGATAGTGGAATCAGGGGCTACGGGGATAAGGCAGGAACAGGATACTGATTGTGGATGATCAGCCATGATCATAATGAATGGTGGTGCTGGCTCAAAGGGCTGAATAGCCTACTCTAGCCCCTATTGTCTATTGTCCATTGTCTGCTGTCTAAAATCAAAATTTAAAATTAGCCAGGGATTAGACAGGGAAGATGTTGACAGGTAATTTCAGCTTTGCAGGAGGCTGGAAATAACAGTCATAAATATTAGATAATCCCTGATAAATCCAGCAATAAATTTTGGGGAAGATACTGAGATGAGAGATTGGTTAGAATATGAAACATGTTACATCAGTGTGTTTTTGGAGTGAATAACATAGAGGCATTCAAGAGAAAGTTTTGAAAGGAATACATGTGAGTGTAAATAACAGTAAGCTACACTGATAAAGTTAGGCAAGGGAAGGTGGGAGGTGGTATGTGTGCACTATATCTGTTCAGCCAAATAACTGTTTGCTGCGGTCTTTGTTCTGTGTGATTCCAATCAATAGAAACATGTTGCAGATGCCAGATCTTGGAAATGAAACACAAAAGCTTGTTCATCTTAAAAAAAACAGAAGTGATTAGTACCCTGCAATCAAGTCTAGATATAATGGGGAAGATCTTGGTTAAGACCTGAAAATAGCACAAAATTGCATGACTTGATTAATCCCTACATGTTCATTGCAATGTAAGCCACAAATAATGCTGGCAAAATTGTGTTGCCCACTGTTTCAAATGATTGCTGTTTGCAGCTAGTGTTCCTTCTCCTATTCACTGCTTATACACACCAGCTGGTAGCTAGCACTTCTCAGTGACTGTTTGATCCTCTTCAAGGGAATCTGCATTGTGACAGCAAGAAGAGTTGACAGTCCAATTGAAGAATGAAGAATAACTGGCATATAATGAGTATGCTCTGAGTTTTCTGATAACGTGTTTTTGTGGAAGAGATGCAATAAAGGAGGAGTGGCAGGGCAAAAGGTCCCAAAGAAACATGTTTAATAGACAACAGGAATAAATAGAGACAGATGACAATGTTATGACTATTGCTTATTGAACAAGATGTCATGTAACAAGAGGATTAATGAGTTAGCCAAATTGATAAGGTGAACACATTCATTTTAAAATGGTTTATCCTGTCAACTGCACCAATAATCTCCTCCACTATTTAATTCATTACACCCCCAACATCCACCTGGCAACAATCTTCAG
Organism: Stegostoma tigrinum; assembly: GCF_030684315.1. Classification (NCBI taxonomy): domain Eukaryota; kingdom Metazoa; phylum Chordata; class Chondrichthyes; order Orectolobiformes; family Stegostomatidae; genus Stegostoma; species Stegostoma tigrinum. The sequence continues at coordinate 35,863,615 of NC_081356.1, read as the reverse complement.
CAATCAATCACTAAATTACACAAGCTTTACCTCACTCTTACACACTTAGCATTGCTCCAAGACTCTTTGTCAGATTGGTCGATGTGTAGCCAGGAAAGAAGTGGAGGTGAATAAGCAGCCCAGCATATTTTAGCATCAATGGAGGAAAATGTGCTTACTATCATGAGGATGGCCATCACTAAAGCAATGGCCACTGGTATTGCTGAAGAAATTGTTGCTGGCAAAATGTGAATATCTAATCCTTGTTCCTCAACCCACTTCTCCCTCACTCCTCTTCTGACTCACAACCTACTGATGGTCTAAGAATGCATTCCTTTCATTCTTCTCTTTCTACACCAGTCCAACACTTCTTTCCCCATATGTCGGACCTTTCCCAGTCAAGAGAGAAGAGGAAAAACACAGTAGAAATGAAGAAGCATTATCCCTCAAACTTACAGCCACAGGCACCAGCTCCCAGACTGATACTGTGCCTCAGGCTCGGGGAAGTGATCTGCATGTAGTGAGACACTGGATACTTGTTTGCTGGACCCAGATCAAGGGGAAAGCATAATGTAAGGTTCACGCAGAGGTTGCACACTATTCCTACCGAAGAAAAATCAGATGAGGACTTCAATTAGCCAGATACAGAAGTAGACACATGCTCAAAAGCTTGCAGCTTAAAGGCTGCCAGAAAGATTATATTTAATACCAAGGAGCATGGAAGTACTTGGCACAAGGCATGTCACAGTAGTTGGAGCCTATATTTTCCAATATTGAACAAATGGTCACATCCAGCAATATACCTGTGGTGGCTTCTAGCGTGTCCCAGCAGTTCAGATTGGGAGGATTGTTGAGGGGCATGATGGAAATGGTTCCAAGTAATAGCAGCGCATTGTCTCCAATCAGAATGGTAGCATTCCCAGCCTTCCCTGCAAATTACCAATGACCTTGCAATTCCTTAGTTTGTGCAGTCTGAAGGAAGGCATACCAGGCCCAGGGCTTTTCAAGTTCACTTGTAGATTACTGAATGGAAGGACACAAACCTTCCTTTGGACATCCTGCAGCCTCTGCAATGACACCCTTTCAGACTAGTAGGCAAAGCAACATTACATGGAATTTAGGCATTAACGGAACACAATAGTGCGATCAGCTATTTTTCAATGCATGCTATGTCAGTTTACTTCATGCATTTGGATTAAGTGTGCAATTTTCACATGGCTTTTATTTCTGAATTATCAGAAAAAAGACAAAATGATGGTCCGGTACAGAGGAAATGAGTCTCACCACAAGGGAGGCAGTGGAAATTCAGTGTGGTTAGCAGAGAGGAAAAAAGCCACTTGATTTTATGAACTATTGTAGCTGGATGGAAGGTAGTGGATTTTAAGAATGTGGAGTCTTAAATCTCTAAATTTGAAACAGCATAATTTATGCATGCTGTGAAGACTTTAGCAAGTGTAAACGTAATGGAATGCATGTGAATAAATTTAAACTTGGTAGCACGGATGTAACAAATACTTGATGCCTTTCTGAGGAAACCAATTAAATGTAGATCATAAAAATAACCATATGGAGTTTTCTGACAACATCCAATTAATCTCTTTGCCATTTCTAGGAGTTTCAAAACAGAACAATATTGTTCCAACAAATAATGCTGTCGTAGTCAAAATTACAATCCACTCAAATCACTATTTTCTCCTTCGCCACATTGTGAAAGATGCGGTTGCATTTAACAAGGCGCTTTGGATCCAAGTTTGCTGCTTCTCTAACATTATGACATCCATGATATGTGGTTAGGGGTATTTTATAACATATTTGGCAATGTTAGTTAATGATGAATCACCTTTTGAGGTATGTGACCTTACTGCTTTTTATTGTCTCTCACATTGACACTTCAATAAGGAATGCTCCTAATGAATCATCAACTTACAATGATCCACTAAGATGATAACAAACACAACTTGCTTTCAAATAGTGCCCTCAACATAATTAAATATCCCAAGATGGTTCCTGGCAACATTATAAAACAGAATTTGGCACGAGCCAGTAAAAGTGAATCTCAGTACTGGTGACCATAAACTTGGTCAAAGAGATTGTATTTATTGAGCATTTTATAAGATCAGAGAGAGGTAAGAGAAACAGAAACGTTTAGAGGGAGAAGTACAACTAAGGCCCAAGCAGTTCAAGATCAACTCCCCAAATGTGTATGCAAATGAAAATCAGTGATGTGCAAGAGATCGCAATTGAAAGAGTGTTGTTGAGTGTTTTAGGGTAAGCAGTGAAAGAGGTAACAGCCATGAAGAGATTCAATTACAGGAATTAAGAACAGTGAACAACCGTGGCATGTTAACTACCCTGCCAATAGCTTCAACACACATAATGTTGTGACCATCTGTATCAGTGCAAATGTTATTAAATCTCATGTTGTGAACTGCAGGGGTCTTTTTTGGTTTATTTGAAATGTCATTGCCACAGTCTTAAAAACTGAACTACGACATCATACCATATCGTCTTCTGACATTATGGCCAATTTGGCCACTGAATCACAATTTGGGGTTCAAAAGAGTGTCAACAGGAGTCAAGTGTCAATGCTATGATATTGAAATCAAGAATGTCAATAAGATAATGATCAGTTGAAACTTTTTAAAAATATTTTTACAGGCCAACAAATGAATACTGAGTTAGATTTTCATCCCAGATCGTCCTGGGAGAATAGTCAGATAGAATTGACATCTCGTTTGCTTTGGAATTGATTATTTCTCATTCCCTTCAGTTCAACCAAACAAATATCAGTGTATGTAAGCTGGATAATCTAGTCTCCTCAAGGGTGAAGACAAAAATGCAATTCTTATTTATCTGATACCTGTAAGCGTCAAAAGAGGTAATGATATTTGGAGATTTGTAACTTCAATAATTGATATGTCCTTACAATTATAAAGGCTGATGTGGTCAATTATTGAGTTGTGTGTTAATTTGAGAAAGAATGGGAAATGTTAAGCAATTTCTTTAAAAACACTTTTTTACAAGAGAAAGTGAATACCTTGGACAGTAGTAGATGGAGTGTTGGATATTAAAACATTAATTGATGCAACAAGCATCTACTAACAAGAAATGTGAGCAGGAGAAATGTAAGATCAAAGTTGATCTATCTCAACTCCACTTCCTCATTGGTTCCCAGTATGTACTGATTTTCAGATAAGCCAAAATTCTACCTTTCTCAGCCTTAACCATATACAAAGCTGAAACATCCACAACCCTCTTGGGAAGATAATTTCAATGATTTGCAACCTTATAAGTGAAGAAATGTCTCATCATCTTAATCCAAAGTAATAACTAAAATGAGGTGGTTGCCTGAGCCAGATGAAAGACGCAATTATTTATGCAAGCCAGGCTCCTATGAATTAGTGGGGTGACAACCTGAAAAATCGGGCATTTCAACATTGCAAGGGGAGAGCAATAGAACATGTAAGTCCCCTGCGCCTAGCCTATAATGAGCTGGGGACAAATAGAAGACCTTGCTGGTTATTTTGAGTTATTTTTAATCAACATTTTCAGACGTGTTATGACATACCTCCAAGGCAGGCAGGACTTGGACCCTCACCTGTGCACTCCATCCATTAAATGGCATATGTGTATCAGCTACGGCTCAGTTGGTACTGTTCGAGCTTTACAGATCCATGCTTGCAGTTTCATGGAAGGTTTCCCACCATGGGTCATGGTGATTTTTCTTATGTAAGCTTCTGCTGTTTGTCTCATTAGTTATGTATTCAGCAGCAGAGGCTGAAATGGTCACTTCGGCTACGACGTTACACCATTTATGCTGTGCAGCACTTCAAATGCTGCAAGCTAAGGCGTGTTCTTCTAAAGCTGTTGCCGTATCATTTTTTGGCAATGAGCTGTCACAGATGGAAAGCTGTCACCCGGCATTGGAGAAAGGGAGCTTGAAATGCTGTTGGATAGGGTGGTGGAGAGAAGAGTCAACTTTTTTTTTGGACCCAGATAGCAGCCTGAATCAGTCCCCTTTCACAAACCACAAGAAATGCTCAGCAATGCTAGAAGAAGGTGAATAACTTTTTTTGTGTTTTACAAGCATGACTATCACTATTTTCTTATTCTTCCTCACATTCACTGCATCGTAATGACACCGAGGCTAATAGTCCACAACTCTCACCATTGCATGCTGTATCAACATTCAAGTCTACTGTCATGGGAAAATCTAGGCTGATTTCCTAATCCCGAGAATACTGCACTGTCAGAGGTGATATCCCTCAAATTAGATGTTAAATGGCTGCAAGATCTGTGGATAGCGGAGATCTGAAAGACAAAGCAGCAAGCGCTGGCGAAATTCAGCAAATCTGGGAGTATCTGTAGAGAGAAATCTGTGGGCCGAATACTCTAGTTTGTAGTCAAATTCATGGACAGGCAGTGACATCGTGATAATTTCATTGGACTAGTGGTTCAGCAACCTAAACTAATGTTCCTATGCCATGACATTGACTCCTGCTATGGAAGATGGTGAAGTATTAATTCAATAAAATCTGGAATTAAGTAATAGTCTAATGGTAAACATATATACCACTGTCACTTGACATAGATATAAAATATCCTACCTAGTTCAATAATATAATTTAGGGAAGGGAGTCTGTGTCCTTACTTGACCTAGTCTCCATGTAACTCCATTGAAAGCAATGTGGTTGACACTTAAATACATTTAGCTGTCCATTGAAGAATAAATAGGGATGAACATCTAATGCCAGTCTTGCCAGCCATCCCCACATTCCACGCAAGATTACAAAATAAACCCTTTACCCGCTGACTAACTTGCTCATCAAAAATCTCAATATCAGGCTAAAACGTATTTTCAATCACACCACCTTCAATGCTTTCTGGTGAAGACAGTTCCATGGAATAGTGGCCTTCTAAGAAAAGATAGAAAGCACCTATATTGTGGAATCATGGAAATGTTACTACACAAAAGGCCATTCAGCCCATTCTTCAGAACTCTCACGTAAAGGCTTAACCTGTTTAAAATTATTTGATAAGTCAATGCCTGCATCCCAAGAATCAACTGTCTCCAATGCCAATAAATCCATTCTTAAAGACCAAAACTGTACACAGTATTCCATGTGTAGCCTCACTAATACCCTGTACTGTAATTAACATCTATATCCCATTTTTAAACTCCAGTCCCCTTAAAAATAAAGGCCAAAATTCAATTAGTCTTAATTACATGCGAACCTACATACTCCCCTTTTGTGTTTCATGTACAAGATCAATTTGATCCCTCTATGTCGCAATTTTTTTGGAGTGCCTTCTAAATCTACCTAACAAAATGCGTGTTTTCACACTTTCCTACATTTAATTCCATTTGCCAAATTTTTGCCTACTCAGTCAACCTACCTGTGAACAACTGCCTCAACTTTTCGACATCATAACATGCCCTCCCACCTATTTTTATATCATTGGCAAATTTGGGCAAATTACTCACTGGTGCTCCTCCACTTTGTTAACATAGAAAGCATGATTAATCCTTTTGACATTCTACTAATTGTGTTTTTCTAACCGGTAAATGTCTCGTTGATCTTGAATTTCTGTATTTACTGTGTTAACAAATCCTCAATCCATGTTATTATGTTATATATGTAGGCAAGATAACTACAGGAGTCGGTGGGTTCATAGTGGGTATTGGTGGCAAGCCTATCTTCAGAAATGGAAACAGAGATGTCAAGGAAGGGAAGGGAGGAATCAGAAATGGACCAGGATAAGGTGAGAATGGCATGGAAATGGGAAGCGAAATGGATAAACATTTTCAATTCTAGATGACAGAGTGAAGCAGCACCAGCGATTTCAACAATATATGGGAGAAAGAGTTATAGGTGGGAGCCCGAGAAGGACTGGAACAAAGGACATTCTACCATCCCTTTGACCTGAAGGATGTAAGAGGAGTTAAAAGAGAAGTAGTTTAGAGCTGGGATAAGAATGGCAAGGCGGTAGATGGTGGTGGTTGATAGGTATGGTTCAAGCCATTTTTCCAGGAAGAAGTCAAGAGCCTTGAAACCACCTAAATAAAGTATGGATGTGGAAAGTGATTGCACATCCATGGTGAAAAGGAGGTAGCTGGAGCCTGCAAACTGGAAATTCTGAAGTTGATATAAAGTGTCAGAGGAATTGTAGATATGTGGTGAGGGATTGGACAAGGAGAGAAGAAATGATTTGAGGTAAGAAGAGATAAGTTCTGAGGGGCAGGCAGAAATAATGGGTCTGCTTGAACAGGATAATAAAATGTGAGGCTGGATGAACACAGCAGGCCAAGCAGCATCTCAGAAGCACAAAAGCTGACGTTTCGGGCCTAGACCCTTCATCAGAGAGGATGAAGAGGCTCTCTGATGAAGGGTCTAGGCCCGAAACGTCAGCTTTTGTGCTCCTGAGATGCTGCTTGGCCTGCTGTGTTCATCCAGCCTCACATTTTATTATCTTGGAATCTCCAGCATCTGCAGTTCCCATTATCTCCGGTCTGCTTGAACAGCCCTGTTTGTGAAATTTTGGGAAGGAAGTAGAAGCAGGCTGTGTGGAGTTCAGAGCCAAGAGCTTAGCGGCAGTGAAGGGAGATCACTGAATGAAATAAGACTAGTGACCATTGTGGACACAATGTCCTGATGTTCCATGGTGGAGTTATAGTCCAAGGGGAGATAGTAGGAGGTGTCTGAGAGCTGGTGCTCAGCCTCTGCAATGTAGAGGTCAATCTGCCAAACAACAACAGCACCACCCTGTCAGCAGGCTTAATTACTAAGTCAGGGTTGGATCAGAGAGCACGGAATACGGTCAGTTTGGAGGGACAAAGATTTGCACAGGTAAAGGAGAGGCAGAGAAATTGAGGTGATCAATATCACAACTAATAGTTATCAATGAACAGGTTGAATGCATGTAAAGAGCTGGGGGGAATATTCCAAGGTGAAGATGGGAGAAGCAATCTGTGGGACTGGGAGAGAAAAAGAGGTGAAGGTGATGGAAGAAGAGTTCAACGTCATATTGTGCCTGAAATTCATCAGTGTGGGTATGCCGAAGGATAAAATTGAGACCTTAGCTGAGTACAATACTTTCAGCATTGGATCCAAAACATTAACTGATTTCTCTCCACAGATGCTGTCAGACCTGAGATTTTCCAGCAATTTGTTTTATTGTTTACGATATTTGGTTTTCTGAAAGATGCCATATAAATGCAAGTGATTTTTTTTTATTTTCATGACTGAGATTAATCATGTGGTGTAGTGGTAATGTCATTAGACTAGCAACAGTGGCCCCATGGTTAATGCTCTGGAAACATAAATCACAGCCTACCATAGCATACGGTAGAATATGAATTTCAATAAATAATTTAGAAAATGAAACATAAAAATAAAGCTAGTCTCAGTAATAACATTCATAATGGCCTATTTTAAATATACTATTGCAAATACCTGCTCAAACCTTGATATAACTATACATTTCAAAATCCTTCAAAACCTAAGTCTTCCAAGTAATTTTAATTGACTTAGACTCCCTACAGTGCAGTGACAGGTCCTTTGGCCCAACAAGTCACCGACTCTCACAGCAACCCACCTAGACCCATCCTCCAATAACCCATCTAATCTATACATCCTGGACACTATGGGCAACTTAGCCTGGCCAATCCACCTAGCCTGCACATCTCTGGACAGTGGGAGGCAAACCAAGCAGACACAGGGAGAATGTGCAAACTCCACACAGTTACTCGAGGGTGGAATTGAACTCGGGTCCCTGGTGCAGTGAGGCAGCAATGTTCACCACTGACCACTATCTATAAAGCATGATAAAGTTTAAAAAAAAATATGGAGAAGAGTCACTGCTGCTGAAAAGTTAACTCTGCTTTTTATACACTGATGCTACCAGACCTGAAGGTGTAAACTGATCTACCTCTTGTCCTTCTGAAATATGTTGTCCTGAACTTAGTTCTGCAGAGTACACTTGATGAGGCACGTTTGGTAAGACTCCCAGTTTTGTTGTTCTCTGACATATTGCTATTGTTCCACACTTTCTTACTCAGCTTGGGCATAACAGTTGCAGCTTTTCATTCATGCTATATTAAAATAAAAGGAATAGGGAGCAGGGACAAAAAGGATTACAAAGAGGATAGTAGAAGGTAGAGAAACAACAATGTTCCCAGACAAGCCAAATCTCAGAATGAAGTTTGGCTCGGTTATCACTTTGTTTGTTTAGTTAACACAGTAGTTAATCACTGTGACATATTCACATGATATATACACACATGACTTCAGATTATCTTTAACCAGAATAAGGTTTATGATAGTTAGAATTATCTTGAAATGCACAGGAAAACAGATTTTGTTTCTTTAGCCAAAAACTATCTCTTACAGAGACTCGAGTCTCTGAAGTCTCAAGGAAACTAAGAGCAGAGTCAAGGAGATATCTTTTTAGCCTTAGTGGTGGTGGGAATCTAAAATTTACTGCCTGGAAGAGCTGAAAGGGTTGTTGTGTAAGAAACTCTGGGAAGATTTCAGTAGAATTTAGGTATTAACTTACATTGCCATAACCTCCCTGGTGATGGGCTAAGAGCTGGAAAATGGAGTTAGTGTAGTCACTTCTTTGTTGGCCATTAAGGACACAATAGGCACAACAGCCTCCTTACAGTCCATAAATTTCCATGAGTCATAACTTTTTAGGATACTATTTACCTGACTTCCGACAGTTTCTTTCCTTGGACAGTTTGAGTCCTTTCCAAAATTGCTGACATAAATTCTTCACAAATCGGAAGGCCTAAACATTCTCAGTTCTCATAAGCTGTAAATTAGATGCTTCTAGGAGAAAAACAAAATTTGCCTCTTAACTCAACATTGGTATGTTCTGAACTAAGCTGAAAAACATGCTTCTGAGCTGATTTTTTAAAGATGTTCATCCTTGTTTATTCTGAATTCAAAATTAAGTTAATGCTACATTTTTACTCTACCTGCCATTAATGTCATAGTACAAACACTTTTGTTTTCTATTAACACTTGATCTTTGATAGATACTTGATTAGATCACTGTTAATAAACAGAAAACCCCAGCACCACATTAATAATCACCCTTATGCCACTATTTTAAATTTCAAACTCAGCTGCATCTCTTTACTTTTGATGGAAGACAGAGGTAGAGGGTAATCTGATTATAGATTTATGAACGCTTTATGATATGTTAGACACGGAGAGCATGTTTCCACTTGTGAGGAAGAATTTACTAAAGGGCATCAACATAAACAGTAAAAAAGGTGAAGATTCAGAAGAAATATATTTACTCATTGAGTGACGAGAATGTAGAATTTGCTACCACAGTGTTGTGAGTTCAGATGTATTAGAAATGAGACTAGGTAAACATATGAGGAAGAGGTGAGAAGAAATTATATTCATATCACAAGAAGCTTGACGCCATCAAGTTCAAAGCAGTTAGCTTTGTTGGCATCACATCCACAAATATTCACTCCCTCAACGACTAATGGTCAGTAACAGCAGTGTGTACCTCCTAAAGGATGAGGAAATTCACGAAAGCTCCTTTGACAGCACCTTCAAAACACATGACCACTTCTGTCTGCAGGTACGTAGAATCCCTACAGTGTGGAAACAGGCCCTTCATCCTAGCAAGTCCACTCAGACGCTCAGAGCATCCTGCCTAGACCCGTTCTTCTATAACCCACCTCATCAACACATCTCTGAACAGTATGGGCAATTTAGGCATGGCCAATCCACCTAACCTGCACATCTTTGGACTGTGGGAGGAAACCAGAGCACCCAGAGGAAACCCATGCAGAGGCAGGGAGAACATGCCAACTCCACACTGACTCAAGGCTAGAATCAAACCCAGGTTCCTGGTGTTGTAAGACAGCAGTGCTTACCGCTGAGACACTGAGCCACCATGCCAATCCCTGACGGTAAAACCACTATTTGCTAGTTTCCTTCCAAACTACCTGTTACTTCACTGTCGCCAGGTAAAAATCCTGGAACTCTGGTATTAACATCATTGTGGGCCTACCTACACCACGTGGACCGCTGCTGTTCAAGAGGGTAGCTCACCACCACTTTCTCAAAGGCAACTGCACTGACAAATGCTGGCCCAGCCAGCGACACCTATATCCTACAAATTAATTTTTTTTTAATTGTTAGCTGAAGAAAGGCAAGAGAAGGATCAGACAGAGCATAAACATTGGCACTGGCTAGTTGAACTGATTTATTTTTCTTCTGTTCTGTATACCCTAGGTGATGTAATATGAAATCCTAGTATCAGCAGCCTGTATTTTGAAAAATACATATTGCTTGTGCCCTACTGTTACAAAGGGAATAATCTCCTGTCTATTTTTGTGGATTGTATTCGGTGTGAACATTGCAATAATTGCTTGCAGTCAGCGAGCAACCTCTGAAGATATTTCTCAAGTCACATGTTTATCTGCAGGTCAGTGATGCTGAATCAGCTTCAAAATACCCCACATAAACAAACAAAGGTCAAACAAACAAGCTTCCTTTGCCTTTTTCAGATGTCTTTTGCATAATCTTGAGTGATAAAATTACAGGTATGTCTTTACCAAGAATGCATATTTAACACAAGAAAGATCTACTATCACTTTACAGCCTGTGACATTGCTGATGTGTACTGTAGTTTCCCTGGCAACTGCCACAATTCATTCATCCATTCTGATTGCAGACCACAGAGGGTGATTTAGGAAAAGAAACTTGACAGGTAGCTAAATGCAGATGTCAAATTTAAAACACAAGTTACATTGTTAACATCACTGTAACCCTGTTGAATAACATTACCGAAAGCCTCTTCAATTGTTTTCTGCTTTCTCAGATTGTCCACAGCTAAAAGCTTGACAGGATTGTATATAACTTCCCTAAGGCAATTACTGATACCCCTCCAGAAAAATAAATTGAGAATTCATCATGTGATCTGTAAATAGAGAAAATAAAGCACACTAGTTTAGCATTGATCATAATATAAACACCTAGCCAACTTAATGTTTTATATTTCATCCACTTACTTTATACTGTCTCACAATATTAGCCAATGCATCAAGAATACTTCGCTTCCATTTAGTTTCTGGAACCCTACTAAATGATCCCAAAGCCATTTCCTTCAAGTATTTTTTTGCTATTCTTGAAATAGCGCTGCTGATTTCACTTACCAATGACGAAGAATGTCCTTAAAAATCCATTCAGCAGCTCAAATAAAGCTGCGTATCAAAGAAATTATAAAGAATAGCTGTGATCAATTTCAAATTCACTTCTTATATACTTTTACTGTACCCTTAAAGAGGGAACGAGCAAACCAGTGGATGTTATTTAGAATGATATGATGGATGTTTATAAATTTGACTTAGGCAAATTGTTCACAGGCTCAATATAGGGCACAGAAATTTAGTAGTTTTGCAGTGTGAGGTCCTATTATGTTGCAAAGTCAGAAACACTACAGATGATGAAAATTTGAAAAAGAAATTAACAGAAACACTCAACAGATATTAGACAATTAAAATAAAATTCTTCTTTTGTTCATGAAATGTGGGTGTTGTTGGCTATGCCAGCATTTATTATTCATTCTCAGTGACTTTGAAATGGTGGTGAGCTGATTTCTTGAGATATTGTGTCTCACAGTCAAGATTTCCATAAGATCATAAGAAATATAAGCAGAATTAGTTGATTAGGCCCATCAAGTCTGCTCCTCCATTTAATCACAGCTAAAGTATTTTTCAACCCTATTTACATGCCTTCTCCACACAACCTTTGAACTTCTTACTAATCAGGGACCTATCTATCTCTGTCTTAAAGGCACTCAATGGCTTGGCCTCGACAGCCTTCTGCAGCAATGAGTTCCACAGATTCTCAACTCTCTGGGTGCAGAAATTCCTCCTCATCTTAGTTCTAAAGGGCTGTGCCTCCACTCTGGGGCTGTGCCTTCGGGTTCTAGTCTCTCCTCCAAGAGGAAACATCTTCTCCACATCCCTTTCTCCATTCCTCTCTGTATTCTGTAAGTTTCAATCAGCCATCCCCTCTTCCTTCTAAACTCCAAGTACAGACCCAGACAACTCCATATATGACAAGGCCTTCATCTCTAGGATCATTCTTATAAATCTCCTCTGGGCACCCTCCAGCACCAGCACATCCTTCCTTTGATATGGCTCACAAAACCACTCACAATATTCCAAACATGGCCTTGCCAGAGCCTTATACATCCTCTGATGAAGGGTCTAGGCCCAAAACGTCAGCTTTTGTGCTCCTGAGATGCTGCTGGGCCTGCTGTGTTCATCCAGCCTCACATTTTATTATCTTGGATTTTCCAGCATCTGCAGTTCCTATTATCACTTATACATCCTCAGCAGTGCATCCCTGGTCTTATATTCTAGCCCTTTCAAAATGAATGCTAACATTGCCTTTGTCTTCCTAACTTCCAAGTGAACCTGCATGCTAACATTAATAAAATCTTGAACTAGGACTTCTAAGTCCCTTCATGCTTCAGATTTCTGAAATCTTTCCCTATTTAGAAAATATTATAAACCTCCATATTTCCTATCAATACGCATCACCTCACACTTTCCAACCTGTTCCGACTGCCACTTCTTTGCTCACTCTCCTAATCTATTCAAGTCTTCCCTCAGCCTCTTCACTTCTTCAACACTATCTGCCCCTCCACCTATTTTGCTTTATGCTAGTTAGCCAATCCTCTATCCATGCCAGTACCTTGCCACTAACATTATGGGCCCTTGTCTTATTTTACCGCCTTCTGTGTCACATCTTGTTTTCTGAAAACCCAAATAGATCATGTCCACTTGTTCTCCTTTGTCTAACTTGCTTATTACATTTTCAAAGAATTCTAACAGATTTGTCAGACATGAACTCTCCTTGACAGAGCTGTGCTAACTCAAACCATTTTTTACCGTGCATTTCCACATAATCTGCAATCTCATCCTTAATAATGGACTCTAAATTCTTAACTGCGACCGCGATCAGGCTGAAAGGCCTACAATTTACTATCTTCTTCCTCCCTCTATTCATAAACAGGAGTGTTACATTAGCCATTATCCAGTCTTCTGTGAACCTCCTTGGCTCCAGTGAAAGATCATTACCAATGTCTCCATAATCTCTTCAGACCCTCCTTTCGTATCATTCTGGATTTCATCCATCTGATCTGGATGATTTATCCACTTTCGAACCTTTTGAACTTCTCCAGTCCTTCTCCTTAGTGATGGCCACTGCACTCAACTCTACACCCTGTCAGTTTTGAAGTTCTGGTATACTGCTGGAATCTTCTACTTTGAAAATTTTGATGCAGCGTATCAATTCAGTTACTTCACCACTTTTTTTGTTCCCGATTGCTACTTTTCAGCATCATTTTCCAGCAGTCCATTATACATAGGGTACAACTCACTATTATGCATAAATATTACATTCACAATTATGCCAGTGTTAGGGTTAATATTAAGTTTCTTGGTCACAAAAAATAGCCAGCTTCTCGTAGTTTGTCATGTCTCAAGTGATTCAGTAAGATGGCATCTAAGACCCTCATTTATTCAGGTCACTTGTCCAATCTTCCCTCTCTTTTATATTTCATATATCTAAAAAAAACTTGCAATTTTCTTTTATATTACGAGCTAGTTTAACCTCATATTTCATCTGCTCTTCCCTTGTTGCTTTCTGAGTTATCTTCTGTTAGTTTTTAAAAGCTTCTCAATCCTTAAGGTTCCCATTAATCTTTACCACATTGTGCACTTTTTCTTTCGCTTTTATGCTGTCCCAACTACACTTTTCGATCACATTTGCTTTGTCCTCCTATTAGCATGCTTTTTGTTTCCCTGGGATGAATTTCTTCTGTGCCTCCTGAATGGCCTCCAGAAACTTCTGCCATGGCTGCTCCACTATCTTCTCTACTAGACATCCTTATCAAACAACTCTGGCTAGCTCCTCCTTTTGCTTTTGTAGTTATCTTTACTCAGTTGTAATACTGTTACATCTGGTTCCAGCTTCTCCTTCTAAAACTGCAGGGTGAATTCTATCGTATTGTGATCACTGACCCCTGGGGGTTCCTTCACCTTAAGCTCCCTAATCAAGTCTGTCTCATCATACATTAACATCATCAGTGAGCCTCCGACGAAGCGCTGGCGTTATGTCCCGCTGATGATGTTACCTAGAATGGTGACGAAACGTCTGAAAACTAAACTTCTCAAAACTCGCTAGTTGTACTGTATGTCTGCTGGATTCTTCAATACTACAAAATTCACTTCTAGTTCCTTATTTTAGAAGGGATAACACAGTCATTACAATGCTGCTGGAAGTAGAGCTAAAACTATCCCTTTTGATCAATTGGAGAGTCTTGCTCAGCCATTTCAAAGCATAGGTAAGAGTCAACCACATTGCTGAAGAGAAACTGGACATGTCTTCTTTACAATGAAGAAGTAAAAACCTGCATGTGACTCTGGCCTGGAGTTCCAGCATCTTTGCGGATAAATTTGTTCTTCTCAGCTTTTGGTTCAGTATGTGTGTGTGTTTATATGTATGCATGTGTGAGTGTGAGTTTGTGTGTGCACAGGTACATTGTATGTGTGTGCTTGTGTGTGTGTGTATGTATGAGCATGTGCATGTGTGTGTATGCATGCACGTGTGTGTGTGTGCATGTATGTATTTGTGTGTGAGGTGATAACGGAGCAGTTTTAGCTGTGAAGAAAGGCTGGATAAACTCAGGTTGTTTTCTTTGGATACAGGAGTTTGTGGGGAATGAGGAGCATTATAGATGTCTATAAGATTACGAGATGCTTGGTGCATCTAAAGCAGCTGTTCTCCTAAATTGACAGGTTAATAACAAGGGGCCACACTAATAAGTTTAAAGGTAGGAAGTTTAGACGGAATTTGGAGAAAATGTTTTCATCCAGAGTATGATGGAGTTCTGGAATACAAAAAATACTTGGATGAGCACTAGAAATGCCATAACATTCAAGGCAATGGGCCAATTGCTTGAAAGTAGGACTAGTGTAGGTTTAATATACTTTTGGCAAGACATACTCAATGGACTGAAGGGCATCCTCTGTACCATATAACTCAATGATTCCATGCACAATACATTCTCTGTAAAATGTCCAGCATTAAAAACCTGGAGCAAAATATAGCGACATCTGCACAATGCTGATGCCAAATGATAATAGCATTTGAAAGCTGAAATGATTGAAAATCTCTTTCACAGAAAATGTATTCTGTTCTTAATTAACTGTAATCTTCAATCTAAGTACCATGCTGTGTATCAGCATTAAATCAAAACTGTACTTTTTTTCTAAAGCTTGTGGCACTCTTGCCAAAACAATTTTACGTGCATTACTGAGATAGAACAAAATCGAATGCCTACCAAGCTAAGTCCAAGTTCAGCTCAGCACAAATCATGAACCTTCTGAAAAGAAGGAGAAAAAGGCCTTCATTCAACCTTGGTCCCATAAGGCAGGTACCAGGTGAATAGGAAGTTAGAATGGATTGCCAACCTTACCTACTGCGTGCCTATTCTGTTCACCAGTGATTTTAAATTGCAGGCAGCAAGGCAACCCTTTTCCTAGCTGGTGGGGTCTTCTTTAAGTATGGGGAACTGGGCTCAAACAAGGTAATCAATACCTGCTTTACAAATGCAATACCAGGCTTGATGCAAGGAGCAGTTTATATTCCACCAAAATGTGCCAGTTTAATTTTCAAGGGCCCAGAGAGGCCCCACAAATTCAGCTCCTGCTACACTTTCCATATGAACCAGTTGGACCAGTAGTGTTCCTCCCTGTCTCAAAAGGAAAACTTGGGTATTCTTTGAGAACAGATTTATTTCAATTTGGATATACTTTTCTCCCACCTACTGACTGAGTTTACATCTGGGCACTGTTCTCTTTATTTCATGATTGCTGCCTACAACAAACCTAGTTTTAAGCAGGTGACTGGCTGGCATGGTTGTAAAAAAGAAAATTGAAAAGACTTACATTTATAGTGTTTTTGAAAACCCTCAGGGCATCTCAAAGTGTTTTACAGACCATAAAATATTTCTGAAAAGTGTAGGAAATGCAGCAGCCAATTTTTTTTTGCACTGTCAGCAAACGAAAAACAACAAAATGATCATGACCAGTTAATCTGGTGATGTAGATTGGAAAAAAAAGTTTAACCAAGAGAGTGGGTAGAACTCCCCTGATGTTTTTTAAAATAATGCTGCAGATCATTTACATCTACCTGATCTTTAATACTTAGCAACACAACGGTCGAAATCAGGCTTTTTTTTTATTCCCAGGGATATGGATTGAAACTTGAACTCGTAACTTCTGACTCAAAAGCAAGGATGTTACCAACCAGCCACCACTGATGCCAGAAGTGTAAATGATGCATAACTCTTGGATTTAGATGCAGTACCTGCTTCCCTGAAAATTGGATCCTTTTAAAGTGTTGAAGGGCAAAAGTTTATGAAGAGCCTGAACAATGTGGGCAATGACAGGAAATGTGACAGAGCCACTCTAGAAGTCCGAATATGGATATAAGGATTTTGATGTGGGAAAGTCAAGGTATTAGAAGCATATGTAGCATTGCCTCTCCTATGGAAAGGAGCTAATTGGCCATGATCACCAATTTGGCCTCCACACAGCGAGGATTGAGGACCAGGACAGGCAGCATTAAGATTTAATGTCACAGCTTGGGGACAAGGAACACAATTGGAGGCCAAGTTCCATGCGGTGGGTCCATTGGGAAATGGGTGGAAATGGGCTGTCACAGTAGTGCGAGGTGAAAGGTGATCTGGAGAAACGGGGTGAGATTGAAGTGGAGGAACCTAGTAACCAGCTAAATCCAGCACTAGTACTGCCCACTGTGATTTACATTTACTCTGTCATCACATGTTCTTCAGCAGACATTAAGTGCAAATGGAAAGTTGATGCGTTGGTATTCATCTTACAAAATTCAGTAGAATTCTGCAGCTTCGACGCATATAAATGTCACCCCACTATTTAAGAAAGGAGCAAAAGAAGACAAAACAGGGAACGACAGATTAGTCAGCCGTTCTCTAGTAGGAGGAAAATGTGAGAATCTACCATAAAGAATATGATAATGAACAATTAGTAGATAAAATAGTCTTGTGAGAATAGTCGTGTGGATTTGCAAATAGAAAATTATATTTGACAAAATTGTCAAAAAGGGAGTTGATTGATTCTGCATATTTGGATTTTCAAAAGGCTTTTAATAGGATTCCCCTACTGGAGTTTGGTTAGCAAAATTAAAGCACATGTTGTAGGAAATAATCTACCAGCATGGACTAAGGACTAACTAATAGGCATAAAATGAGAGAGTAGGAATAAATGAGTCTTGGCTAGTGGAATACCACAAGGATCATTACTCAGGATCCCAGCTGTTCACAATATATGTCATTGGTTTGGTCGTTGGGACCAAATGTGACTAAAGTTAAGCAGGAATGCATGTTGTGAGGTAAATGTGAAATACTTTCAGGAGGATGTTTACAGGCTTAGTGATTGGGCAAGAATATGGCAGCTGGAGAATCATGTGGAAAAATGTGTGATTTTTCATTTTGAGATGAAGAACTGTAAAGAATGCTGTGAGGTTGGAATAAGCTACTAAAGGCTAACATGCAGGTACAGCAAGCTATTGGCCTTTGGAATGTTATGGGTTGGAACGTTAGACTTTATTGCAAGAGAACTGATCCCCCTGTCTCAGGAAATATATTATTGCCACCGAGGAAAATTTCATCCGACTTGGCCCTGAGATACTGACATTGTCTCATGAAGAGAGATTAGACAAACTGGGCCTGTATTCACTGGAGTTTTGAAAGTTAAGAGAGCATATTGAAAAGTACAAAATCGTAAGGCATAGATAGGGTGACTACAATTAAATTGTTCCCCTGGATGGGGAGTCTGGAACCATGGGCACAACTTGGAGCTAAGGTGGAACCCATTTAGGACTGAAATTGAAACTTTTTTTTATACAGATCGTGTTATATATTTGGAATTCTCTACTCTAGAGGGCTGTGGAACTCAGTCTTTGAATAAATTTAAAATAGATGTTGATAATTTTTTTGATTAGCAATGGTATAACATGGTTTTAGGAATAGTGTGTGTAAAAAGCATTGAATTGTTTGAATCAGTCATGATTTCAGTAAATGGCAGAGCAGGCTAGATAGCTGAATGAACACAGCAGGCCAAGCAGCATCTCAGGAGGACAAAAGCTGACGTTTCGGGCCTAGACCCTTCATCAGAAAGGGGTCTAGGCCTGAAACGTCAGCTTTTGTGCTCCTGAGATGCTGCTTGGCCTGCTGTGTTCATCCAACTTCACACTTTATTATCTTGGATTCCCCAGCATCTGCAGTTCGCATTATCACTCATCGATAGCTGAATGGCCTACTTTTGTTCCTGTGTTCCCACGTACATAAAGTTTCTACTCTTTATCTTTTTACTGCAGTATCTTTAATAGGAAACTAAATAAAAATAAAGCAAGGAAGGTCCCACACATTGTGGAAGACCTCAAGTGTACTATTAGAAACCACTCCCTCCCTTTACAAGGCTGATGTTGTATGGGGGACACTGAAGAAGAGGAGTCTGAAATCACAGTGATTACTCTGCACTGGACATATTCAAGCTTGTCCTGTAGATGGAAACTATAGCGAAGTCCAGGATGAGACACTCTATAAGGTCCTCTGCTTCCTATTCACCCCAGTGCCCAGTGTCCCCTCATGTCATTCCCCACTTCGTGGGCAAAGATCCAGTGTGTATGCCTGACTTGTGATCCAGCGCCTTATAGAAACCACTAGAGACAAGCCATTATTAATAGATAATAATGGGGATCAATCTGATTACATTCAGTCTTTGTGATACAGAAGCAAAAATGGGAAAGAAGGCCATTATATTTAGTGGTCCTACATTTTATGGCCAGGGCAGGCCCAGGGGGACGCTGTTGTTAATTGAAGGGTCTCCACTGCTGCTGGAGCTACCTCGCTTCCCATCCTGTGAGCTTAACACTGAACTCCCTCACCCACAGAGCAGAACATGGGCCTTTACCCAACAACACTGAACAGGGCCTTGTAAATATCTACTTGCTCTCTCTTCCCTCAGGCCTAAGCAGTTTTTGTCGTGTTGCAGGCATGAACAACCCGTGGAGAAGAAATACCATGGGTCATACAAGCGACACCTGGTAGGCTGGTCATTCGCACCAATGCTGCAGAGAAACTGATCAAAAAGAAAGCCTCAAGCCACAAACCTGGAGCCCAGGGCAAGTGGTGCGTATCAACTCACAACCTGAACTGACGGCAAACATAGCAACAACCCTCAGGCAATCACAAAACAGAAGGGAGATGATGTAATCCATTAGGCTCAGCACCCAGAGAAAAGAAGATGGGAAATTCTGTCACTGGATACAAAGGGAATAGTGGAAGGAATGGTCTTCAGCTACACTTTAAATCTTGCCAATTTCCCTGTGTGTAGATGGACCATGTAGTTATTTCAACCTTTCTGCATCTACCCTGTCAAATCTTCGTAGGAATCTTGTATTTTTCAATAAGGACAGCTTTCATTCATCTATATTGAGTACAGGCCAATTCTACTCAACTTGTCATGTTAAGAGAACCACTTCTCTGGACTGCTCCAATGCCAGTATATCTTTCCTTGGGTAAGGAAGCTATGGTCTGACTAATACTTTGCATAGTTTTAGAAAAATCTCCTTACTTTTATATTTCATTCCCTTTGAGATGAAGGCCAACATTCCAATTGCGTTACCCATGGCCCACTAAAGCTGGATGCTAGCTTTGTGTGACTCAGACACAAGGACTCCCAAGCCTGTCTGGTCCATAGCTTTTGGCAGTCTTTTTCCATTTAAATAATATTCAGTTCTTCCTGCCAAAGTGCATTACCTCTTAGTCAGGATTTTCATGACCCTTGATGAATCGATCATGAGGGTGAGGACTGGCCCAGAGTTAGAAGTGGTACAGTGGTTTGGATTTTGCAGCCTGGGTCACTTGAGTTAAGTGATACACCACATTGACTGTCTGCACAAGGACAGATAATTGGAGCAGGTTCTAGTCATGAAGAGAATTTTGGTGAGATGCCATGCATGGTGGAGACCACTGGAAACCATCTAAAACAGGTTTCTACCGAAACAGATAAACCCACACTACCTCCCTTCTCGAGGTAGACAGGGGTTCACAACAAATTCTAGCCTTGCCGAAGATACCACTGTTTGAAGGAGGAAAAAATATATTGCTGGAAAAACAGTACATTTAGTCAAAGTTTTTCACCTCACACAAATCAGGATTTGGGTCAGAAATTGAAGGAGGGTAAGATGCATGGAAATTCAATTAGACAACATAATAAAAATCTCAGGATTAAGGGAATGCCAAAGTCAAACTAAAATATCTGTACAAACAGAAGACAGACATTGGGGCAGCTCGGATAATTGATTTATACAGAAAAATCAGAAAGTGGTAACAATAATGAACTATGTGTGCAGTTAAGTCAAGATCAGTAATAGAATAGAACATATCCAAATCAGGAGTGATCAAAAAGACAGAAAGGAGAAGTAGTTGGATTATTGAAGGACAACGTCACAACCAAAAAATATATAATTTAAGTGGAAGGATGCGTCCAAACAAGCCCCACCTACAGCTCAGCTGAACTACAACCAGTAGTGAATGATATCCCTGCCTGTTATTGTAAAATCAATGCTGTAGAAATGAGAAATAAATGTAGACAGATTGAAGAGCTGGCGGGTCTTTTACAGAGACAGAAAGGTTTGAAGCTATGTAACAAATCAATAGAAGCGCACAAATTTTGGATTCACGACTATTCCAATACATTATGTCCAGCATGAGTGAAGTGCTGCTTTCTGGCCCTAATTCTGGGCTGGCACAGTGGCTCAGTGGTTAGCACTGCTGCCTCACAGCACCAGGGACCTGAATTCGATTCCACCTTTGGGCGACTGTCTGTGTGGAGTTTGCACATTTTCCCCGTGTCTGCGTGGGTTTCCTCCAGGTGCTCTAGTTTCCTTCAACAGCCTAAAAATGTGCAGGCTAGGTGGGTTGGCCATGCTAAATTGCCTGTAGTGTTCAGGGATGTGAAGATTAGATGGGATGCTTTGAGGGTCGGCGTGGACTTGTTGGGCCTTCCGGGCCTGCTTCCACACTGTAGGGATTCTATGATTCAGAAGAACAGGTTTCAAACTAAAAATGAGGCAACAACCTTAGTGAGTCAATGGGGAAACTATGATTATCCCATCAGCAGGAATATGTGGAATATCTTCAAAAGACAGAATATTGTGCAGAAGGATAAATATCTATCCAAAAAACAGCAGATGTCAGCTCTAAAAGGATTAATAAATATATGCAAAAATGATCTGCTGTGTAAAATAAGAAAAACAATAATGTGTTAAAGGATTACAGATGGAGCAACATGATGAAAACTGTTAGAGACAAAGTTATTTCTGTAATCTAATTTAACACAAAGAAAATGTGGGAGAATTAAGATATGTGAGAGGTCACAGATGGAAGGTCAAGGCAAGATTATAAATATTTGTGTCCCTCAAGTGTTGACAAGGGAGGGCGGAAGTAAAATTCAATCCCCAAAGTGAGTAATCCTTGACAGAATTTAATATCTGATTTTATTAGGGTTTTGAAATAGTAAAAAAGTTGAGTTCAAAAATCAATAAATATTCAGACATAGATGGTGTTTAGCTCAGAGTCCTCACAAAAGAAAATATACAACTTGTTAATTATTTGATGTATTTTATGCAACAGCAGATCCATCATTCCTTTGTTAAATAGAATTAAGGGTAAACACTATTAAGCTCAACTCCTACAAGTTGGTGATAAAAAGGAAGTAGTAGGCAAATTGGCTCTGAATTACCTTTATCTTGGCAATTAAGTGCTGGGTATAAAGGTCCATTGTGGAATTTCTAAACCTGCCCTCATTAAAACCCCCACACGATCAATTCATCATCCACTTAAGACCCTGAACCCTCCATATCCATGTCTGCCTGCCTCAAAGGCAGGCAAGAAAGGTCATTAGCTTCCTAACTGGGAAAACAA
The DNA here is from genome assembly GCF_030684315.1 of Stegostoma tigrinum. Classification (NCBI taxonomy): domain Eukaryota; kingdom Metazoa; phylum Chordata; class Chondrichthyes; order Orectolobiformes; family Stegostomatidae; genus Stegostoma; species Stegostoma tigrinum. Next base: position 35,841,559 of record NC_081356.1, on the reverse strand, counting down.
GGCTACCTCTCTGCCAGGTTGGAGGAGTCACCAATTGTCTCAATCTAGGGGGCAATTGGAGGCGCACAAAGCAGGTGTCAACTCTATGATAAACCTGTGTCCCTGTTTTCATTCATTCATGACACTCTACTGAGAAATTGGTTTGGACAAGACAAGTGAGCCAAGGAAATGCGGCTTCTCAACTTGAAAAAGAATGTAGCTAACAGAGGACAGTGGGTCAAAAAGCCAGAAATTCCTGGAAAATCTTAACAGGCCTGGCAGCATCTGTGGAGAGAAATCAGAGTTAACATTTCAGTACCAGTAATACTTCTTCAGAAATGATCATAGATAGGAAAAGGATATCTTTTATACAGAAGATTGGGTGCGTGGAGCCCAAAGAGAGAGAAAAACAGTTGGACAGACAAGGGAGTAGTTAAAAACCGAAAAAATTGTGGATGCTGTACATCAGGAACAAAAACAAAGTTGCTGGAAAAGCTCAGAAGGTCTGACAGCATCTGTGAAGGAGAAAACAGAGTTAATATTTCGGGTCTGGTGACCCTTCCTCAGAGCTGGGGATTGGTTAACGTTCAATTTGGGGAAGGAAAAACTGCTAATGGGGACAATTAGCAGCTGATAATGGGTTGTCAATAGTAGCAGCCCATGTAATGAAAGGCCTGGTGTGTTGGGGTGGGGTAAAGCATGGGGAAACGTGTTGAAGCCCGAAAACTGCTGGACTTGATATTAAATCCAGAAGGCTGTAGGTTCTCCAAGCGGAAAATGAGGTGTTGTTATTCCAGTTTGCCCTGAGTTTTGTTAGAGCACTACAACAAGCCTGAGGCGGAGATGTTGGCCAGAAAACAAGATGGTGTGTTGAAGTGGAAGGCAACTGGAAGGTCAGGATCTTCTGTTGTAGACAGAACGTGGGTGTTCTGCAAAGTGATCACCCAGTCTGTGCTTTGTTTCCCCAGTGTGGAGGAGACCTCATTGTGAGCAGTGTATCAGAAAACTAGAATAGGTGAAGTGCAGGTGAAGCACTGCTTCACCTGGATGGAATGCTTGGGACCTGAGACAGTGAGATGGGAGGAAATAAATGGGCAGATGTTACACCTTCTGTGATTTTAAAGGAAGGTGCTTTGGTGCTATGGCTGGGGTTGGAGGGGAGGGGTGGGCAGTGGTACATTGGGAGTGAAAAAAGAAGTGGACCAAGGTATCCCAGAAGGAATGCTCCTTGCAGAAGGCTGACAAGGGAGGGGAATGCAATATGTGGCTGTGGGTGGTGAAAATTATCGTTTGGATGCAGATGCTCTGGGAATGGTAAGTGAGGTCAAGGGGGACACTATGCTGTTGTGGGAGGGGAAAGAAGGGTGAGAGCTGAAGTGCAGGAGATGGATTGGATTTGGCTGAGGGCTCTGTCAGCCACAATGAAGGGGAATCCTCAGCTGAGGAAGAAGATGGACATTTTGGAGGCCCCCTTATCAAAGTTGACATCAAAACAGATGTGACAGAGATGGAGGAACTGGAAGAATGAAATAGTGTCTTGAGAGACAATAATGAGTCCTTTTAAGAAGAAAGAAATTAAAACTCAATTACAGAGTTGAGACTTCTAATAATTTGTATACATTTATGATTAATATCAGGCAGGTCTAAAGATCAGAAGGTAGATTCAGCTTCACCACAAAGATACAGAGCAAGGTTTTTAAACTGGATACATGTGAGGTAACTGGAAATTTAATTACAAAGCAGAAAGTAGGCCTTTCACGATGGAATAGGTCTTTAATTATACAGCAATATTTTAATTGCAGAGCAGGGAGATGGATTTTTGTTGAAAACTAAACAGCAGGCATCCTGTTTTAAGTGAAGGAATGGACATTAACAAGTCAAATTATGCTAACTAATGGCGCAGCCTGTTTGTTTGGCAATTGCTCCACTACTGACAATATAATAGTTATAGTAATGGCATTCAAACTAACTATTCATAGAAAATAAAGACTACATACACTATCACATGTAAGTATTATCCCATATCAACAATGCGGCACCACTTTGGGAAGCGCAAAACTGATTGAAAGGATAACATCAAAATGAAGAGATGATAACTGTTGTGAAAACTTAACAAGTTAGATCTTTTATTTTTATAAATAAGAAGTCTTAAAAGAAGCCTAGTACAAAGATTGTCTATGAATACTTATGTTTATCTTTTAAATTAGATTTGTTGGATAGGATAAACATGAAAGAAACCAAATCAAGGGACATTAAACATAAGAGTTACTCAAATCACATAGAGAAATGAAGAGAAATCTCAGTTCTCAGGGAGTGTTTAGGATATTGAATTCACAATAACAGCAAAAGATTATATCAGATAACTTAGATGTTTTCTAAAGGAAGCCAGAGATAAACAATGTAGGGAGACCAATGGTACCCTTCTTCTAATAAAATTTGCCTCTAGCTTTTGCCTGGTCCACAATCGCTTGCAAGCCATGAGCCTCAGCAATGGATCCAACACAGACACAATTCAATTTCGTACTAGGATCACGCAAAGCTGTGTTAGTGAAGCTAATCTTTGATCACATGGGAATTTGACCAACCTCTGTCAGCTCTAGCCCAGTTCTGAGGTTGTCTCATCCTCTGTCAATTAATTATATTCTGCGCAACACTCTTGTGTCTGTGCACACTTGGAGGTTAGCCATTGTCAATACTTCCATGCTATACAAGAACAAGGGCCCTACAATTAAGTTTTGTAAGACCAAGTTCCTCTACAACCTGCCGCCACCATACCAGGGCAACCCACCCACTTCCTCTGCAGTTATCAAAATTCATGGACAACGTGAACCACTTTCAATACCATGAGAGATTACAGTCAATAGGGACAGAAATTGATGGGAAAGTTCAACACTGTTGTCAGTGTACCAGTATAGGCAGACTTCAGTGACATGAGAAACAAAAGTGTTTGAAAATTGAGATCTCAAAACTGCCATGAAACCCATGGCCTGCAGAGTAGTAATGAAACCCACCCTCCTTTATGGTTCTGAGCTGTGGTCTGTGTACAACAGGCATCTCAAAGCTTTGAGAGGGGCCACCACTGCTACCCTTGCCAAGTACATTAACATCAACATTCTTGGTCAAGACATCAACAAACAGTTAATTATGCTCAATCAGCTTGAATGAGTCACATTGGCAGACACAAGAATCATCTGCATACCGTGGTTTGCACACCAAACACAAGTCTTCCGAATCAAGGGCTATACTTGGAACCTCAACATATCAAGCATGTACCATATGTGAAATACATGAAACTTTTCACACAAGCATAAATCAAAAAAAAGGGATGAGAGTATTTTTAATGCCTAACTGGGTGATCTAGGGTAACACAGTGTGGAGCTGGAGGAACACAGCAGGCCAGACAGCAACAGAGGAGCAGGAATGCTGTTTCAGTTCGGGACTCTGGTTTGTGTTTCTTTTGATGAAGATATTACTTCCAGTTGAGATGAATTACTTTACATTGGTTTCAGGAAGCTTGGCTAATATGTGGTCAGCTAATTGTTGTGGCCATTTTAAACTGGTGTTTTGCCACCTGGTTAAAACTATTTATGTCCATGAAAGTTCCAGCTAAGAAAAATGATGCAGTTTGAAAATTAGGACCCTGTGTTTTACCACTATTGTGACAAGCTGAATAGCCTGTGCAGTATATTCCACAATAAATAAAACTCTTTGCAATCCAGATTTTCAATGTCATCTTGTTTAATAAGAAATGTCTAGGTTTGAAAAATTAATGGATTTCCATTTACTTCCAATGTATTATGAGACATGAAGAATTCAGATCAGTGTGACTGGACTTTGATTCAAGTACTATTCACTTATGAACGAGCAATTCTTTTCTCAGTAATTCAAAATTACAATAGCTGCCAGAAAACTTTTCATTTAACTATCCAATGGTGAACAATATCTTGTCACTTGCATAAAGTACAAATGTGCTATCAAATGCTATGCTTAATAAATGACATGTATTCATCAGCTTTTGCATTTCTTTTCAAATCCAAACATGATGAAACATGTCTCTTAAGCTGTGATAAATGTTCGATCAAAACATATGAGCATTTTGCCATATTCACATGCTGCAGATTGACTCAGTTAGCTGGATTGTTGAACTGCAATGCAGTGTGATACCAACAGTATGGGTTCAATTCCCACATTGGCTAAGGTTCCCAAGAAGGTCCTACTTCCTCAACCTTGGTCCTCACCTGAGGTATGGTGAAACTCACCACTAGTTTTGTCACTCTACTGAGAGATGTGCCGTATGGAACTTAACAACATAACCTACCCTTACATCACAGCAGATTGTGTGGGTAGATTTAAATTCTACATGAAGTGAATGTAAAATGGGTGGAATCATCCATCCAAAGCATTTGTTGAGACATTTAAACAATTTGTTATTATATTTGGACTTCATCAGCCTAACTTGAGTAAAGGGTCCAGTATTCCATGAATGCAACTGGTTAGCTTGTTTTGCTAAGAGATAGGAAATTTTGCAGCCCCATTGAGCCAGAGTTGAGCCAGAATTGCATAGCAAAGGGGTATTGATGGTCAATACAGTGGAAAGTAAGATAGGAGATCATAGGCCACATTATTTTAATGGTTTGACTAGAACACACCCTGCTACATTTGGCACAAGAAAACTTACCCAGAAGTGCACAGCCTTTGTGGGTACCCTTTAAGGGCTCTAGGTGATTTTTATAACAGTGTGAAGGTCCAAAAGTATTAATACTGATGAAAGCTATTCCACCACCTACAGTGATGTTGTCATATGCATTTGGTGGGAGAGAAGCTTAGGATCTTGAAGGAATAATACTAAACATCTGTCTCTTCCTCTTAGTCTCACAGAAGATGGATTTTCCATTGACCAGGCAGTCGTTGAGTTGTGCATGGGATCCTGCAGAATCCCTATTTTTGAAACTCCAGAAGAATTTCCTTTTTCCACTGGGCAATTCAATTATGCTTAGGATCCTTAAAAAATCTCTCCTAAATTGAAGACTTTGGATGGTTCCAATCAAAATTTTAAAAAAGTATCAGGAAAAGTTAGATCATTAAATATATAAACTCCTTCTTGTCTATCTATTCTAATTTCTCCATACTACATCATATATCCACCAGACCTGAATCCTTTGCTGCTGAACTCCCTCAGTATGACCTCCAAGGTATTTGAAAAGTCCCAAGGCTGACTCATGGGAAAAATGAAAGCCCATGGGGTACAGGCTGGCTCTTGGGCAGAAATCAAATAATAACAGTTAACAAGTTGTACAAATGGAAAGTGCTTTCCAAGTGGTGTTCCATGAAACTCAGTTTTGGCTCCTTACTATTTGTGGAATATAATTAATGATTTAAACTTAAGTGTAAGACCCATGGTCGGGAAATTTAAAGATCACATAAAACTTGGCCACACAACTAACTGTAAAGAGGATAATTGTTAACTGCACAGTGATATCAATGGTTTGGTTGAACAAGGAAAAGCTAATAGAATCCAATTTGGAAAAGTGTGAGGTTATGCATTTGGAAAGGCAAAGAAAACAAGAGAATACACAATAAATAGAAGGATATTGAAAAGAGGTAGAGAAAGCAAGAGACATTGCTGGTCTCTGAAGATGACAAAATAGGTAGCTAAGGTAGTAACAAAAACGTTTGAGATGCTTTCTTTCATTGATCAAGGTATTGAACACAGGAGTAGAGATGTAAATTCTGGAATGATATAAGAGACTGGTTAGGCCACAGCTGGAATTTTGTGCTCTATTCTGGTCACCACATAACAGAAAGGACATAATTACTCTAAAGAGAGTACAGACAAGATTTTCAGGAATTTTGCCAGGGCTTAAAAAATGCAGAAAGACTGGACAGGCTAGGGTTGTTTTCCTTAGAACAGAGGAGACTGAGGATTTTTTTAAAATTGAGCTATTCAAGGCAATGATGAAGCTCAGACATAGTGGACAGGAAAGATCCTAGCAGAGAGGTCAGTTATCAGGAGGTACATATTTAACATAATTGTTGGAAAAGTTGGAGGAAAAACCTTTTTTCGTCCGAAGTGGGTGCTTGTCTGGAATTTGTTGTCTAGTTTGGTGCTTGAAGTGAAAATTATCAACTCATTTAAAAGGAACCTGGGTCTGCATATGAGCCACTATAAACTGTAAAGCTTATCAATCAGGATAAGCTGGAAAATGGGATCAAAATCAATGGCTAGTATATTCTACTAGTACAGACATAGGAGAGTACAGCACAGCCCTTTGGGCCACCATGTCTGTGTCGACCATAATGCTATTCCAAACTAGTCCCATATACCTAAACATGGTCCGTATCCCTATATTCTCTAATCACTGATCACTGTTTGCTCATCTACTAGCAGATATAATAATCAAACTGATGCATGTTGTGCCTTGTCTACAATTCCCATGTGAGAAATAGATGGGTTACCATTGAAAATCACTCTCATGTGATCAGTTTATCACGTTCAAAGAGGACAGCAAGCTGGTTCACTTCAACAGTCGTAACCTCAAAAGGAAAATATATATTAAGGTTGCATGTAAAATCATGCCTTAACTCAGAGACTGCGAACATTCTTACTTTAGAAATATGAGTGCATAGTTTCTATTTTAAATGCACATGAATTATATCATTGCTATTCATTCACTTGTTCATCTGCTGTTTAAAAAAAACACTCAATAGCTGACCTGTTGCTCCCCAAAATATCCAGTGGAGAAATGGGATAGATCAAGGGTTTAGAGGTTTTTCTCACAAAGTTGTCACGTTGGGCATGTAAGCAAAATCTGAGTTTTCAGACAGTGAGCATATTGTTGAGAATTTGAAAGGCTAAGAACTCTAAATTACACAACTATGGGGGCAAAAATATCACCAGAACAGCAGAAGTACTCCAAAGTATCACTGTTACCAGAAACACCATAATTAGCTGGCACTGTGCAGGATAAATTTCCTTTTACAAGCATACGCTGTGATGTCCAAATTACCAAGCCTGTATAGTTGGAAAAATGAGCCTAACAGGCTTGGTAATTTGGATATCACAGAGTATGTCTATAAAGGGAAATTTATCCTGCGCAGTGTCAGCTATCAATTGCAAAATGTAAAGCTCTTAGGTTGAATTAAGTTGTTTGTCAATTTTATAAAATAGGAAGCAGATCTGTCCAATTTACACAGACATCTCCCAAAAAGACCACTGAGATAAGGATTGAAAGGGAATGGGGTAGGCAGGAAGTGGATTTGAGGTCACAGTCAGATTAGTCTTTATCTTATTGAATAGAGGAGCAGCAGCTGATTGTCTCACCTCTGTTCCTCATCCTTATGTCTATATGTCCGTACAAATGTGTTGAAGTAACAAATTGAAACATGAGTTATGGCAAAGCTTGAAGAAAATATTCAATGCATTAAAAAAAATTGTCTATCTTGATAAATATGCAAAAAACATGCTCTCACCACAATGTTTAATTTCATATTTTAAAATGTAGTCAATTTAAATTTAATAGATTTTTATTACACAATTTATAGAATTTAAATGTCAGATGAGAGAGATGGAAATATCATTTGGATTTTCAACAAAAAATCACTTGTGCTGAAATTATTCTAGGAATCATTTCAATGAGCGTTCGACAATGGATCCTCATTATTGCTCATCATTATGTTAGATCTAAGAGGATTCCATCTAATCTACCTATCTATGGAAGATTTACACTCAGAGTCCTCTTTCTTGTTGGAACTCAACAAAGCTAGCTTGCATTCATGACATAGAAAGAAACCTTGAGGAATGTCTTGTCTTAAACAACCTTTGATGAAATACAGATGATTATGGTGTATCCTTGGTCTCTCTTCTGTTCCAGTTCTTTTTGTCTGAATCTATTCTGAGTTCTCAGGCACTGTGTTACTATGGTCTGACTAATTGACTTAGTTTAAAGTTTTTGAGAAGACTTTGTAGCTTGGGTTGTGGATGAGGTTGTTGATTGATTGTTGAGCTGGTAGTTTGGGTTTATAGACGTTTTATCACTATACTAGGTAACATCACCAGTGTGCCTCCAATGAAACATTATCGGTCTGTCCTACTTGTTATTTATGTGCATTTGGTCTCATGTGATGGTTGGCCTCATTTCTGGCTCTGCTTCATAGATGTTGGCCAATGGGTTCTATTTCCACATGTTTGTTGATGGAGTTCTGGGATGAGAACCAGGCCTCTAGGAATTCTCTTGCATGTCTTTGATTGACTAGTCCTGGGATAGTTACATTGTCCCAGGCAGATTGGTGGGCTTCTTTGTCTGAGTGTATGGAAACGAGTGATAGTTGGTCATGTCTCTTGGTAGCTAGTTGGTGTTCATGTGCCCTGATGGCTAGTTTTCTCCTTGCCTGTCTTAAGTAGTGGAAGTCCTTTCGAGGGATTTTATATATGACATTGGCCCTGTTAATTGTGGGTATAGGAGCCTTTGTTCTTGTCAGTTGTTTAATTCATAGATTCTCTACAGTGTGGAAACATGCCCTTCGGCCCAACAAGTTCAAACTGAACCTTTGCATCCCACCTAACCTACACACCCTTGAACACTACGGGCAATTTAGCATGGTCAATCCACCTAACGTGCACATCTTTGGACTGTGGGAGGAAAACGGAGCACCTGGAGGAAACCCATGCAGACACGTGGAGAATGTGCAAACTTCACACAGACAGTCACCCAAGGGTGGAATTAAAGCTGGGTTGCTGGCACTGTGAGGCAGCAGTGCTAACCAGTGAGCCACCGTGCCACCCATTGTCCTAGTGTAATTGTGGGTCTGCGTGCTATCACAACTCCTCGTGGTCGCAGTAGTCAGGTATCATCTCTGATACATCTTTGATGCATGGCAAGGTTACTAGTGCATTTGGGCATGCTGTGTCTTCCTTTTGTTGTCTGTTGAGTAAGTACCAGCAGACTACACTTTTTGGGTAGCTGTTGTTTTTAAGGGCCTGTGGAGGTGTTCTTCTTTGGCTTTATGTCGTTCCAGGGTTTAGCAGTGTGTTATGGCTCTTTTGAACAGAGATCTGATGCAGGTCCATTTGTGGTTGCTGGGGTAGTTGCTGTTGTAGTTAAGTATTTGATCCAAATGGGTGGCCTTCTTGTAGATGCTGATCTGGAGCTCCCATTGGCCCTTTGTTTGACCATCACATCCAGGAATAGGAGTTTGTTGCTGTTATCCTCTTTCCTGGTGAATTTTATTCCAGTGAGGAGGTTTTTTGATGAGTTGGTAGGTCTCCTGTTTTGTGCATTTGATAATGACAAATTTGTCATCACATTTTTTTCTGAAGAAGGGTCCAGGCCCAAAACGTCAGCTTTTCTGCCCCTCTGATGCTGCTTAGCCTGCTGTGTTCATCCAGATCTACACCTTGTTATCTCGGATTCTCCAGCATGGGCAGATCCCACTACCTCTGATTTGGTTTTCTAGTTGTGGTGTGGGGTCTGTCGCCATCTGTTGTTAAGTGCCTGTAACAGCTAGTGATGTTTGTGCTTTCTCGATGTATTGCACTTTGTTCACAATAATTTTCATGCATCCCTTGTCTGCAGGTAGGATCATTGATGTTTTTGTCTTTCCTGAGTCCTTCTTGGGTTTTCTTCTCCAGTATGTTCTGGCTTTTAACCGTAGTATTTCTGCTCCATATTGGGACTATAGCGTGCTCTGTTGGCTTTCTTTCATCTATGAGTCTGTTGTTTTTTAAGGGTGGATTCTAGTGCGGCTAGAAAATCAGTTTTATTTTAGTCTCTCTGATTGTAATTTAGTTCATGTGTCAGGGCGGCTTTTTCAGTACCTGTGAGCGGCCGGTCTAATAGGTTTCTTCTCCAAGAGGCTGCTCCATTCCATGTTATTGCTGTGGGTGAGTTGGGTTAGTTATTCCTGTAGGGCCAGTCTTTTCTTTGTCTTGGTCACGTGCTGTTTGATGGTGATGGCTTGTTCCAGTGTTGCAGCCCATTCTTGGCTGGTCGAGTCTGACCATGATGATTTTTGGTGTGCAATTTCCTGCTCATATTTGTGGAGGCGGTTATAGATATTGATCATGACCCACATCATTCTGCAGCCGTTCTGTTCAGCTATTCTCCATGCATGTGGGTTGTTGAGAGGTAGTTTGTATTTTATGCTGTGGGGAAGTATCTGTTTGCTGAGGCATTCACGTAATCTTGCGGTTGGCGCTCCATAGGATGGCATAAGTTTCTTATCCTCAGGCTAGCTTGAGGTTGTTGTGCTGTAAGTGTTTAAAAATTTTGAGATGACATGCAGCTCACATTGTGAATGAGGTTGCTGATTGTTTGCCAAGTTGAGTGGTTGGTTTGCAAGCTTTTCAATACCATACTAGATAACTTCATCAGTGCATCTCCGATGGAGTGTCGTTGGTCTCTCCAGCTTATTATTTATCTGAGTCCATATTGATGTGGTGGTCGGCCTCATTTCCCATTCTGCTTCATAGTCAATGGTATACGGGGTCTATTTCCACATGTTTGTTGATAGAGTTCCGGGTTGAGTACCAGGCTTCTAGGAAATCTTGTGCATGTCTTTGGTTGGTTTCTCCTAGGATGCTTAAGTTGTCCCAGTTGAATTGGTGGCTACCTTTATCCAAGTGTATGGAAACAAGCGATAGCTGGTGATGCCTCTTGGTAGCCAGCTGAAGTTCATGGGCCCTGATGGCTTGTTTTCTCCCAGCCTGTCTGAAGTAGTGTATGTGGCAGACCTTACATGGGATTTTATATATAATGTTAGTTGTGGGTATGGGATCTATAAAGATATACTAGATAAGCTAGTCATGCCTACAACACTAACACCATCAGCAAGGAGAGCACCCTGTAAATAGACTTATACCTCATGGCGCACTTTGTTTTCAACAATCAAGTATACAAATAAATCAATGGATCACCAATGGGAACACCCATATCAGGACTTATAGCTGAAGCATTAATGCAAAGACTGGAACAGACAGCCCTTCCCACTATCCAGGCAAAACTATGGGTCCGCTTTGTGGGTGACATATTTGTCATTATCAAGTACACAGAACTAGAGGAAACCTACCAACTCATCACCAACATTCTCACCGGCATAAAATTCACCAGGGAAGAGGAGAACAACAACATACTCCCATTCCTGGATGTAGTGGTTGAATGAAGGGCTAAAGGTGAGCTCCAGACCAGTGTATACAGGAAGGCCATCCAGATGGACCAATTACTTAACTACAACAACAACTACCCCAACACCCACAAATAGAGCTTCATCAGACCTCTGTTCAAAAAAGAGCCATAACACAAGCCAACATCATGCTTCTGAGTCTTTACATGGCTCTAGTTAGGCCCCATTTAGAATACTGTGTCCAATTTTGGGCCCCACACCTCTACTGGCACTGGAGCACAGCGGAGATTGGGCCCCACACCTCTACTGGCACTGGAGCACAGCGGAGATTCACACGGATGATCCCTGGAATGGTAGGTTTAATGTATGATGAACAGCTAAGGATCCTGGGATTGTATTCATTAGAGTTTAGAAGGTTGAGGGGAGATCTAATAGAAACTTACAAGATAATGTATGGTTTAGAAGGGGTGGATGCTAGGAAGTTGTTTCCGTTAGGCGGGGAGACTAGGACCCGTGGGCACAGCCTTAAAATTAGAGGGGGTAAATTTAAAACTGAAATGAGATGACATTTCTTCAGCCAGAGAGTGGTGGGCTTGTGGAATTCATTGCCGCAGCGTGCAGTGGAGGCCGGGACGTTGGATGCCTTCAAGGCAGAGATCGACAAATTCTTGATCTCAAAAGGAATCAAGGGCTATGGGGGGGGGGGAGTGCAGCGACGTGGTGTTGAAATGCCCATGAGCCATGATTTAAATGGCGGAATGGACTTGATGGACCGAATGGCCTTACTTCCTCTCCTATGTCTTATGGTCTTACAGTACCCCAGCACTACATAAAACCAAAGAAGAACACCTCCACAGTGCTTTTAAAAGCAATAGGTACCCAAAAAGTGTAGTCTGCTGGTACTTACTCAATTTCCAACAACAGGAAGACACAGCACGCCCAAATATGCTAGTAACTCACTATACGTTGCGAACATGTCTTGCTCCTCTGATTCTGCTTGGTCTGCTGTATTCATCCAGCTCTACACCTTGTTATATCAGAGATGGCCATCTATCTACTCTGACCACTAGGAATCATGGTAGCACCCAGACTCACAACTACACTACAACAATGACTGACAAGAACAAAAGATCCTATACCCACAGCTAACAGGACCAACATCATACATAAAATCCCATGAAAGGACTGCCACAAACACTACTTCGGACAGACCAGAAGTAAACTAGCCATCAGGGTACACCAACTAGCTACCAAGACTCACAATCCACTCGTCCATGCACTCCACAAATAAGGCCACCAATTTGACTGGGACAACATACTGGACATCCCAGGACATGCCAACCAAAGACACACACAGGACTTCCTAGAGGCCTGGTACTCGACCCAGAACTCCATCAACAAACATGTGGAAACAAACCCCACTGACCAACCACTACAAAACAGAACTAGAAATTAGGCCAACCACCACATTAGACAGGACCACAGAATAACAAGTGGGCCAGACCAACAATGCTTCGTCAGAGGCGCACTGATGGTGTTACCTAGCATGGTAATGAAATGTCTGCAAACCAACCTACCAGCTCAACAAATAAATTAACAACTCCATTTGACTCAGTTTTGTGATCCATTTCACATCATGCCTTGGAAGGCTGACAATTATTGCTCCAGAAAATACCTCTGCCATAATCCCTAAGTCCGTCAGACACCCATCTCATAGATACCCATCATAAGGCAGATACAAAATTTCTATATCTGTAGAGAAATCAGTTCAGAAGAAGTTATACTGGCCTTCTCTATTTTCATGGATGCTTCAGGACCTGCCGAGTTTCTCTGGCATTCCCTGTGTTTGTTTCTAATTTCCAGCATCCACAGCACTTTCTTTAATCAATCCTTGCCAAGTCCCTCATCTTAAAGAGAGACCAATGGTTTGTCATCCGTCAGTATGAAGACAAGATTGGGGCATTCTCGTTCTCTGGGATTGTATAATGTGCCTTTGTGTCTGACAATGACCTTGAGGTATTGTAGACTAGTTTTCAGAGCCTGACTTGTTGCTCCTGAAACAGTACTATTGCTATAGCTCTAGCTGAAGTATCCTTGTGATGGCAGAAAGGGATGGAGTGTAATAGATTAGGAGATTCCGGTGTGCACATTTGGCAAACACCCTTCTGATGATATTCCCAAAAGCATCTTGTATGTTTCCTCAAAGGTTCTATTGTTGTTCGAAATTAAGCAAAATGTGTCAATTGTTCTATAATAGTTAAAATGCTTTGCCAGTCATGCACTGCTTTTAGTGAGATATTTGTTTACAGACTTTGTTTTCTGTATGTCTGCCATTTTTCTATTACTGTTGACAATGTCTCAGAGAAACCGATTGTTTGTAAAAACCACGCTTGTGGCAAAGAGTAAGCTCATCTGTCTGCAGATGTTTGATAAAAAATTATGCATCCTCTGGTCATGTTCCTCACTGTTTCACCGTGGATCAATATTCTATCTATGTGGCCTTGTAATCCTTGGAGGCTTCAGGACATAGTCTGTTGGAAGATGCCTGGGTAATCCCAAATGCCAGTCAGTTAAATCAAATTCTCCCAAATAAAATCATGAATGTGGTTAGCAATCTTGATTGCAAGATGATAACATTTGCCAGAAAGTAAAGTTTGCATTGAGCTTCGTGAAAACTTTTCTATTTAGACAATTCAGCCAAACTCTCATCTACCGCCAACTTAGGATGGAATTCTTTCACCACTGCCTTGTTGAGTTTTGCATGAGGATAGATCCAAGAGGCTTTGGTGTAGGAAACATGCCTGAGCACCACACAGTTTGTTTCATTGCCAGAAAAGTGACCTCATTCTGACATCCCCTCAATTTGTGCCTGAACTTGATTTACTGAAGTTGCAAAACCCTCCTACCTGTGTCGAAGCTATATACTTGTAAATTTCAATTATAGACAAATGCGTCACTTGTAACATTTTCTGAATTTAGTGAGCATCTAATGGATAAGCATTGCAAAATCACATGGACTGTGATGTTAAATCTCCTAGTGGGATGCTGATATAGTGAAGCTTGTGGAAGCAACAGAGTAAATCAGATAATAACACCATGTTTCTATATTTAATTGTGTGTGGGTGGGTGCAGGAAATGACTGCGCAATTTATTTTTTAATAACAGTGAATGTTGTTAGCCTCACTATTATTCGTACTGCAAAATCTGGACCATCTTCTTTATGAAATTGCAAAAAGTACAAGAACACAGACTATTACAACTTCGAAGGAGGTCATTTAGCCTACTGTGCCTGTTGTGGTTCTTTTAATCAATTATCCAATTAGTCCTATTGCTACACTCTTTCTTCAAAGCCTTGCAACTACTATATTTCACCTCCTAGTACATTTCCACTTCCATTTTGAAAGTTGCCACTGAATTTGTTTTACCATACTTGGGGTATTATGCTCCAGCTCATAAAAAGTTACTGTGTGCAAAACAACTTGTCCTCATTTTACCCCCACTCCCATCTCCCAGGAAAGATTTTTCACTATCAGAGAGGAGATGATAGTAAATATTTCATGTTGCACTCACTTTAATTGCAAATTTTTGTTTGTGATTGTATTTTAGACATAAAACATTTGATGTGTATGGATAAATTCATTGTCTGATGCACGTATTTTGAATAAATGAAGTAGAAAAAATATTATTGGATAGAAAAGTCCATAGCTAGTTGTTCTTCTCACATTAAACACTTCCAAACATGCCTGTTATTTTCCAAAGCCAATATACCTTCCTGACAGTTATCATGCATCACTTTTCGTTACAATTGCTAGAGACTTCTTTGTCAACTTTGCTGGTTGGGGCAGCATTTATTGCCTACCCCTAGTAGTCCTCAAGAAGGTCGTGGTGAGCTGCCTTAATGAACTGCTGCAGTTCAATGGTTTAAGTACAGACACATGCTAATGGGGAGGAATTTCCAGGAAATTGACTCAGTGTTTTAGAGTTATAAACAAGTAATCTGGAAGGATGAAAGAGGCTAGTGCTGTAGTTAATTCTCTTCACACAGAATATAGGAGGACTCGGGTATGCAGACTGGTTTTGTGATTATTCAAACAACTACAATCATAGACTGGATAAATAGAATTTTGTCTGATACTCCGTCCCAGCTCAATTCCACATCTGTCATGTCCCATACATAGAGAAATTATCTATATTTATGTCTATACGTTGTTTACACATTTCAGTCCTGCCTAACAAACAAAAGTCTTTGATCATAGGTCTTTGGAATCTGTTTATGCTCTCTAGTCTGCTCCCAAGGATAATACAAGCTTTAGGGTATACAAGGTTCATTCCCAGTCTTTTCTACTGTCATGGCCCCTTAGGGTGTTCAAAGTTCATACCTGCTAAAATGTGCCTTACTGTATTGACTTGTAAGGTCTTGTAAGGTGTTGACTTACTCCTGTTGTAATTCATTTCTATAAAATTTTATTTAATTCCCAGCCTGATGCCAGTAGTGGGAAACAGCTAGAATCCACTTAATAGCAGAGCACTTGGAGAACAGACAGGTTCAGACAGAGTCAACATAGAATTATGGAAGGAAATCATGCTTGATAAACAGGCAATAAGGCCAGCCAGAGGAAATGTTCTGTTTGGACTTTCAGAAGATGTTTGATATGGTCCCTCAGGAGAGATTAGTGTGTTAGCTTAGAATGCATGGGGTTGTGGATGGTGTACTGATATGGGGTAGGAAGAAACATGTTCACCAGAGGAACAGAGTTCAGAAACAGAATTGATTGCAGCCAGGAAAAAGATGGCATTTATCCTAATGGCAGGGCTTCGTGGTGGTGGTGGTGATGGTAGAGGCATGGGTGTGTGTGGTTGGTGGGGAAAGGGTCACTGAAATTAAATGTTAATTTTGTTTTCTCTCTTTAGATGCTGCCAGACCTGTTGGGTTTCTCCAGCAATTTTTGTTTCTGTTTGCTTCGTATCTCCATGATTCACAGTTCTTTGTTTCATTTGAGGGAAAATTTGGGATCTTCTAAGCGCTGAGGTAAAACAAGTAATGATGAGGTGTGTGGAAATAAAGTAGTTGCTGTCCATTAGTGAGATTGGGAATTCACCATTTCCACGTTTCAGGTAAAATCAGAATTCTTTCCTTTTGAGATTAAGAATCAGATTTTTCCATTTTTACTGTATTTTCCCCCATTTCTTACCAATGTCCATGCAACTCAAAAGCCAAAGTCACTCCCAAAATCCAAGCTCCTGGCCACTGACAGAAATTCACTTAAAATATATTCAGTGAGTTTCAAATCTTTAAAAGAGAAACCGTAAACCTGACTCTTAATTCTGCAGCTGCAGCCATTATCCAATAGCAAAAATGTTACTTATCCGTTTAAATTAGTATCTATTTCAAAAGAAAAAAAAACAAAAAATAACCAAAGACCTATAGATGACGGAAGTCTGAAACAAAATCAGAAATTACTGGAAAAACTCAGCAGGTCTGTGAAGAGAAAGCAGAGTTCACGTTTCTGGATCAGTAATCCTTCTACAGAACCTTGTTTGGGGGCTGCTAGACCCGCTGACATTTTTCTAACAATTTCTGTTTTTGTTTCTATTTTAAATGGAGTTGTTAATCATTTTTTTAAAAAGTCATAATCTGTTAATGTTAGTTCTACTGATAATTGTTTCTTACAATAACTGTTTCCAATTCAAATTGTTCATGGCTGGTTTTTTTTAAGTTAAAGAAATGCACAAAATGATGGCTTGATCTTGTTTTCACCTGAATTGCATTGAATCAATTTATAAAACATCTATTTCTACGTTAGCAGTATGTTTATTCCTATCTCTGAGCTATTAAAGCAGAACAACTTTACATGTATATAATAAAGATAATTATTTTGCCAGCATTTATCACATTCTCTCATTCTTCCTTACTACTTTTTTCTCAATTTAAATTTAATGCTCTTCATACCTTGAATATTGCTCTAACAGTATTTAATCCTTGAATTCTTAAAGCAACAAAGCATTCACTTTCTTTCATTCTTCAATGTTGCACAGGAACTGATCAGATATTTTAACAAACATACATAGTCCTAAATTCACATGCCCATTTGTGTCCCTCATGATCTTATAAACTTCTATGAGTCATCCCTCAGCTTCTGACGCTCCAGGGAAATTAGCCACACTCTATTCAGCCTATCCATATTGCTCAAGCCCTCCAAACCTGGCAACATCCAAGTAAATCTTTTCTAAACTCTTTCAACTTTGACAACATCAATCCTATAGCAGGGAGAACAAAACTGAATGCAGTATTCCAATTGTGGCTTCACCAATGTCCTGTATAGCCTCAACATGACCTCCTGACTCCAGTACTCGATGCATTGATCAATAAGGGCAAGCATACCAAACACCTTCTTCAGAGTCTAGGCCCAAAACGTCAGCTTTCCTGCTCCTAAGATGCTACTTGGCCTGCTGTGTTCATCCAGCTCCACACCTTGTTACATCGGATTCTCCAGCAATTGCAGTTCCTATTATCTCTGATACTTTCTTCACTATCTTGTCTACCTGCAACTCTCCTTTCAAGGAACTACAAACCTGCACTTCAAGGTCTCTTTGGTCAGCAATAATCCTCAGGACCTTACCATTAAGTGTATAACTCCTGCCTTTGATTTGCCTTTCCAAAATGCAGCACCTCACATTTATCTAAATTAAGGCCCATCTGTCACTCCTCAGCCAGAATGTCTTATTATTAACTTACTGTTGTCTGTGAGACTTTGTTATGCTCAAATCGAGTACAACTGCATTTACAATAAACACGCTTCCAAAGAGAGACAGTGTTAAAACTTTGAGTCTAATGAGATTCTTCTACAGGTTTTGTTTCTTTCCGCAAAATTCTGCTGGAAATACTGAGTTCCATCAGGATTTTCTGCTTTCATTTCAGATCTCCAGCATCCACAGTATTTTGCTTTATTTGTACTGAAAGTATTTTGCGGGGCACAAAAGTGCTTTGAACCACACTGAGATCAAAAACGAGCTATATGCATGTAATTTATTTCTTAAATGAACAAGGTACTTTCCTTAGACATAATAGGAACTGCAGATGCTGAAGAATCTGAGATAACAAGGTGTTGAGCTGAATAAATACAGCAGGCCAAGATGATTTTCTGATGAAGGTGCTAGGCCCGAAACATCAGCTTTCCTGCTCCTATGATGCTGCTTGGCCTGCTGTGTTCATCCAGCTCTACACCTTGTTATCTAAGGTACTTTCCTTAGTTGTTCTCAAAATTGTTTTCCGAGAATGACAAACTTATAAGCAAAGACTTTCAATGATATGGCATTATTTTGCTAGTCCCAGGCACTTTAACTTACTCTTGAACTTTAGTCACTTTTGTAGATATTTTCTACTCAACCTGGAGCAAGAGGACTTAAAGCCAAGCCTTTCTGAAGGGACGCTACCATTGTGCTACAAGAGCCCTTACTTGTACTGTGTGAAACATGGCAGTCAGTTCCTTAAAGAAAATGTCCATAGCAGCAATATGATAACTGCTTTTTTAATGATTTTGCAACAGGATAAATATTGGCCAGACACTGATAATAGCTCAGTGATAATGGGAACTGCAGATGCTGGAGAATCCAAGATAACGAAATGTGAGGCTGGATGAACACAGAAGGCCCAGCAGCATCTCAGGAGCACAAAAGCTGACGTTTTGGGCCTAAACCCTTCATCATGAAGGGTCTAGGCCCGAAACGTAAGCTTTTGTGCTCCTGAGATGCTGCTGGGCCTGCTGTGTTCATCCAGCCTCACATTTTGTTAACTGAGAATATCTCAACTGTTTTTGTTCAAAATAACATCATGAATCCTTTAAAATCTACTAAATGATGTGGATGTGGCCTTGGTTTATCATCTTACCTTCAAAATACCATCTCTGACAGTGAATCAGCATCAATTTTTGAGATCAAGCCCTGTAGTGGGATTTGAATCCAGCTTCTTATGATTCTGATCAAGCCAGAGTGCTACTCACTGTGCGGGAGTTGACACTCAAGCTATACCTGGACGGCAAGAACAATTTTCATTTGTAGTCAAGAGTTGACCAGACCCCTGTAGTATTCACAGATATACCGTTTTTTTGGAAGAAACTGCATGATCTTCAGAGTTAGCTTTTGCATTTTGAAAGAGATAATTAGCTTTGATCTTTGAATAGCCTTGAGGGGTTGACAGAATGCATACCAGGCCTTTAATTTGAGACCTTAAACTACGATTCCTGCTGAGAAAGAGAGTACCAAGGAGCATATGAAAGCAATGTTTTGACAGTTTTCAAAATATCTTCCCTTCAAAAGAAAGACAAATGATAAAGAGAAAAAGAAGAGCATCAGCTTAAACTACTATTTTTAATGCACACGAGGGGTTGAAGTGGTATCTTTATTGTACTGTCAGCAGATATTGTACTATCAGGCATCATTCACTTCTATGTCTGTATTTTGTTGGGAGTCTATTTTATCCTTTCTTATGGTTTTGATCAGGATCTCGATTTACTTTGTTACTCTTCGAATAAATGGAGTATTTGAACCATTCTACATAAAAACCACCTCTTAACCCTCTGCTCAAACCCATTAGCATATCTTTCAATTGTTTTCTTCCTCATATATTTATATAGCTTTCCCTGAAGTAAATCTAATGTCTTTGTCAATATTAACGACTTAGAATAAGGAAAATGTGTAGCATGTCAAAATGAGTTGCTGATATAGTTACATAGAAAATCCTGAAGGGATTTGGCAGGATAGATGCTGAAATTGTGCATTTTCCCTGGCAGGGAAGACCATAACAAGGAAACAGTTTAAAATTCGGGGTGACAGGGTTAAGCAAAGAGGAGTAGGAGGAGGCATTTATGTAGAATGAAACAAATGAATAAAAAAAACCAGGGGTTTCCATTTAGTACAGAGGCGAGGTGGAATTTTTTTTTTCTTGTAGATAGTTTAGAACTTTTTGCCTCAGAGACTAGTATGAGTTGGCCACAGAATATTTTTAAGGTGATGGTACATGAAGTCTTGACCAGCAAGGGAGCCAAAGGGAACTAGTAGTGGTAGTTAGAAATGTGGAGTTGAGGAAATAATCAAATTTGCCAAGAACCTAAATCAATGGTGGAGTGGGCTTAAGGGGCTGAATAACCTACTTTTGCTCCTAATTTGTATGTTCACATGTAGGTGGCAGAGGGAAATGCAAAATAGTTACAGAGGAATATGAACAAGATGGATGAGTGGACAAGAACATACTGTCTAGAATACAATGCTGAAAAGTGTGAAATTTCCAATCTGCTGGTAAAAATAATAAGGTTGAATGTTTTTGGCGGGGTGACGCAATGGAAAGCATTTCCATTCCGAGGAACTGAGGTGTCATTAAAAGTGAATCATAGGAAGTTACACAGATATGCAGGTACAGTCAGCAATAAGGAAAGTAAAAGATGTGTTAGCTCTTGTTGCAATGGATTTGGAGTAAAAGTAACCAAATGGTTTAAAAGAATATACAGTGCATCAGTGGAGCATACCTGTTATGCTGTGTGCAGATTTAGTCACCTTATAGGATAGAATTATAGAATCCCTACAGCGCAGAAACAGGCCACTCGGCTCATCAAGTTCACACCAATCCTATGAAGACCATCCAACCCAGACCCACCCCATCCCTGTATTTTCCATGGCTGAGCCACCTAACCTGTGTATCTCTAGACTGAGCAAGTTAGCATGGCCAATCCACCTAACCTGCAAATCTTTCAACTGTGGCAAAAACCAGAGCACCCAGAGGAAACCCACATAGACACAGGGAGAATGCACAAACTCCACACAGGTTGGAATCAAACCTGTGCCTCTGATGCTGTGAGGCAGCAGTGAGCCACCATGCGTTAACAGGGCTTCCAGCAGCAGATGTACACTGTGGCTCAGGTAGGAGATATACTCCCCTGAATACTCTGCAGGTACTCTCTAGAGGGCAATCTGAAGCTCTTGATTTACTCATAGAATGTATGATCATCTGAATTCCACCTGGAATCTCAATTGTTCTCATATCTACCTCATCAATCTTTGTGCACCATTTCCAATGCATATAGATTCTTCCAAAAACATGGAGAGCATTATTTCCTCTGGTATCAAATGGCATACCCCTGCTAGAAATGAATAATTCTGAAGGTTCTCCATGTAATTCCTCTGTTTTTTTTTCACATGATAGAGCAATTCAATCTTTTAAGTAGCGTTGACTGCAATAATTTCCATCCATATTTTCAAAGAAAAACAGTGACATTATCGAGGAAGTGAGTAGTCAATTTAACAATACAGTGTAATGAACAGTGAAATGGTAATGTCCATTGAGTGAATCAGAAGCGAGTGCTGTAAAGAAACATGATTTCGTTAGTGTCTATTAGTTCTGCATTTTTAGCTCAGTGAATAAAATGCGTAAATCTTACAGTATTTTGCTTAGCACAAAAACACAATGAAAATAATGAAGATTTGCTTTTGTAGTGGAATTTTCCAAACTCGGCTTTACAGTTGGAGACGTCGATGAAGTTTTGGAAACTCCTGCTATGGCCTATGGGATCTGTGATGCTATCCTGCCTCTGGGTAGATTTCCCAGGGAGAAGGAGAGAGGCAGTAGATCAATCCAATTAATATCCCAATGCTGGAACTGCATGGATGTAAAGGCCACAGCCAGAATTATTGCTTTTACCAGGCCAACAGGATGGCATGCGTCATTGGATCTGTTTTACCACCCTTCTGTTAAATCCTTCTTTGACAAGAGGCAAGAATCTGTTTCGTCATGTTCTCAGAAATTTCCATTCTTAACCATTTAAATGGACTGAATCTTCCTAAAATTTGTAAGCTCGGAAGTTTTGTGGATGGTTTCTCTCTGTGAGCTTCAGAGAATTATCTCATATAATTTTACACTGCTCACTTCTTTAAAGATACACTATGGTGTTCCCCTGACACTATCTCATGATGACCAGGAGCAGAAATATTCATTGTTACTGGGACTTACTGGTTTGATTGAGGAAGGGTCATTGGACCTGAAACGTTAACTGTTTTTCCCTTCAGAGATACTGCCAGACTTGTTGAGCTTTTCCAGCAACTTTGTATTTTTTCTTGATTTACAGTATCATTTGCTTTTTGGTCATTCTTTTGGTTTTTATCATATTTAAAGAGCCCACCTCCACAGTAATTCACATTCTGCAAAGCAGGAATAGTCTTTCACAGTTGCAGAATGTGAAATTGCCCCAGATTTGGCCAATATACAGGCAAGTTGGTTTCCTGGATTTGTTGACCGTGAGCTAGAGGTCCTGGCTGTAAGGATGATGGACAAGTTGCTCATCCTGTTTCCTCATGACTACCAGTGGAGACCACAGCACCTGATCAGGCCATCCTCATCTGAAATTGCCTGTTGGGTCGGCGAGGTATCCGTGATCTGGAGAAATGCCCAGCAGAGCAGGAAGAATGTTAATAGCCTTCTGTGCTTTGTAAAGATAAGATTTCTCTTTATTATCTCACATTCTCCCTACCTCTCTTATTGCATACACTTCCAATCAAGAATCCTGGTCTAGCAATCCCTCTGTTGCTTGTATCAACTACACTATGTTCCCAAACTATTAATCCTTCTTGCCCTTTCTACATTTCACTCATTCCTCTTTCTGCACCAACATTAACAACTGGGCCAGCTTTCTGTCATCTCACTCAATCCATCCATTTGTCCTATTACAGGAGAAAATGGCCCACAACACGGCTGAATAAACTTAGATGAATGGTGGAGTGCCCGACTTCTATCTCCTCACCCAGTCTGAGGAGAGAATTCATGTTTTAGTGGAGAGGACCATGACTGCTTAGATGGCGATGCCAAGACCTCCATGTCCTAGCAACTGAATAAGTTTCATTGTCAAGTGTTGCATTGCTCTCCTATTACTACCACTGAGAATGTATATTTAATATGCTCAGGATTCTTTACCCTATTTTGCAATTCCTTCTTTTTCTTGTCGTCTGCAGGTACCAACCTCTATCCATGAGAGACCTGACACCCTGGACATCATCTCATCCATTTTCACAATAATTCCCCAGCAGTCTCACCATTGCCCACATCTTTCAGAGCCTGGAAAAATTCAGCCCAATATCTTTGGACATTTCTTTTATCTCTTTCCATAATGCAGAAGAAGACCATTCAGCCTATCATTTCCCTATGCAAAAACAAATGTGCTTTGACCCCCAGCCCCTTAAAATAATCCTAAAAATTCCTCATCATCAAGGAACTGTCCAGCTCCCTTTAAAAATTATTCACAGAGCCAGTTCCCATCATCTTTCAGGTAGGGCGTTCCTGATCTCGACCACTCTGATTGAAAAGCATATTAAAATTGTTATCAGATTGGCTGTATAATTGCTTACAATGAGTCAGTCGGCCTGTCACAACAAAAGACAATAGTGTGGGGGCTGGTGGGGTTGTACGTTGATGTAAGTAGGGAAGTAGCGACATCTCCTTTGAAAGAATTTGAAAATAATTTATGGTAATTTTTATCAGCAGCAGAGAAGCAACGCTTGCAGGGAATGAATAATTGCTATTTGTTCTTAGACAATGGAACTGGATAAATTAGTGCCAGTTCTTAAAAATCAAAGCTTTATGCAAGCAATCATTCTCCTTTTGAATTGGTCCTGTAAGCAAATGTGGTAATCATTTCCTTTCTGATGCTTTTTCACTTTTGGTTTGCCAGTGAGAAATGCTTCAAAATGCCATTCTATGAAACAGTGGCTTTAAGTAAATGTTTTAAAATTCTTCCCTCAGCTTACTTTCTCTTCATTGATTGGCAGCCCATGTGGGTTATTTCTCTTTATTCATTTATGGTGGTGGCTGGTCTGCACTAATGTCCATCCCTCATTGCCTTTGAGAAAGTGGTGGTGAGGTACCTCCTTGAACCAGGACAGTCCACACACTGTAAGTAGAACCACAATTCACCTTAGGGAGGGACTTCCAGTAGTTTGACACAGTTAAAGTGAAGGAATTGTAATATATTTCCAAGTCAGGATAACAAGTGGTTTAAAGGGAAACTTGCAGGTGGTGGCGTTCTCATGTATCTGCTGCCCTTGTCCTTCTTGATGGAAATGGTTGTGGGTTTAAAAGGGACTGTAAAGATCTTTGGTGAATTTCTGCACTAGGCATGACTCTAATAAGTGGAGATCTTACTCCCTCTTTCTCACAGATTCCAGTTTTGCTAGGGCTCCTTGATGTCACACTTGGCCAAAAGTGACCTTGATGTCAAAGGCTGTCACTTTCACTCCACCTCTGGAATTCAGATCTTTTGTCCATGTTTGAACCAAGGCAGTAAAGAAGCCAGGAGCTAAGTTACTCTAATGGAACAGAAACTGGGTGTCACTGATCGGGTTACTGAGAAATAAATGTAGACTCTTGGGGTGACAATTGGCTGGTTGAATTTGTCCAGTTTTTTGAGTATGCACATATCTGGGCTATTTTTGATATTATCAGGTAGATGCCAGTGTTGTAACTATACTGTAAGAGATTGGCTTTCAGGACAACAAGTTCTGAAGCCCATGTTTTCAGTACAATTGTTGGAATGTTGCCAGAGCCCATAGCTTTAACACTTTGCAGTATCCTTGACCTTCTTGTGAAATCATATGGAATGAATTAAATTGGCTGAAGACTGGTATCAGTGATGCTGGGAACTACTGGAGGAGACTAAGATAAATCATCCACTTGACACGTCTGACTGAAGATTGCTACAAATGTTTAAGTGATGTTTTGATCTTTCCCTCAGTGACAATGCAAATATTTGTGGAGCTTCCTTCTTAAGGAAGGTGTTTAATTATCCATTCACGGATGGATGCAGGAGGACTACAGAGCTTAGATCTTGGTTGTGAGATCACTTACCTCTGGCTATCACTTGTGCTAATGTTATTTGACATTTGATTTGCTTTTGATTTTATTGTCAAATGTACCGAAGTACAAAAGTACAGGAGTCCAGTGGAAATGTATAATGTTGCCACATAAGATGCCATCTTACATCCAAATACCCCAGGTATAAAATCTTAAGAGCAAGGTAGGAAAAAAGAGGAAAGTTAAAAGTTAAACATTGCAGCAATTACAGTATAGTGTGAAGCATACAAGAAAAGGTTAAACATTATAAATTAAAACCTTCTTAGTTTTAAGTAGAAAAACGAAATATAACTGAAAGCACAAAGATTAGTCTTTCTTAAATGCTTTGCCAGGATGGGACTGCGCTTCAAGGAATCACCTTGAGGCAGGAAGTCCATGCTGAGGTGATGCCAGGCTGAGAGTCCTCCACACTGAAAAACTGCTACATTGAGCTGAAAGACCACCACGCCGGGCTAAAAGCCTTCCCTGCCGGGCCAAAGGTCACCTCACTGAGCTGGCAGGCTGCCGCATCAAGCTTGCAGGCCAGTTTGTCAGGTCTGCGCTGAATCCAAGGCCAAGCAAAGAAGTGGTCCTATTTTGTAGCTTCACCAGGTCAACACCTCATTTTCAGGATTGCCTGATGCTGCTCCTGGCTCATCCTCCCGCACTCTCAACTAAACCAGGGTTGACCCTCGGTTTGATGATAGTGGTTTGAGCTGGTATATGCAGGGCCTTGAGGTTGCAGAATGTGCTGGAATACAATTTTGATGCTGTTCATGGTCCGCAATGTTTCACAGACGGCTGGTCTTGAATTGTTAGATCTGTTTGAAATCTGTCCCATTTAGGATGGTGATACACTCAAAAAACACAACAAATGACATTCTTAAGATGAAAATGAAACTTTGCCTCCACAAGGACTAAGCATTGGTCTCTCTTATCACTACCATCATGGATAGATGCATTTGTAGGTGGCAATTTAATAAAAATTAGGTCCCATATGTTTTTCCCTCCTGCTGGTACCTTCAGCATCTGCTGCAGATCTAGTCTAGCAGTTATGTCCCTGAAGACCCAACCAGGTCAATTCCTCCGCCTCTGCCACATCTGCTCCCAGGATGAGGCATTCCACTCCTGCACATCCCAGATGTCCACGTTCTTCAAGGACCGCAACTTGACCCACACAGTGGTCGAGAACGCCCTTGACCGCGTCTCCCGCATTTCCTGCAACACATCCCTCACGCTCCGCCCCCGCCACAACTGCCCCCAGAGGATCCCCCTCATTCTCACATACCACCCCACCAACCTCTGGATACAACGCATCATCCTCCGACACTTCTGCCACCTACAATTTGACCCCACCACCCAAGACATTTTTCCACCCCCACCCTTGTCTGCCTTCCGGAGCGACCACTCTCTCCGTGACTCCCTTGTTCGCTCCACACTGCCCTCCAACCCCACCACACCCAGCACTTTCCCCTGCAACCGCAGGAAGTGCTACACTGGCCCTCACACCTCCTCTCTCACCCCTATCCCAGGCCCCAAGATGACTTTCCACATTAAGCAGATGTTCACCTACACATCTGCCAATGTGGTATACTGTATCCACTGTACCCAGTGTGGCTTCCTCTACATTGGGAAAACCAAGCGGAGGCTTGGGGACCGCTTTGCAGAACACCTCAGCTCGGTTTGCAATAAACAACTGCACCTCCCAGTCGCAAACCATTTCCACTCCCCCTCCCATTCCTCAGACGACATGTCCATCATGGGCCTCCTGCAGTGCCACAATGATGCCACCCGAAGGTTGCAGGAACAGCAACTCATATTCCGCTTGGGAACCCTGCAGCCCAATGGTATCAATGTGGACTTCACAGCTTCAAAATCTCCCCTTCCCCCACTGCATCCCAAAACCAGCCCAGCTCTTCCCCTGCCCCAAGTGCCTCACTAAACTAGCCCAGCTTGTCCCCTTCCCCCACTGCTTCCCAAAACCAGCCCAGCAAGTCTCCGCCTCCCTAACCTGTTCTTCCTCTCACCCATCCCTTCCTCCCACCCCAAGCCGCACCTCCATCTCCTACCTACTAACCTCATCCCGCCTCCTTGACCTGTCCATCTTCCCTGGATTGACCTATCCCCTCCCTACCTCCCCACCTATACTCTCCTCTCCACCTATCTTCTTTTCTCTCCAACTTCGATCTGCCTCCCCCACTCTCCCTATTTATTCCAGAACCCTCTCCCCAACCCCCTCTCTGATGAAGGGTCTAGGCCCAAAACGTCAGCTTTTGTGCTCCTGAGATGCTGCTTGACCTGCTGTGTTCATCCAGCTTCACACTTTGTTATCTTGGATTCTCCAGCATCTGCAGTTCCCATTATCACTGACACAATTAGTAGTGCTGTTGTCTATATGAAACCCCCACACAGAGTGCACTTTGCACCCTTGTCACTCTAATTGCTTCTTCCAAATGGAAGGGTATTGATTCATCAACCGAGGAAGGATGGTATGTGGTAATCAGCAGGAGGTTTCCTTTGTATGCTTAATCTACAACTATAAGATGTCATGAATGGTGGCTCAGTGGTTAGCATTGCTGCCTTACAGTGCAAGGGGCTGAGGTTCGATTCCACCCTTGGGCAACTGTCTGTGTGGAGTTTGTACATGCTCCCCATGCCTGTGTGAGTTTCCTCTGGGTGCTCTGGCTTTCTCCCGCAGTCCAAAGCTGTGTAGGCTCGGTCGATTCACCATGCTAAATTCCCCATAGTGTTTAGGAATGTGTAGATTAGGTGGCTTTTAGGGGGATAGGTCTGTGTGGGATGCCCTGAGGGTCAGTGCGGACTTGTTATGCCGAAGGCCCTGTTTTAATATTGTAGGCAATCTATGGATGAGGTTCGGAGTTAATGTTGAGGACTCCCAGGGAAATTCCCTTCTGATTGTATACCACTATGCTGTCACTTCTGCTGGGTATGTCCTGCTGATGGCATAGGACGTATGCCAGGCATGATGATGGTGGTCTCTGTGACATTGTCTATAAAGCATGATTCTGTGAGCATGACTCTCTCAGGTTATTTCTTGACTAGTCTGTAAGACAACTCTCCCAGTTTTGGCACGAGCCCCCAAATGTTAAGACAGAGGACTTCACAGAGTTGACAGGGTTGTCTTTTCTAGTGCCTAGGTTGATACCACTGGTTTTCTTACTCTGTTGAGACTTTGTAGAGATTAATACAACTAAGTAGTTTGCCAGACTCTGTCAAGACCTGAAGCTCGACAGACCAATTGACCCCCATTACAATGTATGCTGGGAGATGCATCGCCTTATCACATCCTGGGATTTAATAATTCTCTTGTATTTCAAACTCTGGGATTTCATAGGTGATGAGACCTCCAAATAAAAATGTTTATGAAAGTATTTAATGAGCCATGTGATTATTCAACAGGATTTGCAATCATGATGTTGTACACATTATTTAAAATACTTTGCCATCATTACTTTGAGACCGGGAGAAAGATGAATGGGAGGTAAAATGTGCCTCAATATTTCAAGTGATTTGATTGGATCCATTCCTATCTTGTTTGACTTGCATTCCTCATTTCTCATTTCTACTGAATTCTGCTTGATTGCTGTTTGATGAATATAAAATTTGAATGACTGAAATGAATGTTTGCTACATTGATCTCCTGAATTAAAGGGTGATGCTCAAATGTGAGTTGGAACTTGTTTTGGGCAATAGGATGAAGACATGTTTGTATCATTTTTATAATTAGATGGATAGATAGATGAATATTTATGAGTTGTCATTGCCTTAGGCAAAGTATTTTAAAGCTTTGTGGCATAGATTAGAATATAATTATAAACAGATCAGATGAAAATCATCTGTATGGGCTTGTAATGCATAATCTGACTGATCTAGATGCATAGGTGGGTCTTGGGAGCTTGTTTGTCAACATGACGAAATTAGTTTCAAAATTGTAAGTGCATACAATGTGAAAATAATGTAAGTAGATAATGTCTAGCCTTAAATGATCACCTTCCATACACAATGCTATCCACTTTGTACCAGAAATTATGTTCTAAGAATGAAATGCTAGTGTGTTATAATGTTTGAAATGTTAATAAAAGACACAAGCATTGGATATGGTGTTTCTTTGCCATTTGAACACCAAGGATTATTCTTTTGCAATCTATTGTACTGACATAATAATAAAATATATGTGTAATATTAAATTAAATTTTCAGAGAGTTTCTGTTTTAATTTTACAAATCAATACAATAAATCTTGATCCAATACTTGACTGACAATTCAGTTAACAAACTACGAATGCAAAAATTGCCTCATGACATAAGTCATTATATACAATGTATAAAAATAAAAGCATTCAAGACACGTTTCATGATATAAGATGTAAAGGCCATAACAAATAGGAACAGGAGCAGGCATTTCAGCCTCTCAAGCCTTCTCCTACAATCCATGGGATCATCACTTTTTTTAAAAGTCTTTTTCCCAACTTTCTGGTTAGATCAAAAACCTATCTATCTCAGCATTAAATATACTCAAGAACTGAGCCCCCATAGCTCTCTGTAACAAGGCATTCCAACAATTCACAACCCACTGAAAGAAGAAATTCTTTCTCATCTAAAATTAGCACCCCTTGATTCTGAGACTATTCCCTCTGGTCTTAGACTCCTCCATGATGGAAAACATTCTCCCAGTATTTATTCTGTCCAATGCCTTTAGAATGCTACTCTTCAATGAGATCATATCTTATTCTCTAAACTCCAATGAGTAGGTCCCAACCAGTTCAGCCATTACTCAAATAAAAATCCTTCCATACTAGGATTCATCCTAATGAACCATCTCCAATTAAATAATATACTTCCTTAAATAAGGGGACCAAAACTGCTTTCAGAACTCTCGAACTGATGTCACTAGCATGTTGTACAGTTGCAGTAAGACTTCCTTAGACATATAATCAAACCTCCTTGAAATAAACTTTCCAGATTGTCTGCTGCAGTTGTGCTTCCTGCACAATTTTCCACAATTCCCTTGTGTTGCAGATTTCCACAGTTTTTCTCTATTTAAACAATTCTTTGTTTTTTGGCTCTCCTTTTGAAAATGAACATCTTCACATTTTCCCACAATACACTTCATTTGCCAACTTTTTGTCCATATACTTAACCTTTCACCATCTCTCGATAAACTGTTTCTATCTCTCTTACAACTTGCCTTTCCACATAGCTTTATGTCTTCTGCAAATTTGGGTGCAGTACATTTGCTTCTCTACTCCAAGTCATTAATATATACATAAAACAGTTGCAAGCCAAGCATTGGTTCCTTTGGAATCCCATTACATACAGACCACCAGCCTTAAAAATAAACCTTTATCTCCACTCGCTATTTCCTGCCCATTCACCAATCCTCTATCCATGCTGTTGGAGCTGCCATTGGCTGAATGTAACATAAAATGGCTGACTGCGGTTTTTAGCTAACATAAGATGGCTGAAGATGATTGTTAGTTAAACACAACAGTTTCCACAGTCAGAATCGTGGCCTTCATGCTCATGGCAACCAAATAAGTTAATGAAATGTCTCATAGAAATCTTAGTGAGAAGGAATGAAGGAATGAAGGAATGTAAAAACCATTTCTAAGAAGAAAAGCTTGGATGGGATCCTTATGACAAGTTAATTTTAAACTTGTTGTTTGGTCTGGTTAGAATGGGATAAGACACTTTAGGTAATTGTAAGTACAGAAACCTGTACACATGTAGGTATTTGTATGATAGTAGTGATTTTTTTTTTAATTTGCAGTTTTTTTTTAGTGTGTTAAACATTGAGAATTTAACCTGACTCCTACAGGCAATCAGCCTTAGATGCAGGCTGGCTCTGATGAGGAATACTCTGGAAAAAAAAAATTTGAAAGAGACCCTTTCACCAGCTAGTTCAGTGTTTGTAAAAGAGAAAATTCTGATCCAACAATAATCAAGACATTTTAAATAAGCTGATATGTGCATCCTGAAATTATAAATGCAGCCAACAAACTCACACCAAGGGATTTACCACTGTTCCTACGGACAGGCAATCCTAGATAGAATAGAGAAGCCACCATCCTACAAATAGGGAGATTAAATGACTTCCAATAGTACAATGTTCCTTGTAACAGGGAAGACCAGTAATGGGGAGACTTGGTAGTGAAAATATTGAATAATGGGTGCAAATCTCAGTATTGGGATATTGCTGTGTAAGATGCATTGTAAGAGTCTACACATAGGTGATAGGGATGTCTAGCAAATGTCATGAGATCACTGGGAGACTGAAGGTTGTCCATGAAGTTGTCCATCATTAATCATATATTCACAAGATTGGATGCATAGATCAGAGTGAACGTGGCAAACACTGATGTCAACATTGCGTGTAACATGGAATGTGTAAATATCCTTGTGGTCAGAGATAATAGGGTCTGCAGATGCTGGAGAATCCAAGATAACAAAGTGTGGAGCTGGATGAACGTAGCAGGCCAAGCAGCATCTCAGGAGCACAAGAGCTGATGTTTCGGGACTAGACCCTTCATCAGAGACAGGGATGGGGAGAGGGTTCTGGAATAAATAGGGAGAGAGGGGGAGGTGGACCGAAGTTGGAGAGAAAAGAAGATAGGTAGAGAGGAGAGTATAGGTGGGGAGGGAAGGAGGGGGTAGGTCAGTCCAGGGAAGATGGACAGGTCAAGGAGGCGGGATGAGGTTAATAGGTAGGAAATGGAGGTGCGGCTTGAGGTGGGAGGAAGGGATGGGTGAGAGGAAGAACAGGTTAGGGAGGCAGAGACTGGCTTGGCTGGTTTTGGGATGCAGTGGGGGGAGGGGACGAGCCGGGCTAGTTTTGTGATGCAGAGGAGATTTTGAAGATTGTGAAGCCCACATTGATACCATTGGGCTGCAGGGTTCCCAAGCGCAATATGAATTGCTGTTCCTACAATCTTCAGGTGGCATCATTGTGGCACTGCAGGAGGCCCATGATGGACATGTCATCTGAGGAATGGGAGGGGGAGTTAAAATGGTTCACGACTGGGAGGTGCAGTTGTTTATTGCGAAACGAGCGGAGGTGTTCTGCAAAGGGGCCCCCAAGCCTCCGCTTGGTTTCCCCAATGTAGAGGAAGCCACACTGTGTACAGTGGATACAGTATACCACATCGGCAGATGTGCAGGTGAACATCTGCTTAATATGGAAAGTCATTTTGGGGCCGGGGATGGGGGTGAGGGAGGAGGTGTGAGGGCAGGTGTAGCACTTCCTGCGGTTGCAGGGAAAGGTACTAGGTGTGGTGGGGTTGGAGGGGAGTGTGGAGCGGACAAGGGAGTCACAGAGAGAGTGGTTTTTGCAGAAGGCAGACAAGGGTGGGGATGAAAAAATGTCTTGAGTGGTGGGGTTGGATTGTAGGTGGTGGAAGTGTCGGAGGACAATGCGTTGTGTTGCGGGAAATGCAGGAGACACGGTCAAGGGCATTCTCGACCACTGTGGGGGGAAAGTTGCGGTCCTTGAAGAAAGTGGACATCTGGGATGTGCGGGAGTGGAATGCCTCATCCTGGGAGCAGATGCGGCGGAGGTGGAGGAATTGGGAATAGGGGATGGAATTTTTGCAGGAGGGTAAGCGGGAGGAGCTGTATTCTAGGTAGCTGTGGGAGTCAGTAGGCTTGAAATGGACATCAGTTTCTCCCATTCCGTAGACGACATGTCCATCATGGGCCTCCTGCAGTGCCATAATAATGCCACCCGAAGGTTGCAGTAACAGCAACTCATATTCCACTTGGAAACCCTGCAGCCCAATGGTATCAATGTGGACTTCACAAGCTTCAAAATCTCCCCTTCCCCCACTGTATCCTTAAACCAGCCCAGTTCTTCCCCTCCCCCCACTGCAGCCCAAAACCAGCCCAGCTTGTCCCCGCCTCCCTAACCTGTTCTTTCTCTCACCTACCCCTTCCTCCCACCTCACGCTGCACCTCCATTTCCTACCTACTAACCTCATCCCGCCTCCTTGACCTGTCCGTCTTCCCTGGACTGACCTATCCCCTCCCTACTTCCCCACCTATCCTCTCCTCTCCACCTATCTTCTTTCATCTCTCCATCTTCGGTCAGCCTCCCCCTCTCTCCCTATTTATTCCAGAACCCTCTCCCCATCCCCCTCTCTGACGAAGGGTCTAGGCCCGAAACGTCAGCTCTTGTGCTCCTGAGATGTTGCTTGGCCTGCTGTGTTCATCCAGCTCCACACTTTGTTATCCTGTATAAATATCCTGCTCTTTACTGAGTGCCTTAGAGACCTTTCCTACAATGCGCTGATAAAGAGCTCTGAATAAAGGATGATTTGTGCTACGAACACAAGACTCAAAACTCTTCTTTACAATCTCTCTCCAATAATGCCAATATGCTATCACAAAGACCATGCTCTCTTATCTTACGACTCAGCTTCTTGTGATGTACCTTGTTGAACATCTTCTGGAAGTCCAAATACAAAACATCTTCTGGTTCCCAACATTTCTGTTGAGACTCCCACGAAAAACACCAACAAATTTGTCCTACGTGATTTCCCTTTAATGAAGCCGTACTGACACTGCTTGATTAAACTGCATTAAATCATCAGTGCTCAGAGAGCCCTCTTGGGGGTGAGTGAAAACCTTGTGGGTATCTCGTTGTACTTCGGAGTCTTAGACACATAATCCACCATCATATCTCAGTGCAGTACTTAAGGAGTGTAATGCTGTTGGAGTTGACAACTTTTAGAAATCAAAGTTCTGTCTTCCCACTCAAGTGGAGGTAAAAAAAACTATGTTGCTCTTCAAGCCCAGCACCAACCAACGCTTAAACGTGTATTAGTGTCTCATTGCTGTTTGATATAGCTAACTATGTGCAGATTAGTTTCCCATTTACGAGTGTAACTGTTAGTTTAAATATTTTTCTTGCTTCCTTCATTTTTAGAGTTTCACAAGAAGAAAGATTATAAAAAAGGGTAGAAGAAGTTGTTGCCTAACTTGCTGGGTATTTCTGAATAAAGATAATAAAGTGTGAGGCTGGATGAACACAGCAGGCCAAGCAGCATCTCAGGAGCACAAAAGCTGACGTTTTGGGCCTAGACCCTTCATCAGAGAGGGGGATGGGGAGAGGGTTCTGGAATAAATAGGGAGAGAGGGGTAGGCGGACCGAAGATGGAGAGAAAAGAAGATAGGTGGAGAGGAGAGTATAGGTGGGGAGGGGATAGGTCAGTCCAGGGAAGACGGACAGATCAAGGAGGCGAGATGAGGTGGTAGGTAGGAAATGGAGTTGCGGCTTGGGGTGGGAGGAAGGGATGGGTGAGAGGAAGAACAGGTTAGGGAAGCAGAAACAAGTTGGACTGGTTTTGGGATGCAGTGGGTGGGGGGAAGAGCTGGGCTGGTTGTGTGCTGCAGTGGGGGGAGGGGGGCGAACTGGGCTGGTTTTGGGATTCAGTGGGGGAAGGGGAGATTTTGAAGCTGGTGAAGTCCACATTGATGCCATTGGGCTGCAGGGCTCCCAAGCGGAATATGAGTTGCTGTTCCTGCAACCTTCGGGTGGCATCATTGTGGCACTGCAGGAGGCCCATGATGGACATGTCATCTAAAGAATGGGAGGGGGAGTGGAAATGGTTTGCGACTGGGAGGTGCAGTTGTTTATTGCGAACCGAGCGAAAGTCATCTTGGGGCCGGGGATAGGGGTGAGGGAGGAGGTGTGGGGGCAAGTGTAGCATTTCCTGCAGTTGCAGAGGAAGGTGCCGGGTGTGGTGGGGTTGGAGGGCAGTGTGGAGCGAACAAGGGAGTCATGGAGAGAGTGGTCTCTCCGGAAAGCAAACAAGGGTGGGGATGGAAAAATGTCTTGGGTGGTGGGTTTGGATTGTAGGTGGCGGAAGTGTCGGAGGATGATGCGTTGTATCCGGAGGTTGGTGGGGTGGTGTGTGAGAACGAGGGCGATCCTCTTTGGGCAGTTGTGGCGGGGGCGGGGTGTGAGGGATGTGTTGCGGGAAATGCGGGAGACGTGGCCAAGGGCGTTCTCGACCACTGTGGGGGGAAAGTTGCGGTCCTTGAAGAACTTGGACATCTGGGATGTGCAGGAGTGGAATGCATCATCGTGGGAGCAGATGCGGCAGAGGCGGCAGAATTGGGAATAGGGGATAGAATTTTTGCAGGAGGGTGGGTGGGAGGAGGTGTATTCTAGGTATTTCTGAATGTTCTGTTTTGTTTTCAGATTTCCAGTGTTGCAGTATTTTGCATCCCTCACACAATGCATTACAGCTTTTAACAAATTGTAAAGCTGATACTAGTGTAGCACACATTAATTATTAAAGTATTTGAGTTTAAATACTACATGTGTGGAGATTCTTACCATCAAAGTCTCCTCAACATTATATTTATGTGCTGTTTGCATGTTTTCCCCATGTCCACATAGGTTTCCTCTGGATGCTCCGGTTTCTGTTCGCAGTCCAAAGATCTGCAGGTTTGGAGGGGTGGCCGTGCTAAAAATTGCCCTATAATGTCCAGGAATGTGTTGCCTAATTGGCTTAGCCATGGTAAAAACTCTGTGTGGGATTACAGGAATGCAGTAGGTCTGGGTGGGAGGCACTGTAGAAATAATGGAGACAGCATGGTGGGGGTTCAGTGGTTCGCACTGTGGCCTCACAGCTCCAGGGCCACAGGTCACTTCCAGCCTTGGGCAACTGTCTGAGTGAAGTTTACATATTCTCCCTGTGTCTTAGTGCACTTCATTCAGGTGCTCTAGTTTCCTTCCATAGTCCATTACATGCAGGTTAGGTGGACTAGCCATGCTAAATTACCCTGTAGTGTCCAGGGATGTGCAGGTTAGATGGATTAGCATTTTAGCAATCGTAAATATCTCGGTGGGATATTCTTTGGAGAGTCAATACAGACTGAGTCAGCTGAATGGTCTTTCTCTGCATTGTAGTGATTCTATGATTTAATGTTGTTTAGTGTTATCATTGTATTGAGTGTTGAATCTTCATAAAAATTACAAGAAATTCCCTGCAACGTGTTAACAAGTTGGTTTAATTTCTTCTTCATTTCTGTAAAGCTACAAACAGTCATGATGAATACTTTATACAAAAACATAAATTCACATTTGGATCTTATCCATCTCACAAAATGCAGTCGGTCATAAACACAAAATAAGTTAAAAGGAAGCTGGACTGGGAAAAGATGCAGGTTATATCACAGTTACATAAAGCTCTAATTAGACCATGTCTGATGTATTGTGTTCAATTCAAAGCACACCTCAGGAAGGTAATAAAGTGTGGAGCTGGATGAACACAGCAGGCCAAACAGCATTTCAGGAGCAGAAAAGCTGATGTTTCGGGCCTAGACCCTTCGTCAGAGAGCCTCTCTGATTAAGGGTCTACGCCTGAAACGTCAGCTTTTGTGCTCCTGAGATGCTGCTTGGCCTGCTGTGTTCATCCAGCTCCACACTTTGTTATCTTGGATTCTCCAGCATCTGCAGTTCCCATTATCTCTGATCACACCTCAGGAAGGATATGTTGGCCCTTGGGAAGGTGCAGCCCAGATTCACCAAAGACCCATGACTAAAAGAGTTAAATTTCTAACGCAGGCTACATAGATCAGGCATTTCTGAATTATTCATGACTCACATTATCATAATCCTCATCTTTCTTTGTTTTGAAGCATTGTGATTGAAGGAGGATCATAAGCTCCAAACAGTTTGAAGTTTGGCAGTGTTGTTTCTTCAGGATCCTATCTGATTCACAAAGGGATTAGTCACATGTGATCCATCATTCATTGTGAAACAAAGGGCTGTATGTCCAGTTTCTGAGAAGTGGCAGGAAAATGGGAGGAAGAGGAGATAATTGGGCGATTTGACACCAGGGAAATACTCGCTCTGTTTCTGCCTCCTCAGAAATTATGTTCTTGGAAGCAAGGCTCAAAGTCGACCTTCCTGACCACTATTTAAGGTTCTTAAGTGGTCCAATGGTGGAGAAGTTATTGGCCTCTTCACACAACTGCTGTTATTAAGTCTGCCCCCAGAAGGTGCATTTTGATACGTATACTGACTTGTCTCACGGAATAGCCTGCTGGCTGCTTATGGGGTGTCAAGTGACCTTGATCTGCTGAAATCTGAGGGATTAGGTCTTTTGTCATGTGGTTTTATGCCTGCGCGTGAGTTCAATTCCAGTTGTGGGTTACTGTCTGTCTGGAGTTAGCACTTTCTCCCATGTCTGCATGGGCTTTCTTTGGGTTTTCTGGCTTCTTCCCACAGTCCAAAGATGTGCAGGCTAAGTGGATTACCCATGGGAAATGCAGGGTTACAGGGATAAGGTGGGAGCATGGGTCTGGGTGTGATGCTTTTTGGTGGGTTGGCATAGACTCAGTGCAACAATGGCCTGCTGCCACATTGTAGGGATTCTATGATTCTACCTAACTATTGGGGTTTAAGGCAGACTTGTTGAGAAGAAGACAACTATGTTTGGGTTTAAATTTTTGTTTATTACATTTTATCATCAAGTGTTCCTATTGTTGTGGTAGATTATTTTATGATATATAGTCAGGAGACTTGAGGTGCGGGTCAACAATCATTTATCGAACCAATGTTAGGAGGACTCACCCTAAAATAGATTCTGAGGAAGCATTTGAACTCAATGAGGACTGATCGGGTATCTGTACATTGCAAATCACATAGACAATACATTCCAACATGGTCTGTTTCAGACAAGCACCTTGTTTTTTAAACATTCCAAAAGAGTGCCTGTTACCCTGATCTCACCACTGCCTATCTTCCCAGGTTCCATTCTGTCTCTTTTCTGAAGCCTGTGCTTCATTCCCATTCTGGACTAAACCCCATTGCTTTGTCTTTCTTGGTGTGTTTTTGGTGGGGGGGGATGGGGTCATCCTGCCATTTCATTCCCAAACAAGGCCTCAGGGTTAGTGCTCGATCAGCTATGTCATACTTTCACAGAAACTTTTGTCTGTCTGCTACATCAGCATCTGATCTTGTGAGGCAATTCAATTATTTTTTTTCTTTTAAGCTGACTACTTTCTTGAATTAAATAAATGAAGAAGAATCTTAAATGATTTATTTGATCCACACCTTTAGGCAGAGAAAGCAATCACTGTCCCCATAAATGATGAACCATAAAGTCCAATAGATCAACACTCAGGTGTCTGATTGCTGCTTCTTCCTCTAGTTTTCTTATTAATAATGCTAAGGAGCATCTCACATCTACTCATCTCCCCTTTGATATAAAATCCCAACCCACACAGATTTCTGCTGTCCCAGATGTTACTGCATATCATTTGTGAAAATTCATGTAGCTGAGGTTTGTAATTTTAGTCATGCAGTGGGCTGCTCTCTTTCAAACTGCGAAACTATGGGATGGCCTAAAAGAAGTGAAGGTAATAAAACATGTTGTCACCACGAATAAGTTCTCAATTTGAAACTATTTCTTGCTGCCACACGTCGACGATCATTCCACTGTGAATCTAGCTACAGTGTAAAACATTCTAAATTACCATTCAATGATCCATGTGATGAGTAAATTCATTTGAAAAGCCACAAAGGAGACAAGACAGCACACAGTTTCTGATGTTCCATCACCTATCTAGCATTATTAAGTAAATTATGGGATTTTAATGGAGAAAAATTGTCATATTTATTTTTGTTGTGTATGTACAAGCAAAAGAAAAACTATAAAGAGTCTCTATTTAAATTACATCTGGAGGTTGTGATATTATAGTAAGACAGAACTTGTATCTACACTGAATTTTTCATGAAGTCAAGGTACTCCAACATGTTTCACAACCAATAAGATACTTTTGAAAGGTAGTCACTGTTCTGTTGGAGGAAACACTACTGTCAACTTGTTTACAACAAACTCCCGCAAACAGCAATGTAATAATGGCCAGGTAAGTTGTTTAGTGATGTTAATTGAGAAGTAAATATAAATCAAGATATGGGAATAATGACTGTTCTTCTTTAAAGTAGTGCCAGAAGTTATTGACAAGTACCTTGGGATCCCAATTTAATAGGCATCAAAAATGGCACCTCCGAATAGTAGTCAAGTCTCTGTAATAAAGAATACAATTTAAAATGTTTGAATCAAAGTTAAAACAGAACATCTACATTCCATACATATGTGAGATACAATCATAGAATCCTTACAGTGTGGAAGTAGGCCTTTTGACCCATCAATTCTTCACCAACCTCTGAAGACTTTTCCACCCAGCCCCACCCCACCTGTGTGTTTTCTACAGCTAATCCACCTAGTTTGCATATCTTCAGTTTGTGGGAGGAGACCCACCTTATCCCTGTAATCCTGCATTTCCCATGGCTAACCACCGAATTTGCACACCTTCAGTCTGTGGGAGGATACCACACAGACGCAGTTGCCCAAGTCTGGAAGCGAACCTGGGTCTGTGGCACTGTGAAGCAACAATGTTAACTATTGAGCCACTATGCTGCCTAATAATTAAGCTTAATTTAACTAAGGAGAATATTCATGTCGATAAAAGTTACGTAATTATCAAAGTTAAATTTGTGTTTGAAAATGAAAATGTTACTTAAATTGTACAATAATCATTCTGCAAGGCAAGCAGGCTTTATTCACTGACAAATAAGTACTGTAGTTTACTACTTTCTGTGTGTACTGGCATATTATCAGCAGGCAAGGATATAAACTGCTCGTATGAAAATTGGCAACTCAAGCAGAGTTAACCAGTATTTAAGAGCAGCTTCTACAAGGTCATTGTTACAAATTATCTCCATCACATAGCTGGCCAGATTAAAATGATTATATGCAGTTTTTCATCAACACACAAAGATAATTAAAATGCCAGAAAATGTTATGTGTAGCCAGCTGGCTGGTTTAGCCAAATAATGCTCGAGTATCTTAACATTTTAGGAGTCCTTTGGCTATAAATAGAAAATGCTGGCATTGGAACAGTGAATAAAAAAAGCACATTAAAAATGAAGAATTGTGGTCAGCGGTAAGGTTAAGTGAAAAGTTCAAAACCAATTTCAAGGTATGGGAAACTCTTTGATCTTTCTACCTTGTGCATCCTAGTCCATTGCCATTGCATGTGTATTGTACAAAGCACATCTTTGTAAATACTTTACATGAATGTAACAGAAATCATATGTACATTACAGAAAGCCAATTCTTTCCTGGTTTGCAAAGTTTGATTCAATTTGGTTTTCAAGCCTCAGCTGAGTGTAAAATGGCTGCAGTTTTCACAATATAATTGTTCAAAATACCGTCAAAGCTGTTTGTCATTCAACATAGAATAAATTAGAATTATAAAACATTTTTCAAATTATGGTGCATAGAGTATAAGAAATATAATGAATTGTCTAGGAACAAGAGAAGCAGGTTCTGGGATCTGTTGACAGATGATGATTTACTAGTGCAAACTATTAATTCTACACAGAAAGACAGCAGAATAGGCCTTCACTGGACCTGTTTTTACCTCACTTCCAGTGATCCAATGACATCTAACAACGTTGATCACCATCACATTAAAGGTGACCCATTCAAGCCCATCCAAGATGTTCAAGTTTGGACTGAAGTAATTTTGAAAGTTGGTCAGTTAAAACAATAGCCAAAGTACTTGATAAATATTGTTAGTAACTATGATTGCTCATCTAATGGTAGGTCGTAGAATTCACTTCCAGCATCCAGCGCAGTGAAAAATGCATTTTTTTCTACTTTTGTTCAATTGGGTGTGGTCCACATTGATGCATAATAAGCTACATTTGCTCTCAATCCAGCCATGTCTTGATTCCAAACTTTTTTATTTTCATTTGCAAATTACTCCATGGTCTCGAACCTCCCCAGCTCTGTGACTTTTTCCAGCCAGGACAATTTGCTAACTCCTTTGAGCAATTCAATTGCTTAATCTTGTGGCATTATTCATTTTTGATTTGGTTTTAAGAGAAAGTAAATGGCTTACCTAATTAATCTTGCATGCTTTTTCCAAGTTTTCCTAACCTTTTTTTAGTAAAATCAAAGTGGTGGGGGAAATATATCATAAGCTAAGGGAGACATGACAAAGATTTCCGCCATTTTCCTCAAACTCTAATAAATTTACCACATTGCGACAACTAAAGACCTTTGGGTTTCCATGGTTACATATAAGGTTTTGAGAACATTTGTAAGATATAAATCTTTCAGGCATTAGAGCTTGAAATAATGGGATTGCCTTTTCTAGCATGGTTCTATTTTCCTCATGAGGTGTGAGCCTTGTTTGCTCCATAATTGTAGCATTATTACCATCCCAAATGGTTTGCTAGATTATTTCATGCTGGACTTAACCTGCTGCTGTAGGATTCCAGATTTCCTCCTTTCAAGTGCAATTGTGAACTAAATGATTTTTTACAACAACCAGTGATGGTTATCATACCTTATATGTTCTATTCTATCTGTTCTCCCTTTACCACAGTGCTGTTTCATTCTTAAACTGTGCAATCTTTCATCCCTCTTGTGAAACCAACTTGCCAATTACCCTTATGTAGATACTAATTGGCACCTAGTGACCCTCCAAGCTGAAGAAGCCAACACAAGAGACCTCCACCAATGCCGCCTCTCCCTCCTCTGAGGACGACACTCAGTGCTGGAAGGATTTATCAGCAATGTTTTTACCTGGACACGCTTCCATGCCAAAAGCTTTAACCCGTATCTTCTTTATCGCTTGTAGCTGTTGACTAACTTTTCTGATTCATATAACATGATATCCAAATCCCTCTCTGCCACAAAGTTCTGCAGACTCTCTCCAGGTTAAAAAAAAAGTTTTTTTTTAATTCTTCCAATAAAAGCAGACAAGTTCACATTTCCTCACATTATGCTCCATCTACCAATTTTTTTTACATTCATATATTCATCACAATCACTATGTAGATACTTTATGTCCTCATGACAACTTATTTTCTTGACTATCTTTTCTGCAAACAGCAAATTTAATTACCATGTCGCCATCCACTATAATCAAGTTAAGGTTATAGATGAACACTAGTTGAGGCCTGACCTCTGATCTCCACCAGTTACAAATTGCCAACTGGGAAAGATGCATTAAGCCCCTGGTTGGCTAATCAATCTCCTATACATGCTAATAGGTTGTCCACCTGAAATCATAAACTCTTATTTTGTGTAGTAACCTTCAATGTGGCACCTTATCAAAGGCCTGCTAAAAATCCAAGCACACCACATCTGAGGTGGGATGGAACCATTTCAGATTCTCATTTATCCATTTTACTTGTTATTTTCCCAAAGAAAGCAGCTCCTGAATATCTTCTGCATTTGATTGACAGGCCTGAAGTCATATTTCCATCCGAGCAATGTAATAAATGAGAATTAATTTCAATCTAATGAAAGTAAATCACATAACTGTAAATACTTGTAAGGATTTGCTCAAAATTTTTAAGTCTTTGAGCAAGTTGAAAACTAAACCGAATCAGAGAATAAATCGTTTCACCAGTACCAGATGTTTCCTGATACTCCAAAAGACACTTGTATCAATTAGTTTTATTTTGCCTTCCACTTCTGCATTATTTTGTTCATAAATTGATATCAATTAATTCTGTCTGTGTCTTGTTGATCTGTATTTGAGTCTTACTATACGCTAATTCCCACTCCAATCAAAATATGTAGATTTAATGTTCAAGCCACAAGAGCGAATCATTCAGAAACTGATTAAATCAGAGGAATAAGTGGGAAGGAATAAAAGAAAGCATTATGCAATTATAAATTATTTTTGGTGTAGGTAGAATCACCTACACTAAGCAACAGTGTAAAACATGCTCTCTAGAGTAGGAGAGATGAGCGCATATACATCAGGTTTCAGCAACAAGAAGCTGTGAAATTCAGACCCTCCGCCCCAGTTTAAATGTGGAATCAAAATTTAAATAAACATCAACATTCAGCCCTGCAGGGAATGAAAAAAAAACATAGCTCAGCTCCTCAGCATAAGTGAAACAGATTCTCATAAAATACAACATTGGTTCCATGTGAATAATAACATACCTTTAGAAATGGCATTTATCATGTCATACATATGAATTCATATTTACCTAGTATAAATTTTCCAGTTCATGATGTATAAACAGGCTACCAAATTGGTGAGATTGTATATGTAAGGAAAGATTGATATATGAAACATATAAAATAGAAAAGAGTGTAGGCAATTTGGTCTTTCAAGCCTGGTTTACCATTCAACGTGATCATGGCTGATCTTCCAACTCAGTATCCTGTAACCACTTTTTCCCATATCCATTGATCCCTTTGGCCCTTAGAACGATGTTTAACTCCTTTTTGTAAACATTCAATAACTTGAAACATCATGTCACAGCTGTACATGACATTGATAAGACTGCATTTGGAGTACTATGTGTAATTCTGGATGCCCTGCTGTAGGAAGGATGTTATAAACTGGGAAGGGTGCAAAAAAGATCAACAAGGATGTTACCAAGACTGGAAGGTTTGAGTAACAAGGGAAGACTACACAGGCTGGGACTTTTTTTCCATGGAGTGTAGGACAATGATAGGTGGCCATGTAGAGGTTTGTAAAATCATGAGAGGCACAGATAACGTGAATAGTCAAGGCCTTTTCTCCAGGGTAGGGAAGTCCAAAACTAGAAGGCATAGGTTTAAGGTGAGAGGGGGGGAATTTAGAAGGAATCTGAGGGATAACATTTTCACACAGAGGATGGCGCGTATGTGAGACGAACTGACAAAGTAAGTGGTAGAGATGAGTACAATTATGACATTTATGAGACATTTGGACAGGTGCATGGATAGGAAATATTTAAAGGGATGTGGGCCAAATGCAGGCAAATGAGATTAGCTCAGTTTAGAAACCCAGTAGGTATGGGCAAGGTGGGCTGAAGGACCTGTTTCCATATTGGATGACTCCATGACTTGTCCTCAATCACATTCTATTCAAGACAATTCCACAGGCTCACCATTCTCTGGTGAAGACATTTCTCCTTGTTTCAGTTCTAAATGGCTTACTCTGTATCCTTCAACTGTGATGTTTGTTTCTGGACACCTCATTCATTGGGAACATTCTTCCTGTGTTTACCCTGCCTAGAACTACAGCCATAGAGTCAGAAGGCCATATAGCATGGAAATAGGCTCTTCAGACCAACTTGTCCATGCTGACCAGATATCCTAATTGAATTGTCTCATTTGCTAGCATTTGGCCCATAACCCATGAAAAAATTGCCCCTTGGGTCCCTTGTAAATATTTCCCTTCTCACCTTAAACCTACGCCCTCAAGTTTTGGATTCACCCACTCCAGAGTAAAGACCTTGTCTATATATCTTATCCATGCCTCTCATGATTTTATAAAACTCAAAATTGTTTATAGAGCCTCCAACACTCCAGGGAAATTAGCCCCATTCTATTCATCCTGTCCTCATGGATCAAACCCTCCAACAATGGCAATATCCTTGTAAATCTTTTCTGAACGCTTTCAAGTTACACAACATTCCTAAAACAGGGAGGCCATAGCTGCATGCAATATTCCAAAAATGGCCTAACCAATGTCCTGTACAGCCACAACATGACCTCCCAGCTCCTATACTCAATGCACTGACCAATAAAGGCAAGCGTACCAAATGCCTTCTTCATTATCCTATCGACTGTGACTCCACTTTCAAGGA
The DNA here is from genome assembly GCF_030684315.1 of Stegostoma tigrinum. NCBI lineage: Eukaryota > Metazoa > Chordata > Chondrichthyes > Orectolobiformes > Stegostomatidae > Stegostoma > Stegostoma tigrinum. Next base: position 35,796,948 of record NC_081356.1, on the reverse strand, counting down.
GATATGAACCTACTCTCCCTCACAAAGCCAAGTTGACTATCCCTAATTAGTCCTTGTCTTCCTATATATATACAAATCCTGACCCTCAGGATTCCTTCCAACAACTTGTCCAGCACTGATTTCAGGTTCACTGATCTATAGTTCCCTGACTTTTCCTTACCACCTTTCTTAAAGAGTGGCACTGTGTTAACCAACTTCCAATCTTCCAGCACCTCACCTGTGGCTATCCATGACACGGATATCTCAGCAAGGGGCTCAGCAATCACTTCCCTAGCTCTCCATAAAGTCTGGGGTACATGTGATCATATCCTGGGGATTTATCCACCTTTGTGCATTTTAAGCCAACCAACATTGCCTCCTCTGTAATATGGACATTTTTTAAGATGTCACTATTTATTTCACTACATTTTGTATCTTACATATTCTTCTCCTCAGTAAACACTGATATAAAATATTTGTTTAGTATCTCCCCTCTCTCCTGTGGTTCCACACATAGGTGACCTTGCTAATCTTTAAAAGCTCCTATTCTCTCCTTAGTTACCCTTTTGTCCTTAATGTAGTTGTAGAATCCCTTTGGGTTCTCCTTAACCCTATTTGCCAAAACTATCCTGTGTCCTTTCTTTTCCCTCCTGATTTCCCTCTTAAGTAAACTCCTACTGCCTTCATACTCTTCTAGAAAGTCACTCGATCTCTGCTATTTATACTTGACATATGCTTCCTTCTCATTCTTGACTAAAATCTCAGCTTCTCTTGTGATCTAGCATTCGCTACACCCACCAGCCTTACCCTTCACTCTAACAGGAAAATATTGCCTCTGGACCCTCATCATCTCATTTTTGAAGGCTTCCCATTTTCCAGCCATCCCTTTACCTGCCAACATCCACGCCCAATCAACTTTTGAAAGTTCTTGCCTAATACCGTCAAAATTGGCCTTCTTCCAATTTAGAAATGTAACTTTTAGGTCCTGTCTATCCTTTTCTGTCTCAATTAAAAAACTTGTAGAATTATGGTCACCGGCCCCAAAATGCTCCCCCGCTGACACCTCAGTCGCCTGCCCTGCCTTATTTCCCAAGAGTAGGTAAAGGTTTGCACCTTCTCTGGTAGATACATCCACACACTGAATCAGAAAATTTCCTTGCACACACTTAACAAATTCCTCTCCATCCAATTCTTCAACATTATGGCAGCCCCAGGCTCTGTATGAAAAGTTAAAATCCCCTACCATAACGATTCTATTATTCTTACAGATAACTGAGATCTCCGTACAAATTTGTTTCTTAAGTTTCCACTGATTATTGGGGGGATCTATAGTGCAATCTGTATAAAGTGATCATGCTTTTCTTATTCTTCACTTCCACCCAAATAACTTCCCTGGGTGTATTCTCAGGAATATTCTTCCTGCGTACAGCTGCAATGTTATCCCTAATGTTATCCCAAATGAAAAACGCCACTCATCCTCCTCTCTTGAGCACCCCCTCTTTTCTATGCTTCCTATAGCATCTACACCCTGGAACACAAAGCCGCCAGTCCTATCCATCCCTGAGCCACATCTCTGTAACAGCCATGATATCCCAGTCCCGTGTTCTCAACCATGTCCTGAGCTCATGTGCCTTCCCTGTTAGGCCTCTTGCATTGAAATAATGCGTTTAATTTATCAATCCTACCTCGTTCTCTACTTTGTTCCTGCTTGCCCGACTGTTTGACTTGCTCATTTTCTTAACTGTACCAGGCTCAGATTGATCTCTCTCCTCGCTGTCTCCCTTGGTAGCTTCCACCACACCTGTCCCATTTACTAGTTTACATCCTCCCAAGCAGCTCTAGTGAATCTCTCCAACGGTATATTAGTCCCCTTCCAATTTAGATGTAATCTGTCCTTCTTATAGAGGTGACTTCCACCCCAGAAGACATTCCAATGATCAAAAAATGTGAATCCTTCTCACTTGCACCATTTCCTCAGCCACACATTCATCTGCTCTATCTTTCTATTCCTACCCTCACTAGCTCATGGCACCAGGAGGAATTGAACTATTACCGTCAAGGGCCGCCTTTTTAAACTCTTGCCTAACTTCCTACATTCTCTCATTAGAATATCATCTTTTTCCTTTCCTATGTCATTAGTTCCAGTGTACAATGACCTCCTGCTGGTCCCTCTTCCCTTTGAGAATTTTCTTCACCCTCTCTGAGACATCCTTGATCCTAGCACAAGGGAGGCAAAGTACCATTCATACCATACCTCGGGCCCCGCAGGATGGGCCCGAGGCCAGCAAAGCGCCCCTGCAGGCTCCGCTCCCCCCCCGACAACCTGGAGTCAATGGAGGCGGCGACAGGCGACCCGGGGGAGTGGACGACGGTCTGGAAAGCGAGGAGGAAGGTGAGTCGACGGGCCCAGGAACCGCAACCATTAGGCGGGAAGAGACAGCTACAGGGGGGCTATAAGAGTTCCTCTGACAAGGGGGATTTGGAGAGGGCCCGCCCGAAGCAGAAGTGAAAGATCTCCAGGGAGAAGGAAAGCAGCACCACGCTTCCAGGTGATGGGAGGCCACAGAGATGCTTGTCTGTGCCTCTGATTAGAGAGTCCCCTGTCACAATTGATCACTTGGAGCCTGGCATACCCTTTGTTACATTAGAGCCAGTCTCAATACCAGAAACGTGGCTGTTAGTGGTACATTCCCCTGAGGATCCTTCACTTCTTATATGTTCCAAAACAGCATGCTTTTTTGAGCTGACTCCTGCACTACTTGTATCCCTCTCCTACCTTTCCTGGAGGCCACCCATCTACCTGACTGTATCTTTAGCTTATCTCTCTCCCTGCAACTGCAAGCAGTCACACCCTCTAGCTCCTGTAAATTACTCATTGCCTCTAAGTGCCACTCTGACTAATCCATGTGATCTGATAGGATTTGCAATCAAACACACTTCCTGCGGACATAATCATCAGTACCACAGAAACTCTTCCTGATCTCATACATCCAACAAGAAGAGTACATCACTTTACTAAAGATCATCTTTGCATCTGATCAACCTGCAGGCCCAGAAATAGCACCATCTTACTGCTCTGAAAAATGTTGATCCTGCAGGATTTCCCTGGAGGAGGTTTTTACAACATGACCTTCAGGAGTGCCAAGCTTTGCGAGCGCTTCCTGGAGGTTTTCAAGGAGAAAGGAGATGAGGGCCCCCTCTCTGTATTGACCGCTGTCCCGCTGTTCGTGATGCCAGCGCAGAGGAGCCTTATGGTGACTGTACACATGTACAACCTGCATGTGCCAGCAGTTGATGTCCTGACCTTCCTTGGAAGGTACGTGAAGGTGGAAGGGGACCTAACTGACATCATGGACCCCTTTGGCATCTGGACCACTAAGAGGCAGGTCAAGGTGACGCTGAGGACGGGCGCAGATGGGAATGTCGTACACCCACCGTCCAGCTTCGCGATCGGCGGGAGCAAGGGCTACTTGACCTATGCAGGGCAACCTAAAGTCTGCCATGCCTGTGGTAGGTCAGGTCACGTGGCAGCCGACTGCAAAGCCACCATCTGCAGGAACTGCAGGGAGGAGGGACACCTTGCAAAGGATTGCCCCCAAGGGAAAAGCTGCAACCTTTGTGGGTAAGTGGGCCACCTCTATAGGGCATGCCCGCAGCGGGGGACCACCTACGCACAGGTCGCTGGCAGGGGCAATGCGGGTCCAGTCCCCCCGGAGGAGAGGAAGGCACCAGGACCCAGCAAGGACCCCAGTAATGTGGAGGAGGGCCAGGTCGTGCAGGAGGGCCCAGCCCCGCAGGATGGGCCCGAGGCCAGCAAAGCGCCCCTGCAGGCTCCGCTCCCCCCCCGACAACCTGGAGTCAATGGAGGCGGCGACAGGCGACCCGGGGGAGTGGACAACGGTCTGGAAAGCGAGGAGGAAGGTGAGTCGACGGGCCCAGGAACCGCAACCATTAGGCGGGAAGAGACAGCTACAGGGGGGCTATAAGAGTTCCTCTGACAAGGGGGATTTGGAGAGGGCCCGCCCGAAGCAGAAGTGAAAGATCTCCAGGGAGAAGGAAAGCAGCACCACGCTTCCAGGTGATGGGAGGCATCCTGAGGCTCCCTGCAACACCCAGTCACGTGCCGCTGGGGCACTGGAGGGCCCCCTGGAACCTCCAGGCGGGAAGGAGGAAACAGCGCGTCCCCAGCCTGACCCAGAGCCGGACCCTCCTGCCTCCGTGCCCCCGATGGGGGGATGCCATCCGGGAGGCAGCACGGACAGTTTCCTCAGCCCAGAGAGCGTCCAGCAGTTAGCCCAGGCAATGAGCATGAAGGGACAGATGGAGGGGCTGGACCTGGGACTTGGGGAGGGTACTGCAGTCACTGCCCACAATGGGGGTACGAGTTGCGAGCATTAATGTGCGCAGTGTCAAGTTCACCGCAAGATGTGTATCCACGTTGGCCTACCTGACCACCGTCAAGGCAGACCTCCTGTTTCTGCAGGAGTGCGGGATACCGCACCTCGGCAGGTACGGGAAATGGTCCGGCACCTGGACCTGTGGGCCTTCGATCTGGTCCGGGGGTAACGACTGTCACTCCTCAGGCCTGGATATTCTGCTGCGGGGGCGCAACTTCACCATCTCTCAAGTTCAGGAGGTGGTGGGGGGGGCGCCTCCTAGTGGCTGACGTCACGTACAGGAACGCTACCCTGAGGCTGATCAACGTGTACGCCCCAGCGGTACGGAGTGAGCGGTTGGCCGTCCTGCAGCGGCTTCCATCCCTGCTGGCTACGTCCAGGCCGGTCATCCTAGGCGGAGACTTCAACTGCATCATCGATGCAGATGGAAGATCCGGCGCGGGGACAGCGGGTGGGGGGAGTCAACTGGACGTCACGTCCAGATTGCTGATGGGCACGGTGAAGGACGCCCAGCTGCTCGACGTCTTCAGCACCCCTGCAAATGGAGCGCAGCGGAGGTACACCTGGTCGCGGCCAGACAGGTCTATTTGCTCAAGGATGGACTTCCTGTTTGTGTCATGGGTGTTCTCGGTCAGGTCCACCAGCGTTGAGCCGGTGTTCTTCTCTGACCACTGCCTCCTGCTGGCCAACTATCACTTACAGGACGACCAGCCAGCTGGCAAGGGGACGTGGAAGCTCAACACGACTCTGTTGACCCCAGAGAATGTCGAGGAGCTTAAGAGGGAGTACGCCGGTTGGAGAACCGTGAAACCCCTCTTTGAGTCTCCGGGCGACTGGTGGGAGATGGTGAAGGAGAACATCAAGAGGTTCTTTGTCCTCAAGGGTGTTTGGAAGGCGAGAGAGAGGCGGGGAAAGCTGTCGTGACTCCAGAAAAGGGTGCAGAACCTGCTCCTTCTGCAGTTGATGGGGGTCGATGTCACGGAGGACCTCCGCGAGGTGAGGGGCCAGCAAGCTTCGTTCTTCCTCGCGGAGGCCTCCAGGATAATCTTGTGGTCCAGGGTCTGCTCCGTGGAGCAGGACGAGACGTGCTCGCGTTTCTTCTTTCAGAAGGTGCACAAAGAGAGCTCTGTACTTAGCCAGCTGAAGGAGGACGACGGCTTGGTGACGTCGTCTCGGCCCGACATTTTGAGGATCAGCAGATCCTTCTATGCCGGACTGTATGACGCGAAGCCCACGGACAGCACGGCCTCCGAGTCGTTCCTGTCGTCTATCACGGAGGTCTTAGACGACGGCACGAGGGAGTGGCTGAACCGGCCGATATCCCGGGTCGAGCTGACCAGAGCCCTCAAGTCCTTGGAGAGGAATAGGACTCCCGGGAGCGATGACTTACCGGTCGAGCTGTATTCCGCTCTGTGGGATCTGGTCGGCCAGGACCTGCTGGAGGTGTACGACAGTGTGCTTCGGACAGGGGAAATGTGCAAGCCCATGAGGAAGGGCATCATCACCCTCATTTACAAGAGGAAGGGGGATACGATCGCCTACGTGCAGGCCAGGCGGGTGGACACGTGCTTCGTCAGCCTGGGCCAGGAGAAGGCATTCGACAGGGTCTCTCATGCTTACATGAGGGACGTCCTCTCCAAATTGGGGTTCGGGGAGGGCATCCGCAATTGGATCCGGCTGCTCTACGCCAACATCGTTAGCGCAGTCTCGATCAACGGGTGGGAATCGGACAGATTTCCCATCAGATTTGGAGTCAGGCAGGGCTGCCCGCTCTCTTCTGCCTTGTTTGTGTGCTGTGTGGAGCCCTTCGCCGCATCCATCAGGAAGGATGTGAGCCTGAAGGGCATAACTATCCCAGGCAGCAGAGGCCTTCAGGTCAAGACCTCCCTGTACATGGAAGATGTTGCCATCTTCTGCACCGATTGTCAGTCGGTGAGTAGGCTGTTGGAACTGGCCTCGGGTGCCAAAGTCAATCGGGGTAAGAGCGAGGCCATGTTCTTCGGGAACTGGGACGACTGCTCCTTCATCCCCTTCACCATCAGGACAGACTACCTGAAGGTGCTGGGTGTTTGGTTCGGTGGAGCTGGGGCGTGCACTAAGACTTGGGAGGAGCGTATCACCAAACTGAAACAGAAGCTGGGCAGGTGGATGCTCCGGTCCCTCTCCATTGCGGGTAAGAACCTGGTTGTCAGGTGCGAGGGGCTTTCGGTACTGTTGTATGTGGCGCAGGCCTGGCCTATTCCCTGGACCTGCGCCGCTGCAGTCACCCGGCCCATTTTCCACTTCATTTGGGGTTCGAGGATTGGCCGGGTCCGCAGGGACACCATGTACAAAGACCTGGAAAATGGGGGAAAGGGCGTACCGAACGCCACCCTCGCCCTGATGGCTACCTTTGTGTGCGGCTGCATCAAGCTGTGCGTAGATCCTCAGTACGCAAACACCAAGTGTCACTACTTACTGAGGTTCTACCTGTCCCCGGTGTTGCGAAGGACGGGCCTGGCCTCGTTGCCGCGGAACGCTCCGAGTAGTTGGACCGTCCCGTACCACCTGTCCTTTGTGGAGAAATTTTTGAAAGGAAACACCTTTCACCACAAGGCCATCGGGCAGTGGTCAGCACGTAGTATCCTCGAGACCGTTCGGGAAAAGTAGAGGGTGGATCTCGTCATGTGGTTCCCCGCGCAGACTGCCAAAGTCGTTTGGCAGAATGCCTCATCGCCAGAACTTTCAAACAAGCACAAGGACATTGCTTGGCTGGTGGTGAGAGGTGCTCTGCCGGTGTGATCCTTTATGCATGCCCGGAACCTCTGTGCCACCGCATGCTGCAATCGAGGCAGCTGTGGGGGGGACGAGACTGTTGATCACCTCCTTCTGGAGTGTGCCTATGCGCAGGAGATCTGGAGGGGGATGCAGTGGTATTTGTCGAGGTTCGTCCCGAGCAGCTCCGTGACACGGGACTCCATGCTCTGCAGGCTGTTTCCCGGGACGCACACCGAGACCAACATCAACTGCGCCTGGAGGACCATCAATGCTGTGAAAGACGCTCTTTGGTCTGCCAGCTGAAAGAGCTGACACTGACCGAGTGTTGCAGACTGGCGCACTCCAAGGTCCAGGACTATGTGCTGAGGGATGCGCTATAGCTTGGGGCAGTCGTAGCCAAGGCACGGTGGGGAAAGACCACCGTATGAAACCCCTCATCCAGAATAGGAAAAAGCGCCCTATCTGGCAACTGGGCCCAGCTGGTACCTTCCCCAACTGGCCAGGGGGCCAACGGGGACTGTGCGGGGAGACGACTGCCAGGGTATTTTCTTTGTTTTTTTTTCTTCTTTGTTTTGTTTTTGCCTTGTATACGTACCCCCTGGGTAACCCGGAGCGGCTTGCATGACTGGGTGTTGTATAAATTTTTTTTTGTACATTCTATGAATAAAGTATATTTTTTCAAATAAAAAAAAGTGACGAAACATCTGAAAACTTATCTTCCAGCTCAGCGAGCAAACTCACATCCAGAAACTCAACCTGAGCTACAAATCTTCTCAAAACTCGCTATGCCAATGTTTAAATTAGATACAGGAGTCTGTGTTTTGATATTATCATTTTGCTAAAATGTTTCAACCAAATTAAATTCATCTATTAATTTACAAGGTTCTGCAGAAATGTAATTACAAGATTAAGGCTGGTTCATGACAAAGCGCAATTAGAACGGATGAGATTCCCTGCATGTTTCCATATCATTCAGAATTTTGATTATTCTCTGCTGAGTGGGAACAGCTGGGATTTGATCTCTAAGATTGATTGGATTGCTAATGCTGAACATACAAGTAAATTTCAAAGTCAGTTCCCAAAATGATTTTCAGAATTGAGGAAGTTAAAGACAAATTATCACAACATTCCATATAATGTTTCTAAACCAACCAGTGCATTAACACGAAGTAAGACTTTTATCCATTCTTGGACAAAGCCAATAACAAAACAGCAAATTTGCTTACAGGACATTATCTCATTAGTTACCACACTAACAAAAAGGTGTTCAGATATGGTTATGGTGCCAAAACGAAACAGCTCTATGAGAATCTGTGTGAACTTAGCACGGTTAAATAAACCAGTGGAATGTAAGTTCTGTTTACAATCTTGTGGATGATTGTAGAACAGAAATAGTCAAATTTTCAAACTTGGATGGTACCTGTGAATTTTGGAAAATTCCACTGTGATGAAGAATGCAGACTTCCAGATTGCTGACGATATTTCTAATATCACTTGAATGCTATTGTTTTAACATAATACCTTTTGGAATTAAGTCGGCTCCTGAAATTTTTCAGAGAATGATGCCCATACATTATAAGAAATCAAGGTGTGATATGCATCATGAATGATACACTAATACATTAATCCATAAAAAAGCAATTGTCTTCATAATCCTGCAGAATGCCAGCTAACACAGAAATTTTTAAAAAAACGTTAATTTGCCAGAACCAGAATCAAGTAGAATCATACCAGGCTTGAAACAGTAACTGCGTTTCTCTCTCCACAGATGCTGTCAGACCTGCTGAGTTTCTCTGTTTGTTTACAGCATCCACAATATTTTGCTTTTATCTAAGATGACATTTCTTGTGTTATAATTCTAATCAATATTATGACTGGGTAACTCAGATCACAGGCTGAAACTTGGCTTGCTAGGTCATATTTTGATTTGTTTTAGTTTTAACAAAATGGTGTTTCACTGAAACATACAGTTTAGCTGAGTTATTTTAGGAATAAAACTGAAGTTTATTCACAATGTAAATGAAGATAAAATAGAATAAGCCAAACTACTGAATTAGAATACAAATTAAAAGATTTTTTAAAGAGTAAAAGTATTATCCCATCAATTGCAAAACACTTCTTTATAAATTACAAAAAATCAGAACAAATTCCTTACGCAGTACCAAAAAACACCAGTTATACTCATACCAGAGTTCCTGTTGTTAACATCTCCATAACTTTAAGTTACTTGTGACTTTAACTTACAGACTGGAACTATAGTTAATTTCTTCCTGGAGCTATTGTCTTAATAGCTTGACTTAAAATGTACTTAGTTTCAAGTAGTATCCTTGGGGTTTTATACTATCATTTCTGGTCTCAGACTAACACTAATTCATTACTCTAAAGTAACCTAGTTTCATTACACCCGTCTCTTTACAGGACCACTAGTTTATACAGTCATTTTCATCAAAGGATTTCACAAAACTATTCAAAACTCAATGTAAAACTAAGAAGAAATCTCTCTCATTAAGCGATGCATGTTTAATTTAAGCCTGAACAATCTAAATGGCAGAAATCTTGAATGATCTTTGAGGACCCATTCTTTAACAGTTACATGGTCATGTGAAAAATCTTCAGATTATATAATTGGATTATAAATCCAAATCAAATCAGACTGCAAACCATTGGTTATTCCCCTGAACATGAAATAAATGGCAAGAAGCCACTCAGTATTCAACAGCTTCAGTGAAGACTCATAACATGCAACTCAATCAGCTTATATATACAGGAAAGGTACCAAACAACAGTAGACACACTCTTAAGTAGTTCATCAAAATTAACTGAAGAGGAGGACTTAGACAACATGAAGGAAGCCAAAGCCTCCACATTCCCAGTTGGTCAGCACGCACCAACTACTAAAAGAAAGCTGGAAGAGATAAGACAAGCCCAGAATGTCCTTTAATCCAGAAAAAGCTCAATTTTACCAGAAGTAATTTAAGTGTTAGCTTTGTGGAGTTTCACGCAAGGTTTCCATGAGCTTTAGTAATTTTACACTGTCACATATGCACAACTCTGTTATTGTTCCGTGCTCACAGATTTGTGTTCTCACCAGTGGTGGCAGTACTTATCACTGCTGGAATCTTCTGGGATTTGCACCACTGGTGACATATTCAAAGCTCAGCTGTGCATCAGATCAACTGCAGCCAGTGTGAGTTGCCCTTCCCAGCATATGTAGTGGGAGGGAACTAAAAAGAATACTTCTGGCAGTGCAAATGTGGTTCAGGTGACATGTCATTGTGGGTGACAAGTTCACTGTCAGAACTGCATTGTTAGAGACATCAACAACCTGTCTGTTCAATGGTCATTGCAACTACAACTATAAGAATCAAGCTACACAGGCTATACCATGTCATATTGCTGCTTAAGAGAATGCAACTAATGCATCTTTTCATCATGAGTGTATAAGCATCACATGCTGAAAAGTTGTCAAATAGTTGGAAATATTGACTTTTATTGAACAGGATAAGTGAAGAAGAAACAAACAAATGCAGCTGTACTTTCTTCTGGGAACAAAAATAAGCTCTTGCCTTGTTAGCAAATTTCCTGTCAATGAATGATCACTTCACCCAAATCACATCCATTAAAACCGGATGTCAATTATGTCCTTGTCTGGCTTTTTATACCTGATGTTGCACTGTGCTATTTTGTTAAAAGTAATGCTTATTTTGCCCGATGTCCTCATTCTTCTTCTCAGAAGGCTACTGTTGCTTTTCAAGCTGTTCATCATCTATCACATCCCCTCTTTGTCTGCTCATCAAGGCACAAGGTCGTACAAGACACATCATGCAAGGATTATGCAGTACACTCTACCTAGATTATACTACAAGGACCCCCAGGCTAATCCAAATATCAAAATTGCATCTCCAGAAGGTCTGCCATTTTCCCCACATTGTTTCTAGTGGAATAACAGGCTACATTATAATAGAATTATAGAACTTTACGGTGCACAAGGAGGTTATTTGACACATTGTGCCCGAACCGGCTCACGAAAGAACTATCCAGTTAGTCTCACCCTTCATCCCTTTCTCCGTAGCTCTCTAAATTCATCTCTTTCAAATTATGTCCAGCTGTTTTGAAACCTCCCATGGAACCCACCTCCACCACTCTCCCAGGAAGTATATTCCAAATCTTAACAACTCTTTGAGTAAGGACATTTCTCCTCATCTCACTCCTAGCTCTCTTGCTGACAACCTTGAAGTTGTGACCTGTAGTTATTGACTAACCAATGGAAATGGAATATTATTCTTTACCCTGTCAAAATTGTTTATAATTTTGAACAGCTCAGTAAGGTCACTTTCAAATGTTCTCTGCTCTAAGGAGAACAAATCCCATCTCCGTAATCTTTCCTTGTATCTACTGTCCCTCATTCCTTGTATCATTTTGGAAAATCTCCCTTGAACGCTCCCTAGGGCTTTGAAATCCTTCTTTAAATACAGTGCCCAGAACTGAACACAATACTCCAAATCTGCTATGAACTATGGTTTGTAGAGGCGCAGTATTATTGCCTTGCTTTTATATTTTATGTCTTTATTTATTAAACCAAGGATCTGATTAGTTTTCTTAACAACTATTGCAAGTTGCCTGGCTACCTTCAGGGAGTCATGCACACTAATCCCGAAGTTCCTCTGGTCCTGTACTCCCCTCAAAATTATACCATTGAGCCTGCATCGTCACTCCATGTTTCTTCTACCAAAATGCATTATCTCATGGTTCTCTGCATTGAATTTATCCTGCCTATTGTCTACCCATTTGGCCAATCTTTCAATGTCCCTCTGAAGTCATTCGGTATCATCCTTACAATTCACTATTCTCCCTGACACAGCATCATCAGTAAATTTAGAGATTTTGCCCACAAAACTCATTTTCAAATTTTTGTTACAAATCAGAAAAAACAAAGGTTTCCACAAAATTCTCTGGGGACCACGACTTCTACTTGTCTCCAATCTGAGAAATGCTCATCTATACTTGCCCTCAGTTTCCTGTCCTATAGCCAACTTCTAATCCATGCTGACAAGGCCTATCAGTCCCAAGCATTTCTAATTTGCTAAGCAACCTGCCATGTGGTACTGTATCAAATGCTTTTTGAAAGTCCAAATTACAACATTCATAGCTCTACCCTCATTCACTGCCTGTGTCACCTTGTCAAAGAACTCAATTAAATTTGTCAGACCTAACCTGTCCTTGGCTACTGATGTAAAGCTGACTGGTCTGTAGTTTCCTGGATAACCTTTTGACTCTTTCTTAAACAACAGTGTCACATTTGCAATTCTCCAGTACCCTGGGACTACTCCTATATTTGGAGACGCCTGGAAAATTTCTGTCACACCTCCACAATTTGCTTCCTCAACTCTGTCAGCAAACTAGGACACATCCCATCTGAGCCTGGTGACTTCTCTACCTGGGGTGCTGTCAGACTTTTCAGCACCTCTTTTTTATCTATCACTTTACTGTTCAGTTGATCAACACCTACATTTTCAAGGAAGCCATTGTCACCATGTTCTGATTTGGTAAAGACAGAAGCAAATAATTCATTTAATACTCCTGCTATATCACTTGCTTCAGTGAACAGCTTTCCCTGCCTATTTCTTAGGGGCACCACTCTATCTTTCACTATTCTTTGACTATTTACATGTTTGAATAATTGTTAGAGTTGTTTATTTGTTTTAGTGCAGCTTGCCATCCTTTCCTCGTGCTCTCTCTTGCCCTTCTTTTTTCCAGCCTTTAACGCTCTACTGCATTTGAGATTCTCTCCCTGATTTCAGTTGATATTATTATTCCGGTAAGAGTCATAAATCTCCTTTCTCTTCCTTATTTCCTCATCAACATCCTTCGTCATACAGGTAGCTTTGGGTACCCCAACTTATTTCTCATGGGTATGTGCTGAGGTTGAAGCTTATTCATCTCGCTTCTGTAATTCTCCCATTTTCCAGCCACTCTTTTATCTTCCAAAATATGTTTTCAATCAGCCTTGCTTCACTATCAAATTATAGTCCCCTAAAATCTGCCATTTTCAAGTCTGGGGTATTAATCTTTATCTGATTTTTATCCTTTTCCAAATTAATAGTGAATCTTATTATGTTGTGATCACTATTTCCTAAATGTTCCCCTAATCTGACATGTTCCACTTGGCCCGCTTTATTTCCTTGGGCTATATCCAGCACACCTCTTTCCCTGGTAGGAATGGAAGTGTACTGTTCCAGGAAGTTCTCCTGCACACTTTGGAAAAAAAAATTTCCTTTTACATGCCTCACATTCTATCTTTTTTTCCCAGCCTATTCTAGGATAATTGAAATCACCAACTATCACAACCCTACTTGTCCTGCAGATTTCTATAATCTACAAATCTCCTACTTCTTCCCACTAGTTGGAGTTCTATAAAAATGCCTAACAATGTTGGTGTTCCAACCATATAGATTCTAATTGAGGAACTGTACCTTGTTCAAGTGTAGTGATATTATTTTTCACCCAAATTGCTACAACTCCTCTCCTTTTCTCTTTCCTATTTCTATCTCTCTCTCCCCACTTTCGTTCACTGTAACTATCCTTGTAAGGCATCTGCTCCTTGAAAACAAACAGCTGCATTAGACCTCTCAAGAATACCAGTACCACAGAACTAATGGGTTATCTAGTGCAGACTTCTAGGGAAAGCACAGTGGCTCAGTGGTTAGTGCTGCTGTCTTACAGTGCTAGGGGCCATGTTCAGTCCCATCCTCTGTCTGTGTGAAGTTTGCACATTCTTCCTGTGTCTGGGTGGGTTTCCTCCTGGTGCGTTGCTCTTTGAAGCGTCGGTGCGGACTTGATGGGCCAAATGGCCTGCATCTACACTGCAGGGATTCTATGACACCATGATCACAGATGACTTGTACATTAATGAAATATAACTTGTTACTGTGTTGAAGTGACCCACACTGTGACATGGCGCTGTCAATGTGACATATGCAGTTTATAATGCCCTGAACCGAGGGCATTATAAGTCAGCTATATTGGCAAAGCCTTCTGCCAGATTGTAGCACTGAATTAGGCTTTGTGATCTGGCTCAAGTTTCATTGATAACAGCCTTGATAAATTTGTAGTTTACAGATTGAAAGAATTCAAACAGCAGTTTACATTAAATTTAGAGGAGTTGTCATCTTGATGGTTACAAAATTTGGACTGCTATCCGCCCCTTCAAGTCAAAGATCCTGCTCCAGCAGAAGGCATAGTTCTGTGACAGTGTCCCAGGATGTCCCCGGTCTGCGGATGGAATTATGTCTTGCTCATCTGGAGGAAATTGCATTGTCTCCCTGAGCCTCCTATAGCTTCTCCACATCCCAAGAGGTGTTTCAGCTCTGAATTCTTCATTTGGAGTCAGTTCAGAAGTCACCTGAGGTTGGTGCCCTGTTGCTCCAATTTTTCGGTGTCTTTGCAGCATCATAGCCACAATGACAATTACCCTTGCTGTGGCTAGGTCCATTAGTCAGGATTCCAACTACGCTGTGTGGGGACTCTCAGAAAGAGAAAAAGGCTTCAGTCAAAAATCCCACAAGAAAGGTTGTCAAATGTTTTTACATGGACTGTTGGTAGAGTGGACCATATTCCAATGTCTGCAGCATAAACCATGCATCACAAATTTAGTAGGAGATGGTAAGTGCAGTAAAACTGATGAAACTTTGCTCTCCCCACTCCCATAACCACTGTCCTATATCATCCGAGAAAGACCATATTAGCATATACTTACAGTTCAGGCTGAGAGGAAGTTAGTTCCCTGCTCTTGTGCATCCTATGACACTGAGGAGTGTCTTTGGGAATTGTTGACCACAGGTGCCACTTTTAAATCTCTACCTTACAGAGATGGCTATGGTAATTTGTAATGATCAGTGTCATGGATTCAGGACTTGTATCTCACATATTTGGATCCACTAGCACTTCACATGTGGGATACCATAATGGTAAATATCTTTAACCTGTGCTCTGTAAACTCGTGATCAGTTGGATAATTAAATTGTCCCCTGATAGACATCATATTGTTCATAAGTAGAACTCTATGCTTATCGAAACAAAAACACTTACTTCACTCACTCCGTCTGTAGTGTCAGCTGTTTTTAATTTCTATCACACATTTGCAATTTGGATGAGGATAGAAAGCAACACAGGTCATGTTTGACACACAGTGAGATACAGGTTTATCCTGGTAACCTAGGGAACCTCCCAAAAACTATGTTCTTTTCTTGCTTGTACTTACTGTTAACCCCATCAGTTCCAATCAGTTCTTGCATTTGAACTTCAACTCCCAGTATTACCCTTGAGACCAGTCCTCCAGCTTTTGTTGCATTGTCTCACCTCGAAAGGAACCTCAATGGTTACCACTGATGATCATCCTTCCCATGGTCACTCCTGTCCCCCAATGCACAATCTTCTCCCACATTCAAATGCTGAGTTGCTCCTTTCACAATTGTTGGCCCCTCTGCATCCCAGCATGTCATCTCCAATCCCCACAATTGAATTGTGTAACTACCCTCTCACACTGTCCCCTGATAACAACTGACCTCTTTGACTTTCAGTATGAAGATCCAAAGTCTGACCATAACCTACCCCCGATTGATTTAGAAGGACAGCCCGGCCTGATGAGTGACTGGGTCCCTGACTACATTTGTGCAGTTCCCTGAATGATGTACCATTAGCTCCAGAGAGGGTTGCACCAGATCTGACCATGGCTCACACTGCAGAGATTTGGAACCCCCTACCCTGACTACCTCAAGCAGAACTAACCAGGTTTAAACACCTGGACTGAGATTGGACACTACTTTTGACTATGACAACCCTTTCTAAGTGACCATAGTCACTGTTGACTTAATCAAGCAAGCTCCCTCTAACTTCCCATATCGCTGAAGCACATGCAAATGTGCTTGCTGTTGGACATTGATGTAGCAAATTATTGTAGAGCAACATATCAACTTCCCTGATTGACCATTTCTGACAACCGTGACAAATTGGCTTTGCAAATGAATTAAATAACAAGGCCAAACAGAAGTACTGCGAGCATGTTGTTTCTGAACGAAGCGGCAAAGCACAAAAAGTCGAGACAAGACAAGACAAAGACACTGTGAGCATCCAAGTTGGCATAAAATGGGTGAGTAAGGTAAAGAAGAAGGTAGCATTGTAGGTTACAGATGGGCTGATTGGTATCAGAAAATAGAAGGAATGGATAGAATACGTGAATGTCCTATTGCACCAAGGAAACATAAACGTGTAGGGAAAAGTAATAATTAAATGTAATAAATGTGAAGGCATATTATCTTAATGCACAAAACAATCAGAATAAGATAGACAAACTGACAGTGAAAATTGATGTAAATGAGTATGACCTCATAGCCGTAACAAAACCTGATTACAAGGAGATCAAAACTGAAAATTTAATATTCAGGATTTCAGAAAGACAGAAGGAATGGAAGAAGTGGTGGGACACTACAGTTAATAAGAGATTATATGAGGGTAGTAGTGAGACGATCTAGGGTCATGATGTAGAGTCCATCTGTGCGGAGTTTAAAAAGGAGCAGCTAGGGAAAGAACACAGAGGTAGGAATAATGTACTGACCCTCAAACAGTAGCCATTCTGTAGGAAAAGCTATAAATCGACAAATAGTAGGGGCATGTAAATAAGAAATAGTAATAATTATGGATGATTTTAATCTTCATATTGATTGAATTAATCACATTGGAAAGAGTAGCTGTAACAATGAATTCATAGAGCATTTTAGAGATAGTTTCCTAAAGCAATATGTGATGGAGCCACTCAGGGAGTAGATTATCTTGGATTTGGTAATGTACAATAAGGCAAGTTTAATAAATGACATCACAGTAAAGATCCCCCGACAAGTAGTGATCATAACATGACAGAATTTAATATTTAGTTAGAGAGAGAGAACTTTGGGATGGAAACAACTGTGTTTAATTTAAATAGCGGTACTACAAATGAAAATGAGGATTGCAAATTACCATAGGCCTAAAGTTGGGCATTCTAAATTTAGCCACAGCCAGAGAAATTGGGCCTGACAGTAAATTGGTCAAACTGAACCAAACAACAGCCAGCAGCTTTTGGCCACAGAGAACAGTGGAAATCAAGCTTGTAGGGGTCACAAAAGTTCAAGGGAATAAGTTACAACCAGCCTGATGGCTCGTGTTAGATAAGTATCAATGAGACTTTCTTGCACATTGACTTTCAGCCAATTCCTGAGAATATGCACTAAACACCTCCCTGACTTGATAACAGTGAAGAATGTTGGTCTGACCCCACTGAATGTTTCGAACCCAGTTCATGATCTCATTGGCTAAAAGCTGCAGAACACTTGGACAGGTCTGAGGGGCGAGGGATACAAGCAAACATGTGACACCCTCGGCAAAGTCTCACAGTAAGACTTGTGGAAGAAGACCATGTGGCAAACCAAGAACAGCCAGGAGAATATTCACCCTGACCTGCAAGAGACTTTGGGGAAGCCAGCCAGCCCTACATCAGAGACAAAGGAGATTCCTAGGGCCCAGCTTAAACACGTGTTGTCTTATGAAGATATAAGACAAGAGCGCACAATGCTGAAGGTTGTTCATTTTGGAAGGGAAATCAAAAGAACAGAGTGTAATTTAAATAGAGAAAAACTGCAGAAAGCTGCAACACAAAGGGACATGGTGTATTTGTGAACAAAGCATAGAAAGCTAGCATGCAGGTGCAGCAGGTAATCGGGATGGATCATGGAATGTTGGCCCTTATTTGAAGGAGGTTAGAATATAAGAGTAGTGAAGACTTACTACAACTGTACGAGGTACTGGTGAGGCCACAACTGGAGTATTGTGGGCAATTTTCATTTCCTCATTTAAGAAACAATATCATTTCATTGGAGGTCGCTTAGAGAAGGTTCGCAAGCATGATCCTCAATAAGAATTGTGACACCTTAGATGCTGAAGCAGTCCATGTTCAAATTCAACTAGGTCTGGACAATATCCATGTACAAGGATAAGGCCTGTAGACACATGGGAATGCAACCACCCACAAGTTCTCGTCCAAGTCACCCACAATCCTGAGGTGGAAATATATTGCCATTTCTTCACTGTCACAATCCTGAAATTCTCTCCTTACCAGCATTGTGAGAATTCACAACAAGTGGACTGTAGCCTTTCAAAAAGGAAGATCATCACCAGCTTCTCAAGGAAAACTAAGGACGGGCAATCAATGTTGACCAGCCAGCAATGCCCACAATCCACAAGTGAATTGAGAAAAAAAATGGAGAGATTATCTAATGTGTAAAGGCTAAATAGATTGGGGCTGTACTTACTAGAATTCAGAAGAATGAGAGGTGATTTCTTAGAGACGTAGGATTCTTAAGGGGCTGGGCAGGGTAATTGCTGAGAGGATGTTTCTTCTTATGAGAGAGTTTTGGACCAAATGGCATAGACTCAGAATTAAGGAGTGCCATTAAAGACTAAGATGAGGAGGAATTTCTTTTGTCATAGTCGAGTGTTTTTGGGACTCCTTGCCACAGGGAGCTGTAGGGGCAGAGTCCTTGTGTATATTTAAGCATGAGATAGATCGATTCTTGACCAGTTGAGGAATCAACAGTTATGGGGAAAGGGAAGGAAAGTGAATATGAGGAATATCAGATCAGTCATGATTGCTCGAGGGGTTGTACAGCTTACTCCGGTTCCTATTTCTTCTGGTCATATGGTCTGAGAGACCAAGTGATTATCCCTGAGATGCACGCTGCCCCAATACTTGAGAAAGGTCCCTAACCCTGTACACCAAGTTGCCTTCAAAATAATACAAGGTGTTGGCAAATGTCAAAGTGCAGTTTTGAAGTGAAGAACTTCATTCTAAGTTAGTCTAAACTGTGTATTAATGGTGTGGTGACGCTGATGCCAGTTTCCAGGTAGAGGGTCTGCAGGCAATTGTTGCCCATGGAACATACCCTGAGATGTTGGGGACAGTTATCAACAAGAGGTTTGCAAAGCAATGGGGCGCTGGAGCCACCTTGTACCCATAGTATTTTTAATTTCGGAAATTGTCTCCATTCAGTTTCTCTCTGACGTATAGGAAAATAGCAAATGCTTTCTAAATAAAGTGTGAACAGGTAATAAAGAGATATAAATACATGCATTCAAGCCTCTCATGGTCACTGGCGAATTTCTCACCTCGGCATTGAAACGTTGGGTGGAAAATCAGACCATTTCTTTCCTGAAAACAAGAATTTAATGTTTCTGATTTTGCCATATTTTCTCAATTGGCATTTATTTGCCCACATTGTTCAAGGCCTGGGAAATTTCAGCCCTTTGCTTGGACAGATTACATGCCTAACAATCCACTACTATGTCAGTATTTTGAATAGCACAAGGACCACAAGGACTGTCATTGATGACTACCTTGTCTTCATCAAGAGATTAGTCATACTGAGTGTGCTGTGGCTTGGTATTCTTCTAAAATGTCACCAAAAACATTTGGGGATTAGGAAGTGTTGTGAGAAAGCACAACAATAAGTCTGGTGGCTAGGCATCCGTCATTCTGTGAACAAAGCGCTTGCTAACTGCATTTCCTGTGCAGTATATAGCTAGGAAGAAAAGGAACCATTATTACTTTCTTTTTTCAATCAATACAGTTGGAGCGCCTGGGAATGTATTTATTTAAGTTCAAGAGAAAAGTCTTCCTTATTGTTATTGATTATTACTCAAGATGTATTGAAGTTAGCCACTTGTACAGTATCACAGCATCCAGACAATTTATTCCACACACAAAGTCCAAGATACAGAAAATGGGCAACATTTTGCTAATGAGAATCTTAAAAGAAATAGCACTTAATATGGTTTCATTCATGCTATCAACTGCTCTCACTATCCTCAAAAGAATGGAGAAAATGAGAGAGGGGTGTGAACAATTAAAGTTTTCTGGGAAACATAGGGAATCTCAATCTCGCACTGTTGAGTAGAGTTACTGATGGTTTTGTCATGCACATTAAACGCACTGCAGGGTAAAATATGAGAGGAAGAGCAAAGTGACAGATTCAAAGTTCAATAACAGGTACAAAGGATAAAAGCTACCAGCACTGAAGCCTAGGCAGAGAGTTTATATGGACAAGAAAAGAACAAAGAGTGGGTAAAATTACTGAGCGATCAATATGATCGATTGAGATAGACCGTGGTAGCATAAGGAGAAATCGCAATGCATGAATATCAACAGACAAGAAACCAGTAAAAACCTTACTACTCAGAAGATTATAAGGAAGAAAGTTCAACTGCCTTCCAAGAGAGATACACTGATGCTGACAGACTTGAGTACAGAATATCCTCGATCACAAAATAAGATTAACACCAGATCAGCAAGATTTGTCAAGCATGTCAGAAACTAACCTGGTGAAGAATGACATTTGATAGGAAGATGTATGGAATTTACATATAAAATGCACAAAGATTTGGAGGAGATGTAGAATAATGGGATTATCATGCGGTATCAGTTACACGTGATGATGATGTGACGATAACTTCAGAGTCACATAAACAGGTGGCAAGATCTAGAAAGAGGCAGAAAGTCTAACATTTTATCTAAAGGTGAAGTTGATGATAAAGGCTTCTAGCATAAAAACATCATTGATTCAAACAAGATAAGGTGAATAGCAAAGCCTTTTTCCCCTAAACTGACGGAGCTTCAAACAAGGGGGCACAAGCTTCAGGTGAGAGGAGAAAGATTTAAAAAAGGCCTGAAGGGCAACATTTGCAGACAGTGGGTGGTTCATGAAAGTACAGTTACAAGATTTAAAAGGCATTTGGACAGGTCCATGAATAGGAACGGTTTCGAGGGATATGACCCAAACACAGGCAAGTGGGATTAATTCAGATTGGAAAATTTATTCAGCATGAGCGAGATGGACTGAAGTGCCCATTTCATTGCTGCATGATTCTATGACTATGCCTAAACTTTTGGGAGAATAAATAGTTCCAGAACATAGCCCATTATGGTGAAACAGAAAATAAACAAGCCACTCCTCTGACATTTTTGAAAAAGATTGCAAACCTGTGCTGGCTGGTTAATGACACTCTTAATATGGGAAGACAGTTTCTCACAAATTATTCCATCAAAACCCTTCATAAGTTTGAATGTGCCAGTTAAATATCCCCTCAGCCATCTATTTTTAGGAGAATATTTAGATTACAGTTAAATAATGACAAGTAATTCCACTAAAAGCAGGAAGACAATTGGTCTCCTTCCTTTAAAACAAAGGATATAATTTAAGTCAGAGCAAAGAAGGCTCACTTGATTGTCCCCCATTTCTGAAGAAGGCTATCAACCTCCAATGCCAGCTTTCCTGCTCCTCTGATGCTGCCTGGCCTGCTGTGTTCATCCAGCTCCACACTGCATTATCTCAGACTCCAGCATCAGCAGTTCTTACTTTCTCTCACTTGATTGATTCCTGGATTATAAGAGTTACCTTACAGGGAAAGCTTGGGCAAATTGGGCCTGTAGCCATTGGAGTTCAGAAGATTAGATTAGATTCCCTACAGTGTGGAAACAGGCCCTTCGGCCCAACAAGCCTACACCGCCCCTTACAGCATCCCACCCAGACCCATCCTCCTATAACCCACACACCCCTGAACACTACGGGCAATTTAACATGGCCGATCCACCTGGCCTACACATCCTTTGGACTGTGGGAGGAAACCGGAGCACTCGGAGGAAACCCACGCAGACACGGGGAGAATGTACAAACTCCACACAGACAGTTATCCAAGGCTGGAATCGAACCTGGGTCCCTGGTGCTGTGAGGCTGCTGTCAATGCCTATCTTATTTAAACATGCAAGATTCTGAAGGGATTTAACAAAATAGATATCTAAAGGATGCTTCATCTTACTGGAGAGATGAGAATAAAAAAAATGTTTGCCATTTGAGATGAATGTATGGATTTTTTTTCTGAGATGGTTGACAGTCTGTGGAATTGTCTACTCCAAAAAAAACAGTAGGGGTAGTGTCATTGGATATAACTAATGCTGAGTTGGATAGATATTTGACTGATAAGGGAGGCAAAGGGTCTAGGAGCCAGAAGGGAAGGCAGAAGCCAAAATCAGATCAGCAACGAGCTTAACAACTGGAATACTGAGCTCATGGAACCAAAAGCTTGCTCCTGTTCCTACTTCATAAGCTCAGAACAAAATATTTCTTAACGCTTCACTGCCCTTAATGCTCAATTTAAAATGTTCCTGTTTCAAAGAATCACCAGGTTTCAATGATTAGCTTTGCAGTATGTGTGATGAAGGATAAATTAGCAAGACACAGGCCCAGATGCTCACCGAAAAAGAGATGATAAATGCTATCACAAATGAACAATTTCCTTTGTTTCTAACGTACAATGATTGTTTCTTCTAAAAGAAATTGTAACATTCACACTAGTCGCAGTGTGAATACTATTTAAAAGTGCACCAGCTCCAAAGTATCAATCTCTTTTAACAACCTTCTATCATTCAAGTCTCATTTGAAACATTGCATTCAGGCACCATACCGTTGAATGGATCTGATGACACATTATTCATTATATGGTGTAACACCCTTAAATTTATAAAACAGCATATCCTTAAATTATCATCAACTGTACATTGTCAGTTTGGCCTGATATTAAACTTACAGTTCAGCTTACTTTCCTTAACAATTCATTGCTTGCAACTTCCAACTCTGTGCTGCCAATCAACTCTTGGTCAGAGCCAATAGTTCAGCATTCTATTGGGATTAGATAGCAATTTTACAATGATGGGATTAAGACTACAAAGATACTGTGAACCTTTTTAATTTCATCATTAGCAGATGGCTCAGTGTTCAGCACTGCTGTCTCACTGTGTCAGGGACCTGGGATTGATTCTAGCTTTGGGCAATTGTCTGTTTGGAGTGTGCACCTTCTCCCTGCCTCTGTGTGTGTTTCCTGCCATGCTCTAAAGATTGCAGGTCAGGTGGATTGGTCATGCTAAATTGTCCATAGTCTTCTGTGATATGCAGATAAGATGGGTTAGCCATAGGAAATACAAGGTTACAGGGATAGGGTAGGAGCGTGGGTCTGGGTGGGATGCTCTTTAGAGGGTCGGTATGTACTCAATGTGCCAAATGGCCTGCTGTAGGGATTCCATGATTGATCCTAGAACTCTAATCATGGAATTATGTAAAATCACAAATGATAGGTGTCTTCTTGTCCCATGCAAATCCCTTCAAATTACTTATCGTTGATCTGGTAGGCAGCCCACTCTCCTATAAATATTGTCTTTAGAATACAATATCTAAACCCAACATGGAAGGGACAATAGTTGGGCAGCCATTATGCCACGGTCTGCTAACACTAGGCAAATACTCTGAGCACATATATTTAAGCCCTGCAACAATTCCTGATGGAATTTAAATTCTTAAATAAACTTTGGAATATATATAGGATAATAAAATGTGAGGCTGGATGAACACAGCAGGCCAAGCAGCATCTCAGGACCACAAAAGCTGACGTTTCGGGCCTAGACCCTTCATCAGAGAGGGGGATGGGGTGAGGGTTCTGGAATAAATAGGGAGAGAGGGGGAGGCGGACCAAAGATGGAGAGAAAAGAAGATAGGTGGGGAGGAGAGTGTAGGTGGGGAGGTAGGGAGGGGATAGGTCAAGGAGGTGGGATGAGTTTAGTAGGTAGGAGATGGGGGTGCGGCTTGGGGTGGGAGGAAGGGATGGGTGGGAGGAAGAACAGGTTAGGGAGGCAGAGACAGGTTGGACTGGTTTTGGGATGCAGTGGGTGGAGGGGAAGAGCTGGGCTGGTTGTGTGGTGCAGTGGGGGGAGGGGACGAACTGGGCTGGTTTAGGGATGCGGTGGGGGAAGGGGAGATTTTGAAGCTCGAGAAGTCCACATTGATACCATTAGGCTGCAGGGTTCCCAAGCGGAATATGAGTTGCTGTTCCTGCAACCTTTGGGTGGCATCATTGTGGCACTGCAGGAGGCCCATGCTGCTTGGCCTGCTGTGTTCATCCAGCCTCATATTTTATTATCTTGGATTCTCCAGCATCTGCAGTTCCCATTATCTTTGGAATATATATAGCTTGCTTCAGTAATGATGACCATGGTCAATAGTATTGATCTTTGTACTAACACTTCTCTAGAATGAGAATCCCTACAGTGTGGAAGCAGGCCTTTTAAGTCCACTCCAACCCTCTGAAGAGCATCCCACCCAGACCCCCCCCCCCATCCTATCCCTGTAACCCTGTATTTCCCATGCTATGCTAATCCACCCAGTCTCCACATCCCTGGGCATTATGGGCAACTTAGCATGGCCAATCGAACTAACCTGCAGATTGTTAGACTTTGGGAGGAAACCAGAGCACCCAGAGAAAACCCACACAGACAGGGGGTGAATGTACAAACTCTACACAGACATTGGCCTGAGGCTGGAATCAAACCCAGGTCTCTTGATGCTGTTGGGCAGCAATGCTGACCATTAAGCCACTATGCTGTGTCTAAGCCTGGCTACCCAAACAAAATAAACTTTTATGTAATAGCAGCTAAAAGGTTAAAGGAAAATCATGTTCTTAAAAACAAGAATGACTACAGTTATAAAAGATTTGCATACTGACCTTTCTCTTTGTAACATTTTATTGTATTATATTTTAGACAAGAAAAGGAAAGGCTTGCACTTATATAACACCTTACATGACCATAGGACCAAATATATGACCAAAACTATTTTGAGCACTTTGAAATGTAGCTACCATTGTAATTTTAGAAATAAAACAGTCAATTTGCAGACATTGAACTCTCACAAATACAATAATGATCACCCATATCTATGCTGCTAAGTGAAGACAAATATTTGCTCAGTCACCGTGGATTACTGCACTATTTCTCTTTAAAATAATGCCATGGAATCTTTAACATCCTCCTGGGACAATGGATTGTGTCTTAGTGCAAGATTTCATCTGAAAGACAGTGCAACCATCCCTCAGCACTGTGCCAAAGTATTAGCCTAGATTTTCACTTTCAAATCTCTACTGTGGAGCTTGAACACAATGTGCTATCAACCAAGCCACAAAAGGCACTTTCCTTCATTCTAATCTAACATTCTGTATATAATATTACCATCAGAAATAAGTGTCAGCTCAAAAATACTAGTTGGTTCTTATTGCAGTCAGGGTGATATTAGTTTTTCTAAAACTGATAGACAGAAATTCAGACCCTATTATTTTTATTACATTTTCCAATTTTACTTTATTGCTTGAAAACAGTCATTAGCTTCCATTTTAGGGGCCAAAAAGAGGTGTGCAAGTTGAGCATTGAAAATGTCTAGCGATCCATCAAGGACTTGGAAATATGTAAGTAAAAGATGATATGCTAACCAAGTGACTAAGAGGAAATATGTTCATTTCAGGATGCAATATCACTGGTCAACATGCCCAAATCAAATATTGTTGAGAGAATTAAGTAATCAACAACAATAGCAATAGCAAAAAGTTAATGACTGCACTATTCCCTTTTAATTTTCTTGTAAAAGAAACTTGAAGTCATGTATATTCATTTATGTACAATTGCTAATTAACTTGATGAATTATTGTAATCACTTCTTTTATGATCACAGACCTGGTTTAGATGTAAAGATGTAAAGTTAGATGCAAGTTAAACTTGATGCATTTATAACTTGCTAATTCAATTCACACTTTCAATAGCTTAAGAAAATAAGAGAAAACAAAGATGAGTAAAGAAAAGGGAAATTGCATGAGATGTAATTACATTTGGAAAAATAGAAAATGGTCTCAGTGGTGGAATACGCACAAATTGAAGAATCAATACAAAATAGCAGAGAAGTGTCAAACAAGCATAGGCTCAATTGCAGCTTAGAAATACCATGTTATCCAAAATTTAAGTTGGCATGGTGCAAAATTCACTTCACTCTGTCGGTTAAGTAATTACATTTTGCTCAAATTCAATCAGTTGAATGTTGTGAAGACAGTAAGGACAGCAAATGTTGGAAGCCAGAGTCTATAGGCTGGAAAAGCACAGCAGGACAAACAGCATCTGAGGAGTAGGCAAGTCAACGTTTTGGGCTGAAACCTTTCATCAGGACTTGGGAGAGAGGAAGTAAATAGAGGGAGGAGCTGGGCTTGGGGTAAAGGTAGGTGGGATGGTGATACGTGGATGCCAGTAGGGGTTAATGTGATTGGTCAGTGTGAAGGGTGAACAGATAGTTGAGCAGAAAGATGGACAGGTTAGGGAGGTGAGGAGAAGGGCGAGGGCTGGAAATGGTAGGAGGTTGTTGTGATTGGCCATGTCCAGTCCAACCCCTCCTCCTCATCCCCCTCACCTGACCTAACCTGTCTATCTTCCTACTCACCTATCCACTCCACTCTTCCCACTGATCAATTACAATAACCCTCTACCTGCATCTAACTATTACGATCCTACCTACCCTTACCCCAGTCCCAGCCCATCCCTCTATTGACTTCTGGGGTTCCCTCTCCCTTCCTAATCCTGAGGAAGGGTTTCAGCCCAAATTATTGACTTTCCTGCTCCTTGGATGCTGTCTGATCTGCCATGCATTTCCAGCTTCACATCTAGCAGAATGTTGTATCTCTTGTGTTATTTGTAAATGACACAGACTAAATAGCATGGACTCAGTTTATTTGAAAACCTCATGCAAAGTTATTTAGCAGCTCAATCACAACTTGCAGTAATGGATAATGTATAGGTTTCCGGACTCTAGTTTCCCCTTGCTGGGCAGAGCATTGCAGTTGGTCATGTGTCTACATCCTGATATTTGGCTAATTAGCATAACTTATTTTTAAAGCAATGCAGCTCTGAAAATAATAGCTCTCAAAAATGGTTGAGTTGTATATTCTCAAGGTGTTGTAATCAAAGAATTGAATAATTTAGGAATTGGGACTGGTTAGCTTCACTCATCTACAGCCTAATGGGTGGAACTAATCCCATGATATGAATTGACTAATCCACATACTGTCTTATACAACAGCCAGTAATAAAAGGCTGTTGAAGGGCTACCTCACAAAGTGGGAACTGCACCATTATTAAATGCAAGATAGGAAGGAACTTTCCCCGTGGTGGAGGGATCAATGGCCAAGGAACATATTATTAAAGTAAGGGGCAGGAGATTTAAATAGGATGTGGGACTTTTTTTTTCATCCAGCGGGTTGTGAGAATTTTGAACTCATGGCTGTAAGGGCTGTGGAGGCAGGAAACTTCTATAATGTTTAGGAAGTATTTAGATGTGCACTTGTGCTATCAAGGTTACCAAGAATATGGGCCAAGTTTTGGAAAATTAGATTAGTATAGGTGGGTGTTTGTTTATTGATTAGTGCAGACTAGATGGTCCAAAGAATGCTTTTCTGTGACATAGATCTCTATGACTGCTCTTACACTCTATTATAGTCAGTCAACACCTTAAAGGGTGAAGCATTCAACACAGACCCAGCCCCTATCCATGTAACCTCACATTTCCAACAGTTAATCCACCTAACCTGCACACCTTTGGATACTACGGGGCAAGTTACCATGGCCAATCCACCTAACCTGCACATCTTTGGACTGTGGGAGGAAACTGGATTACCTGGCAGAAACCCGTGCAGATACAGGGAGAACATGAAAACTACATAGACAGTCAGCCCAAACTATAATCAAACTGGCCCCAGGCACTATGAGGCAGCAGTGCTAAACACTGAGCCAACATGCCACCCATCCTTTAACAACAGGACATAAATTTAATACACAAAAGAGAAAACAAAATCAAACTATGCAATATATATTTTTAATGACTCACTAGGAGAGCACACTGGAACTCAAACTCCATTATTCTTCTCCTTTCATAAGATCAGCCCTACACTTACATCATCAGCGAAAAGAAAACTATCTGCATTGAACCTAGCTGAGGGTTATGTTAATAATACCTGTGGAGGGATCCTACATCTGTATGAAGGACATAGAATAACGATTATTGTATATGGCTGACGGCACTCATTGGAATTTTGAATTCCAGAATGGCAACAGTGGTATCAAATTCAGTACTATATTAATTACATCATGATCTGCCTACTCTGCACACTTCTGATAGATGTTCACTGTGCATGAATATTTTTACCAAAATGATGCTTTGTGCATGGTGCACCGGAGCTGTCAGCACAACGTGTGAATGCCATTTTGGATGTTCAAGCTCTCATCTAGCACCTTAAAGAAAATTGATACTATGCCAATACTATTTGTGCCTTTCAACAGGATGAAGTGGGCTGTAGCTACTTGCAGGTGTAGTCCAAATAGAGAACAAGAAATTGCTTAATCTTATACACTGCCTTCTTCACATGCTTATTGAATGAGTTAAAAAAAGAGCAGCAGAGCATTGCACACCAAAAACAATCTGCTGTGACTCTGCTGATCAACAGATGGCAAGACAACAGACAGCAGCTGGTGCCCCTCTGCTGAGAGGCAAGCTATTAAATAATCATGCTACAGTCATTGAGTGTCAGACATTCATGGAAGGCCTCCTTGCCTCTCTGATGGGTATGTGCCCAACAGACCCCACTGAACATGCCAGGTGGTGAATACAATCACCATCACCTTGAAAGATCAACAAAAATCCTCATCTCCTCTCCCTTGATTATCTGCATCTGGTCAACTCCTCACTTCCTCCTTATCTGTCCATGCAGGAAGACCGGAACCATCCCAAATGCCACAGTGAAAGGCAAAGACCAAATGTCAAAAATGCAATATTCAAATCCGGTGGACATTTGTGAAACCTGCTCTTTGAAGAACTACCACTAAAGACAATGATGCAATTTACAATATCCAAAAGCTCAGTTCCACAGTATATTATCATGACTAATAGCTGATGCAGTTCATAAATAACTTTTCTATCATGATAACACAACACAATAAATCTCAGTGATAATTAAATTGTTATGAAGTTCCTTTTGTAATCTGACGCATTTGTTTCAAATTTATACTTGACAGAAGCATTTATCAGATGTAGAATTTTTAAGTTTGGATGAAATGAAGATATTTTGTGGGAGTATGGCTAATGTGTGTGAAAGTGCTAAGTTCATTCCAAGGGAGGAAAAATGAAATCCCAGGCAAGAAGACGCTTAATGTGAGGTTTTACACACAGGCTGGTAATTATACCTAATGATATAATTGGTAGCTGGTGCCAAGACAAAACAGATAATGATGATTAAGCCAGGGAAACCATACAAATTCAAATATCTGGAATCTATGCAATGGAATACAACTTCTGTTTAAAAACCGTAAGAAGTTTTAAGGAAGGGTCACCGGACCTGAAGCATTAACTCTGTTCTTCTGTTTGCAGATGCTGCCAGACCTGCTGAGTTTTGCCAGCAACATTGTTTTTATTACAACTTCTGTTTAGTTGCACCGTTTCTTATTGGAAAAATTTGCTTAAAAACGATGTAAACCATGCAGACATTCACAGAATGCAGTTCTCGTTTCCACAACATTTTCATTACTTATTTTGAAAAAAAATTGCATGGAAGCCAGCCTCTCCAATAAACTGGTCACATCCCAGATTGAATTAATCGTCGTTGGGAGGTTCCACTAATTGTGTTCATCCGCTAAAATTAAGCTGAATAGGTTGACCATAAAGAAACTAACAGACAGAATTGAAAAGCAACCTGTCCACTGCATCCCAAAATAATTAGTAATGATTTTGTAGATTTTTTAGAAGTAATGGTTCAGTGATTTAAAATGGGGTTACATACAGATATTGGACTAGGCACTTTGATTCAAAATAAGGTGTGAAAAATTCATGTTGTATGGCACCAGATGACACAAACCCATGCCCGTTCCCCTGGTGGGGCAGGCAATGCTATCATTGAAGAACTTCTATTTTGCAGTGATTTCTCCCGTGGAATAAAAATATTCCACGTAGCACTGAGCAATTTCTTTCTCAGCATAGTTTTTTTGTTGTCAACAAATTTTCAGCTGTATTAATCAAACTGCAGCAAGATGTTACATAAATTAAAGAATATATTGTTACCTTTGTGTAATCGTATTTTAATTCATTGAACACTTACATCTAAAAACAAGGTAGAACCATTACTAGTTATATTGGAATGTTGTGCTCAGTTTTCTTTTCAATTCTGTTCTATCAATTCAACAATATACTGCACATAAGGCTATTTAATCAATTAAGAGCTTATAGTGTCGGGTTAGCATACAGATGGAGAATTAGTTTACTAATAGAAGAGAGATAAGGGAGGCATTTTCAGCGAAGCAACCCATATCTCATGCTGTGCCACTAGGATCAGTACTGAGACCACACAGCTTCTACCCATAGTAATGATTTGGGTGAGAAAAGTGAATATACTATTACTACCTTTGTGAATGATACAAAAATAGATGGGAAGGCAAGAGGTGAGGAAGATCCAAAGAGCCTATAGTTGGATATGGATGGATTAAATGAATGGGCAAAAATTTGAACAATGAGATATAGTGTAGAAAAGTGTTAGGTTCGTGCAGGAAGAATTGGTAAGCACAATATTGTTTAGCTGGGGAAAAGTTGCAGAAAAAATCAGTGTAGAGACACCATGGGTCCTTGCATAAATCACAAAAAGCCAGCATACTACTTCAGCAGGTAATAGGGAATGTACAAAAAGTAAAGTGCAATGTTGGTTTCTATTTCAAAGTGAAAGATGTATAAAAAGAGGGAAGACCAGGTAAAACCCTGTCAAGGTAGTAGTTAGGCCACAGCTATATTACAGTGAACATTTTTGATCTCCCTAATTAAGGAAAAATCTACTGGGATTGGAGACAGCCCAGAGAAGATTCGCTAGGCTGATACTTAGTACAGAGGGAATTATCTAATGGAGAGGTCGAGTAGGATGGGCTTGTATTTATTGGAGTTTAGAAGAATATGAACCTTACTGAAACATATAAGATTCTCAAGGGGTTTCCCAGGATAGATGCAGAAAGCTTGTTTCCTCTCATGGGGAATCTTGTACCCGAGGGTGCAATTTCAGAATACAGGATTCATCCAGATAAGGTGGAGAAAAGATGGAGAAATTACTTCTCTCACGGCATTGTAAATCTGTAGAATTCTTTACAACAGAGGGCTGTGGAAGATGGGTTATTCATTATGTTTGAGGCTGAGATAGATTTTTCGTTAGTATGTGATTCAAGGATTATGAGGAAAAGACAGAAACGTGGAGATGAAGTTAATCAGGTCAACCATGATCTCACAGAGTGCCTTCTGGAAATGCAAACATATTGTGCATCTCCACGTTTATCTATATCAACTCTACATCTTAAGTGCTCAAAGAACTCTCGTAAATTTGTCAAACATGATTGTCCTTTCATAAAACCATGTTGATTCTTTTTGATTATGTTTAGTGTTCCTAAATATCCTCCGACTTCTTCTTTAGTGATAGACTCTAGCATTTTCCCAACACCAGACGTAAGGATAACTGGTTTATTGTTTCTTGTTTTCTATCCTTTCTTGAACAAGAGATCACATTAGTAGTTTTTAAATCCTCTGTAATCGTCCCAGAACCCAGGGAGTTCTGAACTATTTCTATCAATGACCCCATTATCTCTGAAGACACTTCCATCAAAATCCTTGGATGCAGGCTATCAGATCCTGGCAATTTACTTTTAGTTTGTCAAGTACATTGTACCTTTTGATAGAAACTGTTACAAGATCTTTCGTCCCATTAGCAACTTGTTTATCTGCTAACTTTGGGATGTTTATAATGCCTTTCAGCATAAAGACCCATACAAAATGTCTCTTAAAGTTATGTGTAGATCAGAACAACTATTTGCTGAATGTTATGAAATATCAGCTTAAATGCTAGATACTGCTCATCCAGTCACTTTCCTCTTAGTCAATTTTCTGATACTATTTCAGTCAACGCTTTCTTCATTCTTCTGTAATTGCCCTTACTGAAGTTGAGGACAGTGGGTTTGAGACAAAAGTAATTCCCCTCAAAATGAATTTAAAATTCTACCATGTTGCAATTGACACCCCGAGAGCATTTTTAACTATAATATGTTATTAATCCTTCCTCATTACGCATTACTAAATCTGTAATCTGTTCCTGGGCAGTTTCTGCAATGTACCACTCTAAGAAACAATCTCTGATGCACTCCACAAATTATTCTTCCATGTTATTTTTGCACATCTGATTTATCCAATCAATCTGCAGATTAAAATCACCCATGACAATTCTAGAATCCTTCTTGCACACAACCATTATTTGCCATATTGTACTTTGTCCCACACTGAGGGAACTCTTTAGATGGTGAGAGGAAGGGGGTGGCGTTATAAATGAGTTTCACCATAGCTTCCATCCCTTGCTATTCATTATTTCCTATCACTCGGATGCTGCATTGCAACCTATTGCACCGATATCACAAAGCACCATTGCACTGACAACCTCCTATACTTACAAAGCTATGCTATCTCCTCTTCCTTTGTGCCTGACCTGCTGTGTTCCTCCAGCTCCACACTATTTTGACTCTGGCTCCAGCATCTGCAGTTTTTGCTATCTCCTACTCTCTGTCCCCAGCATTGGTGCCAGTATTCCATGAATCCAAACCCATTTCTGCAACACCAATCTTTGAGGCATATGCTCTCCAGTCTAATCTAATTTACGTTATGCCAATTTGCCCGTAACTCGGTTAGTAATCTGGAGATTATTATCTTGGTCATTCTGCTTTTAAATGTAGGTAAAAAATGACTATTTACAAGTATTTTGTAAACACTCAGCTGTACTTCTTTTCTAGTACTTCCTATGTGGACCATGGCAGTTGGATTCTTCCCATCTTCCTCAAAGTTCCTGTCCAGCTGAGAAATCCTGAAGTTTGCTGCCAAATAAGCAACTGTAGCAAGATCAAATTTCATACAGGTGAAAGCGACCAATTCCGAGGAGTCGATAGCACTAAACAAAATCAGGCATAACAAGCTACAGGCTCAACAGCTGAAGATAACTTAATTAACTGAAGTAATGAGATTTTGTAGGATGAAATTATTTCCATGAGATAACCTGATCAACTGTAATAATGAGATTGTGTTTGCTGAAATGATAGGATTTGGTGCTTTATTACATGCAGAAATGCAGTTGTCAAGTTACTTCCTTCAAGCATGAATATGCTGGTGAACAAAAACTAGAGTGACAACTTGGGTACAATCATCTCAAGAAGAAGAAAGAGCCCTAAGCTTGAAACCGTAAAATTTGGGGCCCAGAGACCAGGCTTGACTCACTGGTCCTACTTGGGAAGGTGAGTATTGCTTAATTTTGGGGAATAGGCCATAGTACTTTAGAACAGGAAGCAGCCACTTGCATTTTTCCAAATAAGAATTGATTTTGATTGAACAAATTTGGAGCTTGTGAATTAATATTCCAAATAGATCGAACTGCAGAGCCTTGGTAAACCAACGGTGCCTTTGGTTCTATCTGCCCTGCTGCAGATTATAGTTTTTGGTCTACTAACTACGCTACCCCCTATTGCTACTGCATATTTCTTTCTCCCACTTGGATTGCGTTCAGAAGCATCAGAAACTTCATTAGCCACACAGATTTTCTGACAAATGGCTGCCTGAAAAGAAAGTGAACAAGTACAGCCTTAATTTCTGTGGTACATTTGACCCAGTTCAGATTCTTTATAGAATTAAAAAATGGCAAAGCACAGAAAGAGGCAGTTCAGATGCCTGTCCTTACTTATTGTTAGAGCTGCCTTATTAATACTGGTACAATGTCCTTTCCTCATGACCTTATTGATTTTTCCCTTTAAATATTTATCCCATTCTCTTTTCAATATTAATTTTGAATCTGCTGCCTCTCCAAATACACTTTCCACATGCCTCAGCTTCCCCATCCACCAGTACAGTTTAAACATTAGTGCTTTTATGTCTTCTTCTTAGTGACTTTGACTGCCAGTATTATTTGTGGAACAACTTAATTCAGAATAAATTTCCAAATGTTTCTGTAGTGGTGTTTAACATATTCACTATACAGACAGTTTATTGAGGCAAGAAGGAACACAGGCCGCTGACAGCACTTGCCCCTGCTGACTTAACTGATCTGGTCTGTGTTAAAACCACCAGTCATTCCACTTTGTATTAGTGTTTGGATTCAGTGATCACAATGAACTCCAAGAATTATGTGGTTAGAGCTAAGGCAAATGGAAGTTCATGCAGAAGAATGAAATGTACCAGAAATTGGGAAGAAAAATTGAAATTTTTAAAAACTGAGGTGGTGTAATAGAGTCAAGGGTTGACATTTTGAACAAAACTGAGGCATTGATTAATAGTGCCAGTAAAATGGTGAATTACATCACCTGAATAATAAAATACAAATCTGAGAAAGTTGTTGCCAAACTTGCAAACGTTC
The DNA here is from genome assembly GCF_030684315.1 of Stegostoma tigrinum. Classification (NCBI taxonomy): domain Eukaryota; kingdom Metazoa; phylum Chordata; class Chondrichthyes; order Orectolobiformes; family Stegostomatidae; genus Stegostoma; species Stegostoma tigrinum. Next base: position 35,762,416 of record NC_081356.1, on the reverse strand, counting down.
TGGTCATTTCTTGAATAATATGTCCAGCACTGTTTGCTGTAACATGAAGAATGCATTCCAATTTCCAAAGGTTGTCCACAGATTAGCCACAGAGCTTTATGTGATTTGGACTGTGCTCCCAAAGAATCTTTGGGGGTTGCTGCATTTTATTCCATAGAAAATGCAGCCAAAGGACACCAATGGTGAAAGGTGCTGGATTATTCAGCTAATGGGTGAAATACTACTCATCTGTCCTGGTTGGCAATTAGTGCTTTAAATGTTGTTTTCACTGTCAACTCAGATTAGCTGGCTGTATTTCCTTATCTTGACTCTGGGGAGTCAAGGCGTCAAATACTCTCTGTAGACTCTGGCCAACTCTATACATGCAGTCTGTATATGGTTAATTCATTTGATTTTCCAGTTAATGATGGCTCTAGGATATTGCTTGAAGATCCTCTGCGATGACACAATTAAATACAAAAAGAAAGTGTTTAGTATCTCACTCTATGGAGATCTTCATGCTCTTCCACATTCCTCCTTCAACCCTTGGTAGGACATTTGGCTTGATGATAATGGAGGGGATATATGAAATTCATGAGATTACAAATTGAGGTGATAAGCAATTCTACTACTGACAGCTTTTAACATCTCATGGATACCCTTTCACTTTATGCTATTTCGTACAATGGAAGCCCCATGATACATGATGAAGGGTTTCTTTATTGTGAATTCAGGACATGGCGTCCTTAACAACTGTGATCTCTCCTACCAATGCTATCAGGTATAAAGACACAATGACAGGTAGTTTGATCAAGACACAGTCAAGTAAGTTCTCTATTCTGTTAAATTTCTTTCTACCTACCAGACTTAGTGGAGCAGACGGGTCAGTCAACTTGGTCTGTAATGTACTACTGAGCTGCTGTTGGTGATGGAAATTCTTCTCCTAGACTACATTATGTGCCCTTTTTATCCTCAGTTTTCTATCAAATGATGTTTAACATGAGGAGAATTGTTTAATCCACGAAGGGAGATTGGTAGCTGATAATTGCAAGGTGATTTGCTTAGCCATGATTTACTTGAAGTCATGATGGTTCATGGACACGTGGCCCAACGCTGAAAACTCCTAGGTCCACTCCCCCATTGACAATGTAGCACTTTCTCTGTTATGTCAATTCTTTTTTTAAATACAAAGTTAATTATTACAGTGTGGCATTGAAGCTGGAAAGACAGTGAAAGTAGATTAGTCAGTGATTTCCAAAAGAGAATTTGTCGTGTACTTTATAGAAAAGACTAATTGGATAGTCTTTCCAAAGAATCAACGTAGGTACAATTGGATATATTGTATGGGTGTAAGTTCAAATGTTGTTCTAATGCTTACCAATTAGCTGATCTCAATCAGGATATGCCAGGGTTCAATGGTCTTAGGCTGAGAACTGGAGAGAATTTGAGGCACAAATCTCATATATAATCATTCCCTGGTGGCTCTTGGTAGAAAATGAGCATGTATAAGAATTTCCTTATCACAGGACAAGGTTCAGCCTGTAGGCTGTTTGGTTTGGAAAATGAAAAACATCCTTATTAGATATTAGAGGAAGATGGGCAAGTGATCTGAAGCATAACCGTTTGTTTGTAGTGGTGAAAGGCAGCAAATTGCTGATAGAACAGTAAATGCACTTGGATAAACTTGAGATACAATTTCGATTCGGATACAAGTTTAACTGTTGTTCTCTGTTAAATGTTCTGACAATGACAAGGAAAAAATACTTTCATTATTTCTTTCAAAGATGTTATAATAAAATGGCAATCTCTCTTCCAACATGTAACTTCCAATTCATGATTTGAAACTGGAGGCAGTCCAGCAAGATAAATGAAAAGAGGAGCATTCTGATATCAGCAGCAGGCATTTGAATTAAAATCTGTAAAGAAAATTGCTGACTAAACATTACAAGCTTGGAGGATTTAATTCTACTTCCAATAACTGCTCTGTTCCCACAGCAGTTGAGCAACTAGAAAATAATGGGCTCAAATTCCCAGAACCACGTATGCCATAACCTGCTTGCACTGAATTTTATTCGTCTGGGTTTTGCTGAGCCATTAGCAATTCCTTGAAAAAAGGGTCATTTTAAGCAGGAAGAAAACTGAGACAAGTAAAAATAGAAATTGCTGGAGAAATTCAGCCAGTCCATCAGTAGCTGCGAAGAGAAATCAAAGTTAACATCTTGAGTTCAGTTACCCTTCTTCATAACTGTTAGCAGCTAGGAAAACATTATATTTATGCTGATGATGGGTGTGGGTGAATGGGTTTAGAAGAGAGAGGATCCAGAAAGAGAAAGAAAAAATGGGTAGGAAGACAAAGGGATTGTTGCTAGTAAGCCAGGAAAGAAGAAAAGCTAGATTGGTGATAATGGGGATTGTCAAAAGTTGAAAGTGAGTTGAATGTGCTGAAATCGATTGATTTCATGACAGGTCATGGGTTGTGGGGTAATAGATATGGAAAGAGGTGTTCTTGCTCCAAAAGAGAGACAGGTACATAGAGACAAAAGCAGACTATTTGTTCCTTGAGTTTGGTGGACCACTCAATGAGATTTTGATGATTATTTGAAATTGTATGGACATCATTACCTGACATGCAAGTGGAAGTGTCGCTATTATGTTGCTACCATCAAGACCTGCTTGTCACGTGTTAAATTCCACTCATAATCAGTCGGTACATAATGGCGAGTAATGTATGGATTGATTTTCAGATAGAAATTCAGGTAATTTAAAGCACATAGCAGTCTTAAAGTTTGATGCATTCCTATTGCTTTAAGATTTTATGTGTTAACTTTCTCTAACTGCCTTCATCCAAATCTATTGATGTGCATCAAAGGCATGTCCTTCAAATCTTTCGCATAACCTAATCCAATATGGCATGTAATTATTTTCGAAATTGAAATAATTACTTTCATGCTAATTGTGATAAGGTACAACATGGCTCCTGAAACACAGAAGAATTCCCCACTAGCAAATGTTTCTGGTACACTTTAATGATAGAAAGAGGAAAATGGTTGAAAAGTTGCCTGAAGGAAAAGGGACATGAAGAAAACTGAAATGTAAACAGGCATCATAAAATTCTTTGCAGAAACAGAAAAATAACCTGCACAAATATAGATTCAGGATACTTGACATACAGAAAATTTTCAGGAGAGTTTTCGAGGCAACTTATTCTAAGAGTTTTAAGAAACACGTTAGGTGGAATTTTCCCAGTGTCTGAAATAGGAGAACACAGAAAAATGACAAAACAAGTTACTCAACATCAAGGAAAAAGTTGTATGAGAGATAATAGGAAATGCAGATGCTGGGAGAATCTGAGATAGCAAAGTGTAGAGCTGGATGAACACAGCAGGCCAAGCAGCATCTTAGGAGCAGAAAAGCTGATGTTTCCGGCTTAGACCCGGGTCTACGCCCGAAACATCAGCTTTTCTGCAACTAAGATGCTGCTTGGCCTGCTGTGTTCATCCAGCTCGACACTTTGTTACCAAGGAACAAATGCCTGCTTTTCACCTTAGAGTTTCAACAGTGAGAAGAAATCTCACAAGTAAGTTGCCAGTCCCTATTTACATGCATCAACAACTCATTATGAACTAATCTCATCACATTTCAATGAGAGGTGTCTTTTCCCCAGGGAGGTGCAAGAACTTGGCAGTAGCAATTCTGCTCATTGGTTTCCTTTCTGGGCACCCATCTTAACCAGATTTCCCCAACTTCTCAAGTCACTCTCTATGGGTAGTGGCAACCTATGCCATCTGCCTTTAGAAATTGGCATCAGCAAAGGACTAGCCTCACCACATTACCATGGCATATGTTAGACTAAATTATCAGACAGTTTATCACTTCAATACCGCACATTGGAGTGCACTGACACATTACATTGCATTACTGCTGCAAGGCCACTTTAGGCATTGACAGACACTCGTCTTCTGCAAGCACAGAATGTAGAGGGGCAGAAATGCAAGGCTACATAAATGTAACAACTACGGCATTGTGCCAACAGCTAACATTGCAAACACAGTGCATGTGATTCAACCAGATGGTCAGTCCTGAAAGCATAATGGGAGTAGTCCTTACTTCAGTCAAGACGATAAGACCATAAGACATAGGAGTGGAAGTAAGGCCATTCTGCCCATCAACTCCACTCTGCCATTTAAATCATGGCTGATGGGCATTTCAACACCACTTCCCTGCACTCTCCCCGGAGCCCTTGATTCCTTTTGAGATCAAGAATTTGTTGATCTCTGCCTTGAAGGCATCCAAAGTCCCGGCCTCCACTGCACTCTGCGGCAATGAATTCCACAAGCCCACCACTCTCTGGCTGAAGAAATGTCATCTCATTTCAGTTTTAAATTTACCCCCTCTAATTTTAAGGCTGTGCCGACGGGTCCTAGTCTCCCCGTCTAACGGAAACAACTTCCTAGCATCCACCCCTTCTAAACCATACATTATCTTGTAAGTTTCCATTAGATCTCCCCTCAACCTTCTAAACTCTAATGAGTACAATCCCAGGATCCTTAGCCGTTCATCATACGTTAAACCTACCATTCTTTTTCTTCAGCGGAGAGCGGCGGGAGCCGGGCGGAAGTGATGTTGGAGCAGAGAGGCAGTTGGGAAGCTAAGTGACCGTTACTTAAACACTTACCTCAAAGCCCCAGGTCCTACACAGTAGGGCCTCCCTCCCTCCATCCTCCTCTAACCTAATTAAAAGTCCACAGACTCGCAGCAGGAAGAGCGGGAGCGTCGATCAGAGGCCTACAGGTGGGTGAGTCTCTGCTTTAAAGATTAGCAAATACCTACCTTGACCGGCAGAGCTCTCCATTCCTGTTCCAGCAGCAGAAAGAGCGGGAGCTCTAACCGAGAAGAACTTTCGTGTGTTGTTAAGGTAAGGCTTTTCATTTTATATCCTTGTGTATTGTGTAATTGATTAAAAGTTTAATTGCTTAATTGAAAAAGAGTGTAGCAGAGAAGTACTAGAAAGCATTTAATACATAAGTTGTAAAAGTTAACTAAATAAGTAGTATTGGCTGGACAGGTGATGTGCTGTAGCTCTATGATGTGGGAACTGGCTGATCCCATTGTGAACGGCAGCGACCACATCTGCAGCAAGTGTTGGTTGCTGGAAGAACTCCGGATCAGAGTAAATGATCTGGAATCTGAGCTTCAAACTCTGCGGCACATCCGGGAGGGGGAGAGTTTACTGGGCACTTTATTTCAGGAGACAGTCACACCCGGTAGATTAAATAACTCAAATTCAGAAAGTGTTCAGGGACAAGGTGTGACTGTAAGTGAGGCATATGGGGGGATTCTGAGGTCAGGAGTGCAGGAGCCTCAGCCCTTGACCTTGACCAACAGGTATGAGATACTTGCACCCTGTACGGATGAGGAAAAGGACTGTGGACAGGATGAGCCAGCTGATCACGGCACCGTGGTACAGAAAGCCATTCAAGAGGGGGGAGCAAAAAGACAAGTAGTTGTTATAGGGGATTCTATAATTAGGGGGACAGATAGTATCCTATGCAAGCCGGATTGGGAGTCCCGCATGGTGTGTTGCCTGCCCGGTGCCAGGGTGCGGGACATCTCCGACTGGGTTGAAAGGATATTGGAGCAGAAGGGGGAGGATCCAGTTGTTGTGGTCCAGGTTGGGACTAACAACATAAGCAAAGCTAGGGTAGAGGACCTGTTCAGGGATTATGAAGCACTAGGAAAGAAATTGAAGTACAGGTCCTCAAGGGTCATAATCTCCGGATTACTGCCTGAGCCATGTGCCAATTGGCATAGGGAAAAGAAAGTTAGGGAAGTAAACACGTGGCTAAGGGATTGGTGTGGGAAAGAGGGATTCCATTTCATGGGGCATTGGCATCAGTTTTGGAACTGGGGGGATCTGTGCTGGTGGCACGGTCTCCACCTGAACCGATCTGGAACCACTGTTCAAGCGAAAAGGATAAATAGGGTGGTCAGTAGGACTTTAAACTAGTGAGTCGGGGGGAAGGGAAAGTGAAAGAGAGAGGGAGTATAGAGTTAAATGGAAAGATAAGCAGCAGGATAGCATGTGTACAAGTGGATTTAAGCTCGAGGCAGACTAGGAATACAGCAAAAAGGAAGGATAGCTTAAGACACCTTGGGATTTCCAACCTCTCTAATAAGGATAAGAAAGCTAGCATTAAGACACTTTATCTAAATGCTCGTAGTATTCACAACAAAATAGATGAATTAACAGCACAAATCCTCTTGAATGATTATGATGTGGTAGGCATCACAGAGACATGGTTGCAGGGAGCTCAGGACTGGCAGTTAAACGTTCAAGGATTCACAACATATCAAAAAGACAGGGAGGTGGGCAGAGGGAGTGGGGTTGCCTTGTTAGTTAAGAATGGAATTAAATCTATAGCACTAAATGACATAGGGTCAGAAGATGTGGAGTCTGTGCGGGTGGAATTGAGGATTCACAAACGCAAAAAAACTATAATGGGAGTTATGTACAGACCTCCTAACAGTGATCAGGACCAGGGGTGCAAGATGCATCGAGAAATAAATAGGGCATGTCAGAAAAGCAAGGTCACGGTGATCATGGGGGACTTCAATATGCAGGTGGATTGGGTGAATAATGTTGCTGGTGGATCCAAAGAAAGAGAATTCATGGAATGTTTGCAGGATGGCTTTTTGGAACAGCTTGTGATGGAGCCCACAAGGGAGCAGGCTATTCTGGACTTAGTGCTATGGAATGAGCCAGACTTTATAAAGTCCTTAAAGTGAGGGAACACTTAGGAGGCAGCGATCATAATATGGTAGAGTTCAGTCTGCAGTTTGAAAGAGAGAAGGCAAAATTGGATGTAATGGTGTGACAGTTAAATAAAGGTAATTACAGGGGCATGAGAGAGGAATTGACAAAAATCGACTGGAAGCAGAGCCTAGCGGGGAAGACAGTAGAGCAACAATGGCAGGGGTTTCTGGGTGTAATTGAGGACACAGTACAGAGGTTCATCCCGAAGAAAAGAAAGATTGCCCGGGGTGGGATTCGACAGCCATGGCTGACAAAGGAAGTCAGGAAATATATCAAAGAAAAAGAGACAGCCTATAAAGTGGCCAAGAACACTGGGAAATCAGAAGATTGGGAAGACTACAAAAACAGACAGAGGATAACAAAGAGAGCAATAAGGAAGGAGAAGATCAAATATGAAGGTAGGCTCGCTAGTAATATTAGAAATGATAGTAAAAGCTTCTTTCAATACATAAGAACAAATTAGAGGCAAAAGTAGATATTGGGCTGTTCCAAATTGATGCTGGAAGGCTAGTGATGGGAAATAAGGAGATAGCTGAAGAACTTAATAAGTACTTTGCGTCAGTCTTCACAGTGGAAGACATGAGTAGTATGCCAACAATTAGGGAGAGCCAGGGGGCAGAGTTGAGTACGGTAGGCATTACAAAAGAGAAAGTGCTAAAAAAGCTAAAGGATCTAAAAATTGATAAATCTCCTGGCTCCGATGGGCCACATCCTAGAGTTCTGAGGGAGGTGGCTGAGGAAATAGTGGAGGCTTTGGTCGTGATCTTTCAAAGGTCACTGGAGTCAGGGAAAGTCCCAGACGATTGGAAAATTGCTGTTGTAACCCCCTTGTTTAAGAAAGGATCTAGGCAAACGATGGAAAATTATAGGCTGATTAGCTTAACCTTGGTAGTTGGTAAAATTCTAGAATCCATTGTCAAAGGTGAGATTTCTAAATTCCAGGAAGTGCAGGGTCAGATTAAAACAAGCCAGCGTGGTTTTAGTAAGTGGAGGACGTGCCTGACAATCCTGTTAGAATTATTTGAAGAGGTAACAAGTCAGCATAGACCAGGGAAATCCAGTAGATGTTATCTATCTAGACTTCCAAAAGGCCTTTGATACAGTGCCTCACGGGAGGCTGCTGAGCAAGGTGAGGGCCCATGGTGTTTGAGGTGAGCTACTGGCTTGGATTGAGGATTGGCTGTCTGACAGAAGGCAGAGAGTTGGGACAAAAGGCTCTTTTTCGGAATGGCAATCGGTGGCAAGTGGTGTCCCGCAGGGTTCAGTGTTGGGGCCATAGCTGTTCACCTTGTATATTAATGATCTGGATGAAGGGACGGGGGACATTCTGGTGAAGTTTGCTGATAATACGAAGATAGGTGGACAGGCAGGTAGTACTGAGGAGGTGGGGAAGCTGCAGAAAAATTTAGACAGTTTAGGAGAGTGGTCCAGGAAATGGTTAATGAAATTCAAAGTGAGTAAATGTGAGGTTTTGCACTTTGGGAAAAAGAATACAGGCATGGACTATTTTTTAAATGGTGAGAAAGTTCGCAAATCAGAAGTACAAAGGGATCTGGGAGTGTTAGCCCAGGATTCTCTAAAGGTTAACTTGCAGGTAGAGTCCGTAATTAAGAAAGTGAATGTAATGTTGTCATTTATCTCAAGAGGGTTGGAATATAAAAGCAGCGATGTGCTTCTGAGGCTTTATAAGGCTCTAGTTAGGCCCCATTTAAAATACTGTGTCCAATTTTGGGCCCCACACCTCAGGAAGGACATACTAGCCCTGGAGCGTATCCAGCGGAGATTCACATGGATGATCCCTGGAATGGTAGGTTTAACGTATGATGAATGGCTAAGGATCCTGGGATTGTACTCATTGGGGTTTAGAAGGTTGAGGGGAGATCTAATAGAAACTTACAAGATAATGTATGGTTTAGAAGGGGTGGACGCTAGGAAGTTGTTTCCGTTAGGCGGGGAGACTAGGACCCGTTCGCACAGCCTTAAAATTAGAGGGGGTAAATTTAAAACTGAAATGAGACAACATTTCTTCAGCCAGAGAGTGTTGGGCTTGTGGAATTCATTGCCGCAGAGTGCAGTGGAGGCCGGGACTTTGGATGCCTTCAAGGCAGAGATCGACAAATTCTTGATCTCAAAAGGAATCAAGGGCTCCGGGGGGAGTGCAGGGAAGTGCTGCTGAAATGCCCATCAGCCATGATTTAAATGGCAGAGTGGACTTGATGGGCCGAATGGCCTTACTTCCACTCCTATGTCTTATGGACTTATGTCTTATGGTCTTATTCCAGGGATCATCCATGTGAATCTCCGCTGGATGCGCTCCAGGGCTAGTATGTCCTTCCTGAGGTGTGGGGCCCAAAATTGGACATAGTATTCTACATGGGGCATAACTAGAGCCTTATAAAGCCTCAGAAGCACATCGCTGCTTTTATATTCCAACCCTCTTGAGATAAACGACAACATTACATTCACTTTCTTAATTACGGACTCTACCTGCAAGTTAACCCTTAGAGAATCCTGGGCTAACACTCCCAGATCCCTTTGCACTTCTGATTTGCGAACTTTCTCACCATTTAAAAAATAGCCCATGCCTGTATTCTTTTTTCCAAAGTGCAAAACCTCACATTTACTCACATTGAATTTCATCAACCATTTCCTGGACCACTCTCCGAAACTGTCTAAATTTTTCTGCAGCTTCCCCACCTCCTCAGTACTACCTGCCTGTCCACCTATCTTTGTATCATCAGCAAACTTCGCCAGAATGTCCCCCGTCCCTTCATCCAGATCATTAATATACAAGGTGAACAGCTATGGCCCCAACACTGAACCCTGTGGGACACCACTTGTCACCGATTGCCATTCCGAAAAAGAGCATTTTATCCCAACTCTCTGCCTCCTGTCAGACAGCCAATCCTCAATCCAAGCCAGTAGCTCACCTCAAACACCATGGGCCCTCACCATGCTCAGCAGCCTCCCGTGAGGCACTGTATCAAAGGCCTTTTGGAAGTCTAGATAGATAACATCTACTGGATTTCCCTGGTCTATGCTGACTTGTTTTAATCTGACCCTGCACTTCCTGGAATTTAGAAATCTCATCTTTGACAATGGATTCTAGAATTTTACCAACTACCGAGGTTAAGCTAATCGGCCTATAATTTTCCATCGTTTGCCTAGATCCTTTCTTAAACAATGGAGTTACAACAGCAATTTTCCAATCATCTGGGACTTTCCCTGACTCCAGTGACCTTTGAAAGATCACGACCAAAGCTTCCACTATTTCCTCAGCCACCTCCCTCAGAACTCTAGAATGTGGCCCATCGGGGCCAGGAAATTTATCAATTTTTAGATCCTTTAGCTTTACTAGCACTTTCTCTTTTGTAATGCCTACCGTACTCAACTCTGCCCACTGGCTCTCCCTAATTGTTGGCATACTACTCATGTCTTCCACTGTGAAGACTGATGCAAAGTACTTATTAAGTTCTTCAGCTATTTCCTTATTTCCCATCACTAGCCTTCCAGCATCAATTTGGAGCGGCCCAATACCTACATTTGCCTCTCATTTATTTCTTATGTATTTTAAGAAGCTTTTACTATCATTTCTTATATTACTAACTAACCTACCTTCATATTTGATCTTCTCCTTCCTTATTGCTCTTTGTTATCCTCTGTTTGTTTTGGTAGCCTTCCCAATCTTCTGATTTCCCATGTTCTTGGCCACTTTATAGGCTGTCTCTTTTTCTTTGATATATTTCCTGACTTCCTTTGTCAGCCATGGCTGTCGAATCCCACCCCGGGCAATCTTTCTTTTCTTCGGGATGAAGCTATGTACTGTGTCCTCAATTACACCCAGAAACCCCTGCCATTATTGCTCTACTGTCTTCCCCGCTAGGCTCTACTTCCAGTCAATTTTTGTCAATTCCCCTCTCATGCCCCTGTAATTACCTTTATTTAACTGTCATACCATTACATCCAATTTTGCCTTCTCTCTTTCAAGCTGCAGACTGAACTCTACCATATTATGATCGCTGCCTCCTAAGTGTTCCCTCACTTTAAGGACTTTATAAAGTCTGGCTCATTCCATAGCACTAAGTCCAGCATAGCCTGCTCCCTTGTGGGCTCCATCACAAGCTGTTCCAAAAAGCCATCCTGCAAACATTCCATGATTTCTCTTTCTTTGGATCCACCAGCAACATTATTCACCCAATCCACCTGCATATTGAAGTCCCCCATGATCACCGTGACCTTGCTTTTCTGACGTGCCCTATTTATTTCTCGATGCATCTTGCACCCCTGGTCCTGATCACTGTTAGGAGGCCTGTACATAACTCCCATTATAGTTTTTTTGCGTTTGTGGTTCCTCAATTTCACCCGCACAGACTCCACATCTTCTGACCCTATGTCATTCAGTGCCATAAATTTAATTCCAATCTTAACTAACAAGGCAACCCCACTCCCTCTGCCCACCTCCCTGACTTTTTGATATGTTGTGAATCCTTGAATGTTTAACCGCCAGTCCTGAGCTCCCTGCAACCATGTCTCTATGATGCCTACCACATCATAATCACTCAAGAGGATTTGTGCTGTTAATTCATCTATTTTGTTGTGAATACTACGAGCATTTAGATAAAGTGTCTTAATGCTAGCTTTCTTATCCTTATTAAAGAGGTTAGAAATCCCAAGATGTCTTAAGCTATCCTTCCTTTTTGCTGTATTCCTAGTCTGCCTCGAGCTTAAATCCACTTGTACACATGCTATCCTGTTGCTTATCTTTCCATTTAACTCCATACTCCCTGTCTCTTTCACTTTCCCATTCCCCCGACTCACTAGTTTAAAGTCCTACTGACTACCCTATTTATCCTTTTCGCTTGAACAGTGGTTCCAGATCGGTTCAGGTGGAGACCGTCCCACCAGCACAGATCCCCCCAGTTCCAAAACTGATGCCAATGCCCCATGAAATGGAATCCCTCTTTCCCACACCAATCCCTTAGCCACCTGTTTACTTCCCTAACTTTCTTTTCAAGGGGCAATATGGGTCAGTCAGGGCTGTTACCACAATCTGCCAAAGCCTTGACCTATTTCAGTGAGGGGTTGTCCATGGTTGTTGGGCGCTTATTGTAATACATGCGTCTTAGGTCAGTCCTACAGGACAAGTGCAACTAAACTGGTAAACTGATCGACTAGCCAACAGAAAGCAGTCACGTGTTGTTCCATCCGCAGTTGACAATGTCCTCCCAAGGTAATCCAGAAGTGGGCTATTGTCAGTCCTGGGACCTTGGGCACTCAATGACAAGGGAAGTTATCAGAGGGCTGTGCAGTACTAGGGAAATTGGAAAAATCCAAAGTTGGTGATGAGAGCAAACATGCCTAGATGCAGATAGATTGATCACTGCAAGGAAGTGCAACCCTATATGTGGGGATGGGAGCCAATATAGCATGGGAGGGCATTGCATTCTGTAGGATGGTCTTCCTTACTGCCCTGGCTTAAATGGGGGAACAGTGGATAATGTTTTTGGGAATGATGATGCATGAGGTTTGGTCCTTTGGGGGAAGCTTGGGTTATTAACAGTTAAGTTAGCAGGAGATCGTAGTAGTATCACTGGACCAATAATCAAAAAGGTGGGAATCCATATTGAATTTCAGTTGTGGTAGCTGCTGGAATTTAAATTCAACTCATGAAAGCTAGTTGAAATAATAGTGTTCATAAAACTGGTTTCAATCTGACCTAGACCTTATTGGCGTTAAATTTGTTAATGCTCCAATGGCAAGCGGCCATTGTTTAGCCACAAAAGCAAATGCAGACTTTTGTTTCAGAGATAGTACAAACTGTAGATGCTGGAGAATCTGAGAATACAAGGTGCACTTTTGGAACCCTGCAGCCCAATGGTATCAATGTGGACTTCACAAGCTTCAAAACCTCCCCTCCCCCTATCGCATCCCAAAACCAGCCCAGCTCATCCCTGCTTCCCTAACCTGTCCTTCCTCCCACTTCCCCTCCTACTACGTCAAGTCCCACCCCCATCTTCTACTTACTAGCCTAATCTCACCCCCTTGACCTGTCCATCCTCCCTGGAATGACCTATCCCCTCCCTAACTGCCCCCCACACTCCCTTTTACAGGCTCCATCCTCACCTCTTTGACCTGTCTGTCTCCTCTCCACCTATCTTCTCCTCTATCCATCTTTTATCCACCTCCCCCTCTCTCCCTTTCTATTTCAGGACACCCTTTACCTCCCCAATTTCTGAAGTAAGGCCTAAGCTCAAAACGTCAGCTTTCCTGCTCCTCTGATACTGCTTAACCTGCTGTGTTCATCCAGATCTATACCTTGTTATCTGCAGGCTTTTGTTTGTTTTTTTTCTTAGCTTTTATGGCTGCTCAACTTAAATAACTATTTGAAGGCTTCACAATATCTGATGCACCCAGATTCAACAATGACAGCATGTTACATTGAAATAAGTGTTAGTGAAAATGCATCATTCCTCAAGATAGAATTCTCTTCTTAAAATAAAACAAACAGATGCTGGAAACCTGAAAGAAAAAACAGAAATTGCTGAAGAAATTCAACTGAACTAGTAGCATATCTGTGGAGAGAAAACAGAGTTAAATTTTCAGGTCCAGTAACCTTTCTTCAGAACTTCAGTTCTTGAGACTGCTTGAGTTTCTCCAGCAATTTCTGTTTGTGCTTCAGAGTTCTGTCTTTGTATGGTAAGGAAAGTTGGCTTCTGCAGCTTCATTCTTGAGGACTCAACTAAATGACAATCAACCAGACAGAAAAAGATGTAAAGTGCTAAAATATTTACATATGTGATATCCAATTTATAGTGACTTGATACCTGACACCTCTGTGCACTCAGAAGGTGGCTGATTTTCTTGCCCTGCTATTATGTCTATGGGATCAATATGTGTGTTCGAAGAAGTCTATCTCATAGTGAAGTCTGTTCATCTTAAGGTTTTGATAGATTAAGGATGTAATAGGGAAGGGTTTAGGTTTCATGAAGGGGAAATTGTGCCTGGCATTTTTTTTTTTTGCAATCCTCTTTGGAGGCAACGGTTTGGATTGATAAAAGGGAATCAGTAGATGTAATATATTTTGATTTCCAAAAGGTATTCAATAAGGTACAACATATAAGACTTCTTAATAAGCTGACATCCAATATTATTGGTGTTTATATTAGCGTGCCTATTGGATTAGTTAGCTAATAGAAGACCGGGTTGGGAGGAAAGGAACATTTTTAAACTGTAACAAGTAGTACCACAGGAAATGTGGCTGGGGCACATTTATTTACAATATATATCAATTACTTGGATAAGAAGGTGAAGGCACTATCACCAAGTTTGAGGATGATATAAAAGTAGGGGGGAATGCAAATGCTCAGGGTGATGGAGGAGTATAGAGAGGGATATTGACAGGTTAACTGTGTGGTCAAAAAAGCTTGGCAGATAGAATATAATGTAGGAAAATACCAGATTCTGTACATTGGAAGGAATAATAGAAGTGATGAATATTATTCAAATGGAGAAAGACCGAAGAAAGATGCAGCACAGAGTGATATAGGGGTATTTATACATGAATCACAAACAGCTAACATTCAAGTTCAGTTAGTTATTGGAATGGCAAATAAACATTTGGACTTTATTTGAAAGGGAACGGAGTATAAAAATAAAGATGGAATATTAAAATCAAAGAAGGATCTCATTAGGCTACAGTTGGAAATTGTGAAGAGTTTTGGCCCCTTATTGAAATGAAGATGTATAGGTATTGAAGGCAGTCCAGAGAAAGTTCACTAAGCTGATTTCTGAGGAGACCCTGAGTAGATTAGACCAGTACTCATTGCAGTTTAGAAGAATGGGAGGACACCTTATTGCAAAACGTAAGATTCTGAGCATGCTTTACATGGTAAATGCCGCAAGATTGTTTCCTCTTCTGGGTGAGTCTGTGACTAGAAAGCATCGTTTCAGAGTAAAAGGTGACCCATTTAAGGTAGTGATGAAGAAAAATTTCTTCTCTCTGGGTAGTGACTCTGTGGAATGCTTTACTGTCATGGCTGGGTAGTTATCCATGGGTATATCAAGGCTGAGATAGACAGATTTCTAAGTCCTCCACCATTTCTAAAAGGATATCATATCCAAATGCACCTTCCCACTCCTTCACTGTCAGGATTCTGCAGAGAACATTCCCTCTATGACCAGAGATAATGGGAACTGCAGATGTTCATCCAGCTCCACACTTTGTTATCTCGGATTCCCTCTATCACACTGTGATTCACTCCTCTATTATTCCTAATACTTCCTCACTCCCCCATGGTACCTTTCCTTGTAATTGCGGAAAATATAACACTTGCCAATCCTCTCCTCCCTCCTCTCTCTCCAAAGCCCTGAACACATATTGCAGGTAAGCAGTATTTTACTTGGACTTCTTCCGATCCCACAAGAAATTACTGCCATGTATAGGCCTTGCACGCTCATGCAGCTAGAAAAAGAATTAGAGGGAATGCTGCTCATAGTGCAGTCTCCTTTACATTGGTAAGACCAAACACAGACTGGGTGACCACCCTACAGGACACCTCGCTTCTGCCTAAGACTAACATTGACCTTCCAGTAGCTTGTCATTTCAGTAAAACATGTTGCTCTCATGCTGACATTTCTATCCTGGGCTTGTTACCACGTTCAAATGAAACTCAACACAACTGAAGGAACAAAGCCTCATTTCCCACTTAGGTATTCTGTAGCCTCAAGCACTCATTATTGAATTCTATAACTTCACACCCTGACCTCATGGTGTTTGTCCTCCATTATTCTTATATTCATCTCCCCCTACTACACCCACACTCAACAAATAGGCTTGTCTTTTTTGTGTCTCAATTACCTTGCTTTTAGCTGAGAGAGCACTCATTTTCACCCTTCCACACCTTAATTTACACCTATTTTACACCTCTATTTCCCTTTAACCCCAATTAGTTGCCAATTTTCTTTTTCGACTGGTCTTCCAAAATATTTGCTCCTCTTGCACCCCTCTGCCTCTGTCAAAATTGTAAGATCCAGCTTTTCTGAACACTTTCAGTTCTGAAGAATATGGATATTCACTCTGTTTCTTTGTCTACAGATGCTGCCAGACCTTTTGAGTCTGCTTCAGATCCTTAATCAACATGGGAATCGAGGTTTATGGGGAAAATGGCAGTAAAGTGGAGTTGATGATTTTCAAATTAGCCATGGTTTCATTGAATGATGGAGCAATCTCAGTGGGCTGAATAGCCCAGTTCTGCTCCTATGTCTTATGGTTATGTGATTTTATGACCCTAGGACCTTTTATTGTTAGAGGACCTAGACATACAGAGTGTGTCCTACCCAGAGGGGAGGTACTCCTTTCTTGACCTCAACAAACACTAGGTTGGAGGATGAAGACAGGGTAGAGGAACCTGGAACCTATGAAATATCCTGAGGGGAGTCTTCTGGGAGCTGTTAATGTGGTTCTTCCACCTAGTGGATATCTGCTAGCACCACTCTGTCTTCTGGACAGGAAGAAGCAACCATAGCTCATCTCTGTTGCCCTGCCATTGGTGCAAAGTACTAATGGCTACAGTATTGGAGTTCATGTCCCTGTTCATTCTGGCAACCACTAAATTTTCTGCTGGACCTGCCATTCCAAGGCAACCATCAACAGAATAGAAATATGGAGATGGCCAGTTACACATGTGCTAAAACCAGCATTATGTTTGCTGGTGGATACCTCCAAATTAAACCAATTTGCTGAGTTGCTATGCATTGTGTGCAAAGATATTGATGGCTGACAATGAGGGAAAAAATTTGCCTGCGTTGAGCAGGCACCTAGACTCCAGCAGTTCTGAGTGCCATTGATGTGCAGCTTTTCTTCCTTGGCCAGCTTTGTAGAGATGCCTGTGGTGTGCTCACCAAAATACGTTCCCAACTCAATCCAAGAAGAAAACTCACTGGGATGTCAGTATCTGAGCTGCTTGAGCGTGCAGGAGTCAGCATTGCTAGTGCACCTGGCCCATGGAAACCACACTCCTCTGAGTGGCTTGTTTAAGTGAAGCTGGCAAAGCCTGGTCTCCTATGTTGGTCCTGAGGAAAAGATGCAGGTTTTACTGTGCCAGGACCCCCATGTCTCTGTCTGTGAAGTGGAATATCAAATTTCAATCCTTAGCTATATCACTTCAAAATAGTACACCATCACAATAAGGACAGTTCCAGGCTTGCAAATTGAAATGATGCACAGATGGGGTTAAAACTTTGGTGCCCACAGCTTGAACTCGAGAATATCCTGGCACCAAAGAACATTTCCACTTCTGATGGCTGCAATGTTGCATGGGAGTGGTGCCATGGAGGCAGAATGCATTACAAACAATGTCAGCTGTGGAGAATTGCACAAAGAAAGTCGCAAGGAAAACCCTTCAAGAAACTCCCCATGATTTCCACTTAGCCAAGTATGGAAAGTTCATAGTCGGGGAAATTGACAAAAATCCACAAGCACTGTGCACCTGCACTAAACATCTTTCTTGGGATAATAACACAGTGTGGAGCTGGAGGAGCACAGCAGGCCAGACAGCATCAGAGGAGCAGCAAAGTTGACATTTCAGGTTGGGACCCTTTCATGGGATAATGATCTTTTGAAGGGAGAAGTCTGCATTAAATTTGAATTGTAACACTGTCCTCAACAGGAAAATCTGATGCACCAAGCATAAGTATGAAACAGAATTGTCCGGGAGAGAAGGTTATGTTTTTAACACAACAAATGCTAATTACGAACATTTATCAACAGCAAAGAGAACAAGTTTGTGGCATAACAAGGTGTGGAGCTGGATGAAAACAGCAGGCCAAACAACATCAGAGGAGCACAAAAGCTGACGTTTCGGGCCTAGAACATTCATCAGAGAGGGGGATGGGGAGAGGGAACTGATAGGTAGAGAGGAGAACAAGATAGGTAGAGAGGAGAATATAGGTGAGGAGGTAGGGAGGGGATAGGTCAGTCCAGGGAAGATGGACAGGTCAAGGAGGCGGGATGAGGTGGTAGGTAGGAAATGGAGGTGCGGCTTGAGGTGGGAGCAAGGGATGGGTGAGAGGAAGAACAGGTTAGGGAAGCAGAGACAGGTTGGACTGGTTTTGGGATGCAGTGGGGGGAGGGGATGAGCTGGGCTGGTTTTGGGATGCTGTGGGGGGAGGGGATGAACTGGGCTGGTTTTGGGATGCAGTGGTGGAAGGGGAGATTTTGAAGCTGGTGAAGTCCACATTGATACCATTGGGCTGCGGGGTTCCAAAGCGGAATATGAGTTGCTGTTCTTGCAACCTTCGGGTGGCATCATTGTGGCACTGAAGGAGGCCCATGATGGACGTGTCATCTGAGGAATGGGAGGGGGAGTTAAAATGGTTTGCGACTGGGAGGTGCAGTTGTTTGTTGCGAACCGAACGGAGATGTTCTGCAAAGCGGCCCCCAAGCCTCCGCTTGGTTTCCCCAATGTAGAGAAGGCCACACCAGGTACATTGGCAGATGTGCAGGTGAACCTCTGCTTAATGTGAAATGTCATCTTGGGGCCTGGGATGGGGGTGAGGGAGGAGGTGCGGGGGCAAGTGTAGCACTTCCTGTGGTTGCAGGGGAAGGTGCCGGGTGTGGTGGGGTTGGAGGGGAGTGTGGAGCGGGCAAGGGAGTTGCGGAGAGATTGGTCTCTCCGGAAGGCAGACAAAGGTGGGGATGGAAAAATGTCTTGGGTGGTGGGGTCGGATTGTAGATGGCGGAAGTGTCGGAGGGTGATACATTGTATCCAGAGGTTGGTGGGGTGGTATGTGAGAATGAGGGGGATCCTCTGCAGGGCGGTTGTTGTGGGGGCAGGGTGTGAGGGATGTGTTGCAGGATATGCGGGCGACGCAGTCAAGAGCATTCTCGACCACTGCAGGGGGAAATTTGCAGTCCTTGAAGAACGTGGACATCTGGGATGTGCGGGAGTGGAATGCCTCATCCTGGGAGCAGATGCGGCGGAGGCAGAGGAATTGGGAATAGGGGATGAAATTTTTGCAGGAGGCTGTTTGGGAGGAGGTGTATTCTAGGTAGCTGTGGGAGTCAGTGGGCTTGAAATGGACGTCAATTTCTAGCTGGTTACCTGAGACAGAGACTGAGAGGTCCAGGAAGATGAGGGATGTGTTGGAGATGGCCCAGGTGAACTTGAGGTTGGGGTGGAAGGTGTTGGTGAAGTGGATGAACTGTTCGAGCTCCTCTGGGGAGCAAGAGGCGGCGCCAATACAGTCATCAATGTAACGGAGGAAGAGGTGGGGTTTGGGGCCTGTGTAGGTGCGGAAGAGGGACTGTTCCACGTCATTTACAAAGAGGCAGGCATAGCTTGGGCCCATGCGGGTACCCATGGCCACTCCCTTTGTCTGTTGGAAGTGGGAGGAATCGAAAGAGAAGTTATTGAGTGTGAAGACAAGTTCGGCTAGGTGGATGATGGTGTCGGTGGAGGGGGTTCGGCCAGGCCTGCGGGACAGGAAGAAGCGGAGGGCCTTGAGGCCATCTGCATGAGGAATGCAGGTGTTTAGGGACTGGATGTCCATGGTGAAAATGAGGTGTTGGGGGCCAGGGAATCCTGTCTCCGCTTCCCTAACCTGTTCTTCCTCTCACCCATCCCTTCCTCCCACCTCAAGCCGCACCTCCATTTCCTACCTACCACCTCATCCCACCTCCTTGACCTGTCCGTCTTCCCTGGACTGACCTATCCCCTCCCTACCTCCCCACCTATACTCTCCTCTCCACCTATCTTGTTTTCTCTCCATCTTCGGTCCGCCGTCCCCTCTCTCCCTATTTATTCCATTTCCCTCTCCCCATCCCCCTCTCTGATGAAGGGTCTAGGCCCGAAACGTCAGCTTTTGTGCTCCTGAGATGCTGCTTGGCCTGCTGTGTTCATCCTGCTCCACAGTTTGTTATCTTGGATTCTCCAGCATCTGCAGTTCCCATTATCACAGAACAAGTTTGTGAACAGCTTTGGATAGACCCTGTTGTTGTAAGCAAGAAATCACCTAAAACAAAACACAACGGTAATGTTATTCTCAAATTCAAGGAATTTCTATTAAAATGGCCTGTGGATAAGCATCAAGGTCAGATCATGTTGTCACTAACTAAGAAGAGAGCAGAGGTCTTAAATCAGATCATCTCAAATTTGAGAATCAAACTTTGTTTGTGAATATAAGCTTACTATGTTAATATCTTTGAATATCTTTATTTATATGTGGATTTGAATGTGCTGTGTTTAAGCCAGGTAAATTTGGTATCCTACAATAATTACCAAGTGGATTTGGTTCAATGAATTAACTTACCAAATTATGTAACAACTAATAATGTAGAAATCATTACTGAAATATAATTATGATTCATTCTTATGGTAAAATATTACTAAGTAGTAATTGTAAAATTTCTAAAACAAACTCTTTATATCTCAAGGCCCTAACCTCTATAGAATTCTTATCTAGGAAATTTTATGTACTGAGCATGGTTAACGCAGATAAATAACTGCAACGAAGAACTGCAGATGTGGGAGATCTGAACTACACAATAGAAAAAATTGCTGAAGAAACTCAGTAGTGTCATATTGAGCAATAATCCCCATCATATAAAATACTGAACAAGACTCTGGGCTTTTCTAACATCTAAAATGCCGGACAAAACCCTGAACTCAGGCTGCAGCAAACACACACAGAGTCAGAATGATTTCATTTTATGGTATGATTCAGCGTGTAATTCCAATTTACACCACCACTGCAAGAGAACAATCAATCAAACCTAACACTTTTGACCAGAGATAACAAAAGTGTGGAGCTGGATGAATACAGCAGGCCAAGCAGCATCTCAGGAGCACAAAAGCTGACGTATCGGGCCTAGACCCTTCATCGGAGAGGGGGATGGGAAGAGGGAACTGGAATAAATAGGGAGAGAGGGGGTGGCAGACCAAAGACGGAGAGAAAACAAGATAGGTAGAGAGGAGAGTATAGGTGAGGAGGTAGGGAGGGGATAGGTCAGTCCAGGGAAAATGGACAAGTCAAGGAGGCGGGATGAGGTGGTAGGTAGGAAATGGAGGTGCGGCTTGAGGTGGGAGGAAGGGATGGGTGAGAGGAAGAACAGGTTAGGGAAGCAGAGACAGGCTGGACTGGTTTTGGGATGCAGTGGGGAGAGGGGAAGAACTGGGCTGGTTTTGGGATGCAGTGGGGGAAGGGGAGATTTTGAAGCTTGTGATGTCCACATTGATACCATTGGGCTGCAGGGTTCCCAAGCGGAATATGAGTTGCTGTTCCTGCGACCTTCGGGTGGCATCATTGTGGCACTGCAGGAGGCCCATGATGGACATATCATTTGAGGAATGGGAGGGGGAGTTGAAATGGTTTGCGACTGGGAGGTGCAGTTGTTTGTTGCGAACCAAACGGAGGTGTTCTGCAAAGCGGTCCCCAAGCCTCCACTTGGTTTCCCCAATGTAGAGGAAGCCACACTGGGTGCGATGGATACAATATACCACATTGGCAGATGCGCAGGTGAACATCTGCTTGATATGGAAGGTCATCTTGGGGCCTGGGTTGGGGGTGGGGGAGGAGGTGTGGGGGCAAGTGTAGCACTTCCTGCGGTTGCAGGGGAAGGTGCCGGGTGTGGTGGGGTTGGAGGGAAGTGTGGAGCAGACAAGGGAGTCGCGGAGAGAGTGGTCTCTCCGGAAGGCAAACTTTTTGCACTTTGGTCTACCAAGCACAGATAATATGGGAACAAAAACAAAAGTTGCTGAAAAAGCTCAGCATACCTGGCAACATCTGTGAAGAGATAAAACAGAGTTAACATTTCAGGTCCGGTGACCCTTCGTCAGATAGTATGCGGCCTACACGTATATCAAACATTCAACTTCCATCAAAATCTGTTCACACATATTCTTCGCTGTTGGGAAGTCAACTGTCTACAAAAGGAACACCAAAACACAATTGCAAGCATAGAATAGGCACAAAGATAAGGGGCACACAATCAGTATAATTGCATCTCATCTGAAACAGCTATTTCCCAGCAGTGATCCCTAGAAGAAGAATTCCAACAATTAATTGTAGCAGCTGTTTCCAAGAGCTATCTCCAAAAGAGGAAATCCAACAGCAATTCCAAGAGCTACTGACACAGGCTTGTTCAAGACTGGCAAACAAACAAAACTGACCACAACCAGCAAACCTCTAGACTGACCAACTCCAAAAACCACCAACCTGACTGACACCGCAAGGCCTCAGACATGTCCTGAGGTGAAAACTGACCCACAAAACCACCAGAAAGTAAGGAATGCCAAGCCCTCACACAATTGATCCAAAACACATCTTATTGCATCAGTAGACTCGACCCAGACTGAAGGTCTACACAGCCCAAAGTCTTCATTGAGGCACTGGATATGATAAGCGGGAACAATCAGCTGTGCTTCTAAATCATGTTTTCCCAATGGTGAGCTTAAATTCCCAAGACCCCTAAGTTTCCAATCTAGCTGGCAGGTTAGAGAAGGTGGATGGTGACGGTGCATGGGACTCCAAGGGTAGAAAGCCTGATTCATGTTTCTGTGATTTAAACTGTTGTTTAGGTTCCAATAGTGTTTAATCTGTGTTTAATTTAACAATGTTATTTAATTACTGTCCTGTGAATTATTGATTATGTTAATTTCACTATTTATTGCCTTTATCCATATTTCTTATTGTATGCTCACCTTTAGTATTTAAATAAACAGAGATTCTTTCGCCCTGAAACACCTCCCTACCTCCTTCTTCATTACACATTCCCAAATAAGTGCAGTGTCTAGAACTAGAGGTCTGGTGGTGATTTGATCTACCTAAGATCAGCAAATTACTGAGTTAAAAGCAGAACCCGAAAGTAGGGGCGGTTTTCTTTGTGACAGATGATATGAGTGTCATTGATGTCTTCAGTTCTGAAGAAGGGTCATTGGCCTTCATATGTTAACTTTGTTTTCTCTCCACAGAAGTTGCCAGCAGCATTTTTGTTTGTTTGTTTCAGATCTCCAATATGTAATGTTCTTCATTTTATTTTAACTGCTCTATTTCTTCCAGGTCCCCACCTTAAAGAGCTTCTGCCCCTCTTTCAACAGAAATTCCATTTTAATCTTTCTTCTTGCTCACCATCGGTACGTTCATTTTCACTCCTGGTGTTTAACGAAGTATTGGCCAAGACTGGGTTCTACAACTATGTTTCATTCCAAGAGACTGCCTCTGGTGCATACGGTTCTTAAGAAGGGTCACTTGACCCAAAATGTTAACTCTGTATCTCTCTGCACAGATGGTGCCAGATCTGCTGTGTTTCTCCTCTGCTAGGAGGGAAGATATTTTATCTTTGTTTTCTTTTCGACTCAAGATACTTTGGTCAGGATTTTCTAATTGGGGTTGAGACCCCAACTTTGGGTAAGATGTTGGAACGGTGATGAGAGGGCAGGTGGTCAAGCCTTGTGCTTATGGTAGGTACTGCCACAATCTTCTTTCCCACGCTAGCTTGAAAGAGCTGTTCAGTAGTCTGTGATGGGGGATAGAATCATAAGATCATTAGAAGTGGGAACAGAAATATGCTGTTTGGATCTTCAGACCTGCTGTGCCGTTCATAGGATCATATCCATTCCGACAGTCCTCATGTCCACTTTGCTGCGCAATCCCCATTACCTTTGATTCCCCTACTAATCATAAATCTATCTCAGCCTCAAATATACAGAAGGACTCTACTCTCACAGTTCATTGTGGCAAGGAGTTCCAAAGACTCACAAATCCTTGAGAAAGAAATTTCTCCTTATCTCAGTCATAAATTGGCACCCCTTAATTCTAAGGTGATGCTTCTGTTCCTAGACTTTCCCATGAGGGGAAACTTCATTCAGCATTTGTCTTGTCAAGCCCCTTAAGAATTCTATAGATTTCAATGAGATTACCTCTCATTCTCCTCAACTCTGGCAATTAGTTGAGTCCCAACCTGTTTCTCACAAAACAACACCTTCTCCATGACATGGGTCATCCATTAAAACTTTTATGAACTACCCTCAATTATTTTGCCTGAAATAAGGGGACAAAAATCGCTCAATGTCCTCCAAATATGGTTTCTCCAGCATCTTGAACAGTTGTAGTAAGATTCCCACACTCTTACATTTGAACCGACTTAAAAAATAGGTTAAAATTCCATTAGCCTTCCTGATCCCTCCTGTTCCTATGTCCTGGCCTTTTATGTTTCATGCATTAATCCCACTGTTTTGCAACTTTCTATAATTTCTCTACATTTAAATACTATTCCATCCTTCTGTTCTTCCTTCCAAATGAACAACTTTGCTCTTGCCCACATTATACTCCATCTGCCATCTCTTTGTTGACTCACTTAAACTATCAATGTTTCTCTGTAAACTCCTTGTATTCCTCTCACAAGTGGCCTTTCCCTCTTTTCTGGTGTTGTCTGAAAAATGTGGCTACAGTACATGCAGTTCCATCAGCCAAGTGATTAATATATAAAGAAAATATTTGCAATCCCTGCACTGATCCCTGTGGAGCCCCACTGGCCACAGACCACCAACCTGAAAAAGAACCTCTTATCCCTGCTTTGGTCTAGGCCCGAAACATCAGCTTTTGTGCTTCTGAGATGCTACTTGGCCTGCTGTGTTCATCCAGCTCCACACTTTGTTATCTTATCCCTGCTTACTGTTTTCTGCCCATCAACCAATTCTCTATCTATACCAACATAATATCTCCAACATCATGGTTCTTATTTTATGATTTAACCTTTTATGTGGTACCTTGCCCAGTACTTCCTGGAAGTCCAACTATAACATATCTACTGGCACCCCTTCTATCCATGCAGATTGAGACTTCCTCGAAAACATCAATAAGTTTGTCAGGGATGATTTCCCTTTCTTGAAATTATGCTGACTCTACTTGACTAGATTATGAGTTTCCAAATTTTCTACTATTACTTCCTTAGTAATTAATTTTAATACCTTTCCAACAATAGATTTAGACTATAGATCTCTACCATTTTCCTCCTTCCTTTTGTTTGAATAGGATGTCACATTAACATTTTCCAATCTACTGGTAGTTCTTCAGAATCCAATGATTTTGGAAAATAACATTCAATGGATTCACTATCTCTGTAGATACCCCTTGTGAGGTCCTTGAATGCAAACCATCAGGGGATTTATCATCTAGCTCCACATTTTGTTATCTCAATTGATCTGCTTCATTTGTTTATCTAATACTACTTCTTTAGTGAAGGTAATGGTATGTAACTCCGCCTCTGTTTTTTTTACTCTTAATAAAATATTCAAAGTATCATTTACCATAAAGATTGATGCAAATTACGTATTTATTATAAAATCCATATAGTGTGGAAAGAGGCAATTTGGCCCTCAATTTTGCACAAACCCTTTAAACAGCAAGCTCCACAGATCCAGTGTCCCCCTCTCCCCACCAATACCCCATGTTTACAATGGCAAATCCACCTAATTTACAAGTCTTTGGACTGTGGGCGGAAACCCACGCAGACACAGGGAGAGTGTGCAAATTCCAAACAGACAGTCATCTCAGTTTGAAATTAAACCAAGGTTCCTGACGCTGTGAGGTAGCAGTGCCAACAACTGAGTCATCATTCCACCCTTGTTCTGAAAGCTATCTCCCCAAATTCATTTTCTAAGGGGCCTATGTCCACTTTGACCACTCTCTTCCTTGTTATATATTTAAAGAAGCTCTTATTGTCAATTTTCATATTCCTCATGTGTTTGCCCTTGTAGTTTTTCCTCTGTGGCTTTATAATCTTTTTAGTTTGCCTTTACTGTATTTATCTCAGTCTTTGGGGCTATCAATGACTTTCGCCTCCTTACATGCCTTTTCTTTCAATTTAACACTCTCCTTAACTTCTTTTATTAGCCATAGTTGGTTTATGGACAGATGTACCACAATGAAATCTCAGCAGAAGAGGCTTAGGGATTCTTAGGTAACAACGCTTATTACATCACAGTGACTGCCAGATTACGACTAGCTCAAACTGCCCAACCTGTTTGATGTTTCACTCAGTAGCTGTGTCGTATTGCAAATTAGTTAGAGTTTAGTTTAGCTGGGATTAAACCTTTTATTGGCCCGATTAAACAAGGACCGACTCTGCACACTGCCAGGAATAATAGGCCCACAGTGAGTTTTATAGATTTGACTAATTAATGGCCAGAGGCTGTTCTTGCTGCATAGAGTTGGTAGGCAAGCTCTCAAAGTGGCAAATCAGACTCAGTCCAGCAATGTAGGCACCACTGTCTGCCCCACATTATGATGGCCTCTTTGCACTTTAAAATACTTGAAATGAGACATGACCACGACTGCCTGAACAACATCATTGTGGAGGGGAACACTTTCCACAGGATGGCCTCCAGTGGTTAGGTAGATAAGGCAGCTTCTATGGGAGGGATGGACTGAGGGGGTACTTGGATTGATTCTGGAATGCTGGCATTACCCAAATCCTGGTCTCGTATTAGGAGACTGCAGTCAGGAATCTGGCTTATTCCCAACCATATCTCTTTATAAAATTCCCACTGATAAACAGAAACACAAAAAGACAAGACACAAGTACTATAGATGTGGAAGAGGAAAACATAATCAGAGAAAGTTTTTGCAGTGACACGGTTACGGACATCATTAATTTGTTTTTCTTTAAACTCCTTCCAACTCTTTGCCAATGATCCAAAGTTGTGGATATCTTAACTTGCAGCCTTTCATTCTCTCAGAGATAATGGGAACTGCAGATGCTGGAGAATCCAAGATAGCAAAGTGTGGAGCTGGATGAACACAGCAGGCCAAGCAGCATCTCAGGAGCACAACAGCTGACGTTTCGGGCCTCGACCCTTCATCAGAGAGGGGGATGGGTTGAGGGTTCTGGAATAAATAGGGAGAGGGGGGAGGCGGACCGAAGATGGATAGAGGAGTAGATAGGTGGAGAGGAGAGTATAGGTGGGGAGGTAGGTGGGGGATAGGTCACTCCAGGAGGGACAGACAGTGCAAGGAGGCGGGATGAGGTTAGTAGGTAGGAAATGGAAGTGCGGCTTGAGGTGGGAGGAGGGGATAGGTGAGAGGAAGAACAGGTAATGGAGGCGGGGACAAGCTGGGCTCGTTTTGTGATGCAGTGGGGGGAGGGGGTGAACTGGGCCGGTTTTGGGATGCAGTGGGGGAAGGGGAGATTTTGAAGCTTGTGAAATCCACATTGATACCATTAAGCCACAGGGTTCCCAAGCGGTATATGAGTTGCTGTTCCTGCAACCTTCAGGTGGCATAATTGTGGCACTGCAGGAGGCCCATGATGGGCATGTCGTCAAAGGAATGGGAGGGGGAGTTAAAATAGTTCGAAACTGGAAGGTGCAGTTGTTTATTGCAAACCGAGCAGAGGTGTTCTGCAAAGCAGTCCCCAAGCCTCCGCTTGGTTTCCCCAATGTAGAGGGAGCCACACCGGGTACAGTGGATACAAGTATACCACATTGGCAGATGTGCAGGTGAAAATCTGCTTAACATGGAAAGTCATCTTGGCGCCTGGGATGGGGGTGAGGGAGGAGGTGTGGGGACAAGTGTAGCACTTCCTGCGGTTGCAAGGGAAGGTGCCGGGTGTGGTGGGGGTGGAGGGGAGTGTGGAGCGGACAAGGCGGTCACGGAAAGACTGATCTCTCTGGAAGGCAGACAAGGGCGGGGATGGAAAAATGGCTTGGGTGGTGGGGCCTTTCATTCTCTGGTTGAGGACTCAGCCTTTCAATGCCTCTGAAGGTCGTTATTCCCCTTTTGCTTTCAACACAAGATTTACAAATGCACATCTTACAGGGAAAGATGAGGGAGATCTGCGAACGGTTTTCTTTTACTCCTTACACTTAAGGAAGAGAGCAAAATGGATGCTTTCTCTACACAAGCTGGATGTTTCTGCTGCCTTGTGCACACGTAAGTCTGTAGCCAACTGCACAAGCACTCTTCAAATAGTTGTTGATATGTTGAGACCACCTGAGCCCACAACAACTGCTGATACTTGAAAAGCCAATCAAAAGACTGGCTCTGGGCAAAATTGTTCCGTAAGCGTACCAAGTTATTTAGAATTTTACCTGTCACTGTTGAAAAAGGCAATATTGGTGATACAATTTACAATATGATTAGATTCCCTGCAGTGTGGAAACAGGCCCTTCGACCCAACAAATCCACACCGCCCCTTGGAGCATCCCACCCAGACCCATCCCCCTATAAAGCACACACCCCTGAACACTATGGGCATTTTATCATGGCCGATCCACCTAGGCTGCATATCCTGGGACTGTGGGAGGAAACCAGAGCACCCAGAGGAAACCCACACAGACACGGGGAGAATGTGCAAACTCCGTTTAGACAGTTACCTGAGGCTGGAATCGAACCTGGGTCCCTGGGGCTGTGAGGCTGCAGTTTGCTCCAGTAACTATTTTTTTAAAAGCTGCAAACACCTTCTCACACAATTTTCTTTTTAAAGCAGTGCCTTCTCCCATTTTTGCCCAAACGCCACAACAAAAAAAAATTATGTGAGTGATCATGGGAACTGTAGATGCTGGAGAATGCAAGATAACGAAATGTGAAGCTGGATGAACGCAGCAGACCAAGCAGCATCTCAGGAGCACAAAAGCTGATGTTTCGGGCCTAGACCCTACATCAGAGAGGATCTCTGATGAAGGGTCTTGGCCCGAAACGTCAGCTTTTGTGCTCCTGAGATGCTGCTTGGCCTGCTGTGTTCATCCAGCTACACACTTCATTATCTTAAAAAAAAATTACGTGATTTTTACATTCCTTAAGGAGAAACAAGCCAAGTGAAAAGTTCTTGTCAATCTAGCTGTGATCAATGACCTGAATTGGTCTTTCTGTTTCACTATTGCATGTGGGTTAACAATTTCACCAGCAATGCATCTCTGCAGAAAATGACTGGCTGTTGGGATTAAGGAGGAGAACTAGCACTTTGGCAGACATTGGGAAATTCCAAATAATAAAATGTGAGGTTCCACTTCTGTTCACCTCAGTTCCAGCCCACGCGTTGCAGTCAAAAGCCTGCTCCTAGTTCATGAAACTTCCCCAATACACACATAAGACATTTTTCTTCTTCCTCTTGGCGCAATGATTTTCACAGCCCATTGCAAAGGCTATATCTTTCTGGAGGCAGAGATGGGTGCATGCAAAGTGACATTTTGGAAGCAACAGGCTGCTGATTTGTTTGTGGAGCCGTGAGCAGTTGTAGCTGTCCTCCTGTCTACCTGCCAACAGCAGGTTGAATCCTGGGTGGCTGAATGGCTTGTGGGTTTTACACAATCTTTTTAGAAGCCTCCGTATTGCTGCAGGGGAAGATGGTGGGTCTTTCTTTCTAGTTAACATATCTATAATCTGAAGAAATCCAGCTCATTTTTCCTCATTGGTTTCTGTAAACTGTGTCCTTTGACCAGTAACAAAGACACTTTGCAATTTGTGAACTAAATACTTCTGTGAAGAAGTGAAAAACAGCTGAACAAAAGAGACTGAAGAACAGGAAATCTTGCAAGTGAAAAAAGATCATCTCAATGAACCCTGTGGACTGGGGCCAATGAATTGCTTCCCCAGGTTTTATTTTCTTTCCTCAGTTGATAATACTATTTTTTTGTCTGTATCTATCTGTATGTGTGTGTAGGTGGGCTAATTGTTTTGGGAAGTGTTTAACAATGTAACTTGTAGAGTTGTATGTTGACAGTTCATAGTTGTTTATCTGTGGTTACAATCTCTTATAGTAAATTGTTCTTTTAAATGCAGAAACCTGGCCTACGTTATCTGTTAGCCTCAGTCAATGTGAGTGGTAAATCTTTGACTTTGCCCGTTTGTGCTGACTCTGGGAATAGAGTGGCTTGACTTCCAGTTAACCCAGTAAGGCACAACACCGTATTCAAAAACAGCGAGTTACATCCAATCCAATCTCTGAGGCTGTGTCTAATAGAAGTTATTTTCTTCAGGCTTCACTGATATGTTTGCTTGCAATGCCAATGAAGATTTAAGAATTTTTTTTAATATGGCAGGTATTTACTTTTCCTTAAAATATCTCTAGTTGGGGTCATGGTGTTTTTCAGCAAAATTGGACTCATTCTATACACTGCTAGACACTATGCAATGACTGCAGAAATATTATTAGCAAATAATAATTAGTTTAAGATTCAAAGATTAATTCACTTGTTACTTTAACACCACATCAGCTACACATAGCTGCTACCTGCCGGCACCTTGCTGTCCTTCCAAACTGAACCACTTTATTAGCAATTAATGTATATTCATTTGGCATTGTGAAATCTGCACGTGTAAGTGCGAAAGATAGCAGGAGTTATTCCTTGAATTGTAATGAGGTTCAGATTGTAATGTAAATTAAATGATATTATTAGACTCGAGATGAAGATGTGGAAGAGTATTCAATCAATGCAATATGATGGAGCATGATCCTGAAACACATAATGATGGGAAATATTTCTCCACGTAAAAAAATGTTGCAAATGATGAAAGTATGCAGGAAAGTAATTCATTAAGATTTTATTCCTTTTGTCTGCATTGACATTGAAATTACTATCTATTGCAACCCATGAGAAACACCTCAAAAATCGAACTTTATTGGAAGCTTTAAATGGATATTCGTGGTATGATATTGTTAAAATAATTGAGGCAGCTTGAATTTTGAGTCTCCTTGAGTCAGAGATATTTTAGTAGCAATGATGTGAAATGTCTGCAGCATTCTATCACACAGAAAGAAAGCAGCAAGGCCATTGTACTGAAACAAGCTCTGAAAGAACTGTTTAATTAATTAATTTCTCTACTCTTCTTCTAGTCTGCAGACCTTTTGTACTCAAGCATATATGTCCTATTCTCTTTGAATCTACTTTCAACACAAGCATATCCCAGACCATAATAACTGATTGCTTATCAAAAATTTCCTGATCTTCCCTTTAGTCAACTCTCTGCACATATGTGGTAGGTTTCATAAAATGTATTTTAGTATAGACAATTGTTATCTACTGGTTATTGCATGGTTCACTGGAAAATGATTACTTCTCATTTTATCTGAACTAGTACTGGAAGAATTTATGCAAAATCCATACCAACATCAAAAGACATTCTGTCATCTGGTCAAAAACAGTGTCAGTAGTGACAGAGGATCCTCAGGATTTGGCGAAAATAAGATCTCAAGGGAAACAGACATAAAGCTAGGTCCTTCCAGTAATTTTTTTGCAGGAAGATAGGCCCATTTTTACACCTTATAAATGGTTGTGGATATGCAGTGAACAAAATCTTCTTTGTTGTACAAAGCTCTGCTGGTTTGATCAGAAGGTGACTATCAATACAAACATGAGCACATGTCACTCCCTAAAGAAACCACACAGTTGCAAATTATGGATGGCAGCTCACACAACATGGTCATGATGATCATGATCGTGGGATGTGAAGATTAAATTTAGCAGTACCCCTATCCTGATGAGGTAAAAATGCTGCTAATCTGGAAGACTTCAGGGAAATATTTAGGGTTAGGGTTAGAGTTACTCATTGCTGATTGTTCTGGAAAGCATGCCACAATATATCTTCAGGTATACCTTAACGCTGAAAAGTACTTCAAACAGCAACACAGAAAGCATTTCAATCCTGGAAGCAAGAGACCTGTGGGTTCAAACCAGATATACAGAGTGTATTGTAAAACAGTATGCTTTTGAGAGCGGTTCCAAATCCAAGTTTAACCACTGAGCAAACAAACATCAGAGGTTTTGTGAGTTAATACTAAAAATACCTTCTAGAAAGGGGAAACATTGCATGTTGCAGCATTTCAGGCTGAAAATGCAAGAATCTCTTAAAAAATATTTGAAAGCATGGATTACAAAAAGTTTCCTTCTTGTGCAGCAGGTAATTAAGAAGACAAATGGACTAATGCCTGCTGTGTTCATCCAGCTTTGCGCCTTGTTTTCTCGGATTCTTCAGAGTCTGCAGTTCCTATTATCTCTGATAGAATTTTATCCCCATTGCGAAGCCTCTTCTAAGGATGCCTACCCAGAAGAAATTACCATCCTCCCTCCAGACAACCTCAGGGGATCTCTCTCCCACTGCAAATTTCTTGTAATCTCCTCGGCCTTGAAACTGCTCGACCATGTCCTGAAGCAAACCAGGTACTACAGCCATATCACATTTCTTAGTACCTGCCTACAGAACCAGATCATCCCCAATGGATTACAGTCCACATTCAAGGCCTTCCCAATTTAGCCCCAACCGTGACAATATCTGCATCCAGAACATTGAGGCCCTTCAGAAGCATTTCTCCCTGTGACTCCTGAAACACACACTAACAGCAATGGGCTGGTATCTCCAGGCACTACAATCAAGCCTGCCCCAGCTCAGACACTCCCTCTCCCAGACCTGCAAAGGACCTCTCCTGTTTTTTTATTCTTCATAGGATCCTTGACCTGAACTCACAATTCTACTCAGCTTTATTGGACACTAAAAACCATAAGTACAGTAAACTTACTGGTGCCTACCACCCAAAACGGGCTTCCTCCACCTCCCAAATCCCCGGCCGTACCCAGGACATTCCCCACAATGCACCCACCGCCATTGGCCATAAGGCCACTGAGAACCCACAGTTGACATCACATCCACCACCGCCAGGAACACCACTTCCGAACACCATCGTTGCTGAAGCCACTGCCTCCATTTCCGACACTAACACCGCCGACACTACCGTCACCATTGCTGCCGCTGCCTACCCCGCTTCACCCACCGCCGATGCTGCTCCGCCCATCATGGATACAGACGCAACTCCATCCACCGCCGAAGCAACTCTACGCACAGCTGACGCCGACGCAACTCCGCCCACCACCGACACTGATATCACTCCGCCCACAGCCGCCACAGCCAGCAACTCTAGAGGAGACAGCAACACTGACCCCTGCTAAGTCTTCACCATCCCCCCAGACCTCCCCTTTACTGATGACAATAGATCAGTCCTCCAGTAAGGGGCTCACCTTTGTCCTCCTCCACCCATACATCAACGAATGCCAGTCATGGTTGGACATTGAGCCGTTTTTCTGCTGTCTCTGCCTCCGCGCTTACTTTTTTAACCAGGAGCCTAACCCTCCCTCTACTGACCCTTTCTCGTGCCTCCAACACAAGCCCTCCCCCTGGAGACTACCCCAGGCCTCCTACCCTCCCTCGATTTCTTCATGTCCAACTGCCGTCGAGACATCAATCACCTCAACCTTTCCACCCCACTTACCCACTCCAGTCTGTCCCCTGCAGAATGTGCAGCCCTACACTCCCTCCACTCCAATTCCAACCTCATGATAAAAAGCGCGGACAAGGGAGGTGCAGTTGTAGTATGACGCACTGACCTGGACATCGCTGAGGCCAGACGCCAACTCTCTGACACCTCCTCCTACCGCCCCTGGATCATGACCCCCCCCCCCAAGCATCAAACCATCATCTCCCAAACCATCCACAACCTCATCACCTCAGGTGACCTCCCACCCACACCCTCCAACCTCATCGTTCCCCAAACCCAAACCGCCCGCTTCTACCTCCTTCCCAAAATCCACAAACAGGACTGCCCTGGTTGATCCATTGCCTCCGCCTGCTCCTGCCCTACCGAAATTACATCCACCTATCTCAACTCCATTTTCTCCCCCTTGGTCCAGGAACTCCCTACCTACGTCCATGACACCAAACACGCCCACCACCACCTCGAGAACTTCTAACTCCCCGGTCCCCAACGTCACATTTTTACTATGAATACCCAGCCCCTGTACACCTGCATTCCCCATGTAGATGGCCTGAATGCTGTCCATTTCTTCCAGTCCAGCAGGCCTGACCAGTCCCCTCTGCTGACACCTTCATTCCCTTTGCTGAACTCATCCTCACCCTCAACAACTTCTCTTTCAATTCCTCCCGCTTCCTACAGCCAAACAGGGTGGCCATAGGTACCCTCATGGGTCTAAGCTATGCCTGCCTCTTTGTAGGTTACGTGGAACAACCTCTCTTCTGTACCTACGCTGGCCCTAAACCCAAACTCTTTCTCCGTTACATAGATGACTGTATCGGCGTCGCCTCTTGTTCTAGGTCTAGGCCCGAAACATCAGCCTTCCTGCTCCTATGATGCTGCTTGGCCTGCTGTGTTCATCCAGCTCTACACCTTGTTATCTCAGATTGTCCAGCACCTGCAGTTCCTACTATCTCTGACTAATATCTTTCATTTCTCGAGGGATAGAACCTAAAAGCAGGGGGTTTTGCCACAACTGTGTAGGGAGCTGCTGAGGCCATATCCGGAGTACAGTTTTGGTCTCCTTACTTGAGAAAGGATATAATGGCACAGGAGCGGGTGCAGATGAGGTTCACTAGGTTGATTCTGGAAATGAGAGGGTTGGCTTACGAGGAGAGATGGAGTAGACTGGGACAATACTTATTGGAATTTAGAAGAATGAGGGGAGATCTTATAGAAACATATAAAAGTGAGTAGAAATAGATAAAGTAGAAGCAGAGATGTTGTTTCAAAATAAGGGGGAAGCAGAATTAGGACTGAGTTTAGGAGGAAATTCTTCACAAAAAGGATTGTGAATCTGTGCAATCCCCCACCCAGTGAAGCAGTTGACAGTACCTCACTGAATGTTTTTTTAAGACAAAAAGAGATTTTTGAACAGTAACGGAATTAAGGTTTAAGGTAAGTGGTAGAGTAAGTGGAGCAGAGTCTATGAAAGGATCAGAGATAATGGGAACTGCAGATGCTGGAGAATTCCAAGATAATAAAATGTGAGGCTGGATGAACACAGCAGGCCAAGCAGCATCTCAGGAGCACAAAAGCTGACGTTTCGGGCCTAGACCCTTCATCAGAATATTTATTTATTTATTTTTAAAAATAAACAAGTTGAGAGACATGACAGCTTTTTATGCTACCTATTCATTTTATTTTAACAAGTAGATACATTCTGATTTTAAAAAATGGTAAGTAAATTGCACATGGGAATAAACTAGAGTAATTACTCTGAATGTCAAAATGGCCTCCAGAACATGTGGAAACAGAGTCCGGTGATAGCCAGATTCAATTTCTCATATGTTACTCACATTGCTGTATTATGCACACCAAGATGTCAGTGCCAGTGGATGCACAGGCATCCCACCTTTTAGCTTTTAAAAACAAAACCAATCTACCATGCTGCCTCAGCTGTTTCTTGCTGTCCTTTCTGGTTCTACACACCACTTGAGACTGGGAGGTGGGCAAGGAAAGGAATGAAAGTTGCTGCTGAGAAAATAGGGTAGACATAGATCATTTAGCCATTTGCACCTGGTCCAGCATTCAAAATGATCATGGTTGATCATCCAGCTCAGCACGCTGTTCTCCTCATACCATTTGATGCCTTTAAGGCAGAGAAACCTTCATTAGCTAAGATCCCAGTCTGTCTAATCAGAATGTGCCATATGGCAATGCCAGGCTTCTGAGGTTGCACTGCAGTGCTGAGGTGCACTCGTGCACTCATTGTTCAATCTGGTGATGATGTTCACAACAAATGTAACCTGGCGCAAAAAAAATGAACAGGATTACAACCTAAAGATGCTAAAATTCCTGTCTGTGCAGGTATTTTGTGTCTTTGCAGTTCCTTGGTTCAAATAAATGAGAATATTGCTCAGATTAATCCTGTGTGTTTGAAGCATTTCTTGCAGAATTCCCTCCATAATTTCACAACAGTAGGGTTAACAGCCCAAACTGCATGGAATTGCGTACAATGTAGAGTGCAGCAAAAAGTGTCATGTACAATTGGCCTGTGCTTATATTTTTATCCCACACAAGCCTACTCACCCGCTTCTCCTCATTTACCTTTATTAGCATAACGTTATACCTTCCTCTCTTGTGCGTTAATGTAATTTCTCCTGAAATACATCTACACTACTTGCCTTATTATTTCCGTGCCACAATGAGTTCCATGTTCTAATCATTCTCTGAATGCATTCCTGAATTCCCTATGTGATTTCTTCATGGCTAACATGCACCTACTAACCTCATCCCACCTCCTTGACCTGTCCGTCTTCCCTGGACTGACCTATCCCCTCCCTACCTCCCCACCCACACCTTCTCCACCTATCTTCTTTACTCTCCATCTTCGGTCCGCCTCCCCCTCTCTCCCTATTTATTCCAGTTCCCTCCCCCCATCCCCCTCTCTGATGAAGGGTCTAGGCCCGAAACGTCAGCTTTTGTGCTCCTGAGATGCTGCTTGGCCTGCTGTGTTCATCCAGCCTCACATTTTATTATCTTGGAATCTCCAGCATCTGCAGTTCCCATTATCTCATGTACTTGCAATCCTTGGTTATGGTCTTCCCTACAGGTGTAACGTCTTCTCTATATTTCAGTTATACAGGCTGAACACATTGATGCTATTTAACCCACGATGTAAAACTCTAATCAGATACCTAGGTATTAAAAAAGAACTCTATTGCAAATTTTTGAAATGAAAAACCAAAGATAATATTTAGATATCATTCCTATGAAATATTGGTGACCTGAATTCCAATCCTGATCTAATGTCTTTTTTTAAAGTTTGCATTGTTCCCAGAACTTAAAATGACAAAATATTCAGAAATTAGTTTTAACAACATCAAATTTCAAAGACCAGCTCATCAAGATGTGAAACTTCTCAAGAAACCAATGATTCTTATCAATATACCACACTTGGTTCAATTTTAGAAATGAACTTTACCAAGAACAGTTCTCACTGGCTCTTATTATGTACAACTGTTAATTCAGGGTTTGCAATTCATAGCATATTCTCAATTAAAATACATAGCATCCTGAGTTGTATTTGCTCACTAGCTTGAATTATATCAAGACAGAACATTACAGGCCATCATTTTTGAAATTAAAACTGTTTGATTAAACTCGCATAACAATTAACTTCTCTCCACCAAAAGGTCAGAAGTATGAATGTTTGTTGATGATCGTACAATACTCTGTACCAATCGCAACTCCTCGGATACTGAAGCAATCTGTACTTGCAAAACAGAAAGACTTGAACATCATTCAGACTTGGCTTGATAAATGGTAAATGATTTTCACATGAAACAAATACCAGGTTAATACCATTTTTAACAAGATAAATTATAAAAGTTAAAATCAAAACATTTTCCCATGATTTTCAACAGGAATGCCATAATTTAATCTAACAATATCCCGAGGGCTACCATTGGCCAAAGAATTCACTGCAACAGCAATGTAAAATCTGTGACTGAAAGAATTTGGGAAT
The DNA here is from genome assembly GCF_030684315.1 of Stegostoma tigrinum. Taxonomy (NCBI): domain Eukaryota; kingdom Metazoa; phylum Chordata; class Chondrichthyes; order Orectolobiformes; family Stegostomatidae; genus Stegostoma; species Stegostoma tigrinum. The sequence goes on along the minus strand of NC_081356.1, from coordinate 35,725,357 downwards.
TCCTGACTTGTGCCTTGTTCTTGATGGACAGACTTGTGGGGATTTAGAAGGTGAGGTACTCTCTGCAATGTTCCTAACCTCTGACTATATCTTGTACCCATCGTGTTTATGTGACAAGTCTAGCTGAGATTCTGGTCAAAAGTAATCCTTAGGATGTTGATTGTGGGGGTTCAGTGTTGGTATCACCACTGAATGTCAAGGGATGGTGACTAGGTTGGCACATTTAATAGTCATTGTCTGACATTCCTGTTGCATGAGCGTTTCTTACACGACAGCCCAAACCTGGAGAATATGCAGATCTTGTTGCATTTGAAAATGGATTGCTGACAAATCCATTTGAGGAGTCATGAATAGTGCTGAATATTGTACAATGATCAGCAAACATCCCCGCTTCTGAGCTTATGATGGAGGGAAGGTCATTGATGAAGCAGCTGACGATGGTTGGGCCAAGGACACTACCCTGAGGAACTCCTGCAGAGATGTCCTCTAGCTGAGATGACTGGCCTCCAACAACCACAGCCATCTTCCTATGTGCCAGGTATGAATCTAACCATCAGACAGTTTTCCCCTTGATATCCATTGATTCCAGTTTTTCTTGGAATCCCTGATGCCACACTCAGTTGAATGTGGCCTTGATGTCAAGGGCTGTCACTCTCATTTCACCTGAGAAAAACTCATATTCCGCTTGGGAACCCTGCAGCCCAATGGTATTAATGTGGATTTCACCAGCTTCAAAATCTCCCCTCCCCCACTGCGTCCCAAAACTAGCCCAGCTCGTCGCCGCCTCCCTAACCTATTCTTCCTCTCACCTATCCCCTCCTCCTACCTCAAGCCACACCTTCATTTCCTACCTACTAACCTCATCCCACCCCTTTGACCTGTCCATCCTCACTAGGCTGACTTATCCCCTCCCTACCTCCCCACCCATTCTTTCCTCTCCACCTATCTTCTCTATCCAGCTTCGGTCCACCTCCCCCTCTCCCTATTTATTTCAGAATCCTCTCTCCATCTCCCTTTTCTGATGAAGGGTCAAGGCCCGAAACGTCAGCTTTTGTGCTCCTGAGATGCTGCTTGGCCTGCCGTTTTCATCCTGCTCCACAGTTTGTTATCTTGGATTCTCCAGCATCTGCAGTTCCCATTATCACAGAACAAGTTTGTGAACAGCTTTGGACAGTTAAACAAGAAAGTGTGCAAGGAAGATTTATGAGGATGTTGCCAGGACTGGTAGACCTGAATTATAGAAAGAGGTTGAACAGGATAGGACTTTATTCCTTGAAATGTAGGCGAACGAGGGGTGATCCTGTTGCCATGTATAAAATCATGAGGTGCATAGATAGGATGAATGCATATTGCCTTTTCCCAGGGATTGGGAACTGAAATCTAGGGGGCACGGGTTTAAGATGCGAGATAATAGATTTAAGAAGGACCTAAGGGGCAACTTCTTACACCAACAGTGGTGTGTTTATGGAATGGGCTGCCAGAGAAACTGATTGAGGCAATTACCATAGCAACATTTAGACAAAAAAACATTTGGACAGATACATGGATGGGAAGAGTTTAGAGAGATATGGACCAAATACAGGCAATGGGGAGTAGCTGAGTGGGTGCCACGATCTGCATGGACCAAAATCAACAGCTCCCAAATGGCCTGAAGGGCTCGTTTCCATGTTGTAACACTCTTTGACACTATGACTGTGTGAGAGGGGGTTGCTTCTCTGCACAGGTTGAAGTTAAAATCACACTCATGACCTGATGATCTCCTAATGAAGCCCTGTCCACCCATTTGCATTTAGTCTCACAGGTGTAGGGCAAGAGTCTTATAACCCCATATCGAAAAATCCATTAGAGCAAAAAACTCAACTGAAGTTAAGCAGCTCGTAGAATTTTAGCCACTTATTTGTGCATATTTTCTGGTGAGGATAGGGTTTAACTCCTTTTCCAAAGGGCTACAGACCTTTCTCAGAAAAATATATGGATCTAAATAGTTTTGATATATTGAGGAAATTGGGTTGATGCAGCTGTTTAAAGTGATTCGTAACTTCACCAATCAATCTGGGATACAAGGCAACATTGATATTAAAGAGCTACTTTAAAAAAGAAATATCTTGATACATTTTGTTAAAATGTGTAATTTAGATTCCCCCCAATCCCCCCATACCCCAACCCCGACTCCAGAGAACCAGTTCATCAGGAATATGGAATAAAAGATGAAGAAAGCAGGAAATGAAATGACCAGTGGCCTTCAAAGTGGGATTCTGGAAAATTGCACAAAGGAATGCAATAATCCCTGACAGCAAAGCTCTGGCCTCTTCCAAACAATTATGTCAACATGTTGACAATTTTAAGTTGTGTTCTGTTGATGGAGTGCAAGTCATTTGAGAAGCCAGTGGTTCATCACTTTTTGTATAATTGGTGAGTACTCTAATTGGAGAAATCTGTGGGAGACTCGCTTTATGCTTGAATCCCCTGTTTCATTTTTAGCAGTTTTAATTAGCTGCAAGAATTTATTCAGATTACATGAAAATGGAGACTTGATAGTTCTGTCAGCTGCACTGGATCTGGATTGATTGTTCCTTATTAGGTTTTTGGGGTTACTTTATAAATACAAGCAATAAAATATATTAGCCACAGACATACCCTGGTTTTATTTTTTAATAAGCTTGTACTTCAGCTGTTTAATTTGGAAGCTGCGATTAAATCAAATTAAAATCCTTCCTCTGTACAAAGTAACATGATATGAGCATGTGTGACGTAAGATTTTACACCATTTGAAACGTCTGTCATTTCCACTATTTTTGAAATGTATTTGAAACAAAATAAATGTGTCAAGCCTGCATTCTGAAATTATGATAGCATGCTCACACTGCAGAATGGAGCTTTGCTTCAAAATCCTGTCTTGTTTTATTTGTTCTTGGGATGTCAGCATCAGTGGCAAGGCCCGCATTTATTTCCCTGAAGAAGGATGCAGTGAGTTGCCTTCATGAACTGCCACAGTTACAATGCTGGCATCTATCCAAAATTGTCGAAAGTTGCCCAGTTCTGTCCTGTACACTAAAAGCAGGATAAATGCAACTTGACCAAATTCCACTGAATCAGTTTTGGAAGGCGTCATCAACAGTGCTATCAAGCAGTGCCTGCTCAGAATAACTCGCTGAGTGATCAGAGATAATGGGAACTGCAGATGCTGGAGAATCTGGGACAGGGGTTAGCTTGTAGAAAGTAAAGGAAAACCCCATTCATGCCCCACCTTAAACAATGCGAGCCATCCGCAGGAAACAAGCAACTTCAAAAACTTCAGATCCTTTAGAGTCTACAGAGGTATAAAACCATTCAATTCCCAATCAGTGATCAGGCACAAGAATACTGAACATTTCCCACCATTGTGCTACATGCAAATCTGCCTCACCTGGATTGTAAAAAAACATTCACACCACTATGCGAACTGAATGGATATCCATCCAAGGAAATGCCAGACATTCCAAAACCATCAAAACCTTTCACGTCAACCGAAAAATGATTCACACCTACTCCATTGCTCAGGAAACCCATTCAGCCCCGAGAGGAGGAAACAATAGCTCAACAGATTTAGTGGGATTGAAAGAGGGCCTGCAGTTGGATATAACTAGAGACCCCAAGGCCACCACAGCAGTGAAGGAAAAAGAGAAGTGAGTGAAGGAAGAAGAGAAGGAAGAACAGGAGAGAAAGAGAGCAAGTGTACTACGAATCCTGCACTGTAAGTGGGGCACGGCGAGTTCAGGCTCTGTGAGACCAGCACTGCGATACCAACCATGCACCCCAATTCCAGCCCAGTGTGTGCTCTGAGGTGGGCTCCGCAAGGAGAGTTTGAGAGTCTGAGAGGGAAGCAGGCCCCACTCTTGAAGGACAGCAGCCCTCGCAACCACTGAACACCAGCAACTAGCCGCAAACCTCCACTTGATGTCTAGCGACGGCCAAAGGCATCCAGAGACACGAAACACTAAACTGGGGCAACATCAGCAACATCCACTAACATCCAAGGCAACAACAACCTGCTCACAAGGACCACCAAAAGAAGAAGAAAAAAACAAGGTACTCACCATGCATCTAACTGCATCAGCAGGCACATCAACAGGCTGACCGTTCCTGGTACTTGTGGTCCTTCGCAGGGTTCTAGCTACGGCAAGTGACTACAGACAAGAGCCAGTCAAAACCGTGTTTCACTCCATGGGTGAGCCTAAGGTCATTGAGACCCTCAAACCCATCCCGGCTAGTCTTAGACAGGGAAAGGCGGGGTTCAAGGTTAACAATGTAGGGCACCTCTCAGGAAGGGAAGTGGGATAGGATCTGGGCCTGCAGATAATCTCTCTCTCCCTATGAGAATACGTAACAGCCACCCACTATATCTATTTATCCACTGTATCAAGTCCTGGCTGCAAGTCTTAACTGGGGGGTAAGTTAACTGGCAGACAAGGTCACAATCAGAGTCAGGCAGGTTTTAATTTTGATATTCAATTTCTTGCTTTCTGTAAATATATTCAATTTGTTTGTTCTTATTTATTAAAAAAAATCAGTGTTTTCTTTGCCTTTGATACATCTGCCTCCTGTGTTAGCCACCACATCACATTCCACTACATAAGCCCAGTGTCTTCAGAACCAGGGAGCTGGTGAACACTGAATCAGGCAGCACTCCCTACAATTTTCCTGCAAGATGCTTAGCAGCTTAAGGAGCCGTTACATATATTTGGTTTAGTTTCCTTTGGAGCCTTATTTTTCATTCTTACCTTTATTTTCCAAAAGGTATTGACCACAACATTCAGAAGCTAGAAATTACCTGCCCTTTGGCTTTAACATCCTGTGACCCTATCCTTGAACATCTTGATAATGTGACAAGCACTTTTCAATCTAAGGTGTAATGGTCAAATACTGATGCTGCTCACTATCCAGATTCTGAATCCAAGGCTGGATATTGGTGTGAGGTGTTAATTGTTGAGCAGTAGCTATGGAAACAGATCAGAGTTTGAGTCAGTGCTGTCAGGAAAATAGAGGAAAATAAACAAAATGCAATATGGTACAAAGCAGTGACTAGTTTATACATAATATTCTCAGACCAGTGCTGCAATTTGCAAGCATGATTTGATCTGCCAACCCCTGTGTTGCTTCAGTTCATGGTAACAAGGCTCTGCGGATATATGTGTACACAAATAAGCCGAGCTTCACATCAGCTTCTGAATGCCTGTTAAAACTATGGATCAATCAGAACACAGGCTCTCTGCCATATTCATTCAAAGTCGGATTTCATAAACATTTTCATAATTTTGCTATGAATCAGTGTTAATTGTTATGTCATTCAAATTCCTTGTTCCTCTTCATTTTTAACTTGGCCAAGCCCCTCCGAGAATTTTATGTTTCTTATATTCTGGCCTCTTGCGCATCTGATATTACATTTGAAACACCGCCCGTGTCCAAGCCTTTACCTGATAAAAGTCTGAAGCTCTGGAATTCTCCCCCTAAACTTCACTCTCCTTGTTTATGATGCATCTGGTCACCTGTCGTAACATGACATCACTTCTCTGTGTTTTGATGTTAAAGGCCTTTGATTTCACTCCTGTGAAACTTCAAAGGACATTCTATGTTGAAGTGTTGTGTAATTGCAAGCTTTTGTTATGACGATGCAATTGTTTGATTTCCGACCATCTTTATAGATATCTGCGGTCAAGATTGCCAGCATAACTGCTGAAATATCCCTATGATCTTGCACTGATGTGCATCTGAATCAACTTCAAGTCAACACAAAAGTAGAGCTATAATTGGCCTGTGAACTATCTGCTCATCAATTGTCACTGTGTAACCATGTACAAGTGCTTAATTGGATATTATTTTCATGTAAATAACACATTTAAGTCTATGGATGCACTTCCTGCAATTCCTCAGAAATCCTACAGTGTGGAAACAGGCCATTTGTCTCAACAAGCCCACACTAACCCTCCGAAGAACATCACACCCAGACTCATCCCCTTAGCCTACCCCTGCAATTCCCATGGCTAATGCACCTAACCTATACATCCCTGAACACTATGGGCAATTTAGCATGGCCAATCCATGTAACCTGCACATCTTTGGAATGTGGGAGGAAACCAAAACACCTGGCAGAAACCCACACAGACATGGGGAGAATGAACACACTCCACACAGTTACCTGAGGGTGGATTGAACCCAGGTCCCTGAAGCGGTGAGGCAGCAGTGCTAACCACTGAGCCTCTGTAACACTCCATTTGCAAATTTGGCTATTCATTCATCCATAGTAGTCCAAAATTTCTACTAGCTATCTACAGTAAGCATTTGAGATATTGTGCCAACAAAGACAGAAAGCTCTTTACATACATTTTCAGGAACATGTATAACTCAGGCTAAGTGGAACAAATGTTGCATTTTGAATTACTCCCAAACTTTCAAATTCCTATCAGCTATAGGCACTCAGCATTCACATTGTCCATAGTATCTCAAGGACTCTAGAGAATATTTCATGGAAAGCTTGTAGTTTTGCAGTGTTATGAAACTACTAGAAGATTTTCACTTAAGTAAATAATACTTGTGGATTGATGAGCACAATGGTACCAAGTAAACTGATGCATATATGGTGATACATCTAGACTTAAGCAATGTTTACTGGAGTCCAGTTTCAGCATATAACAGCGTGTTTAATTAATGAGTTCTGATGAAAGGTCACCAGACCCGAAATGTTAACTCTGATATTTCTTTACAGATGCTGTCAGACCTGCTGAGCTTTACCAGCAATTTCTGCTTCTTTCCTGATTTACAGCATCCACAGTTCATTTGGTTTTTATTTTGTGTTTAATTAATGTTTTCTAACTGTAATGCCAGAGCTGTAAAAAGCTTGAGTAATGGATTTCATTTGCCTCGGTAATGAGTTAATTTCAAGTAAATTTTAATGACATTAAATAACTTATCATTAATTGGGCTACATATACAGCAGTGCAAAGATATGAACTAATTGGAAAATTGCATGTTTTCAACCACAGTGTCGATTAACAAAAAAGTAATTGACCCAAAAACAACTGATTGAGGAGATAACAAGAAAGAGCAATATGAATTCTATGGCAAAGGTGGAAAGGGAAATAATCATTTTCTTTTTTGTGAAATAACACAGTATCTACAACATAGAAACAGGCTATTCAACCCAGCAGTTAAATTCATTTGGACCACTTACTTCACATGGCAGTGAGTCCCAGATCAAACATTCTACAAAACTCAATTCTCCTAAATTCTTTATTTCATTTATTGGTAGATATTTACATTCATATTCTGGGCACAGCCAAAGTGAAACATTTCTCCATATCTATCTTATAGAATCCTTCTATAATTTTGAAGACCTCCATCCAATCTACTGTTTGACTTAATTAAGAAAAGGAAACAATGTGGGTCACCAGATTGTGTGACCACTTCGCAGAATACCTAAATTCTGTCTGCAAAGAAAGATCATGAGTTTCCAGTTGCCTGCCATTTCAACACACCCCCTTTTCCCTTGCAAACATCTCTGTCTCAGTCTTGCTGTAATGCCCCAGTGAAATTCAGCGCAAGCTGGAAGAACAGCATCTCATATTTTGCTTGGGAAATCCATAGCCTTTCTGACTCAATATTAAGTTCAATAATTTTAGAGCTTGAAGTATCTTCTCCCATGTCCTTACCCAACCTCCACACACCTGGCATTGTTATCACATGGCCTGCTAATACAGACTACCCATTGTTAGCCATTAGTAGTCCCTGTTGGTAAATATTCATTCTCAAGGGTTGACTGTTATCCACTCCTTTACGTGTCCAACTGTTCTTCTCTCTCTTTGGGCTCTGCTCCCACTTATCAGTTACTTCTACAACACCACCCCCACACCCACACACCATCACCAGCCAATGCTTTCTTCTACATAAAAAAAGACAATTTCTTTTCCTAACTGCCATCAGATCTGAAGAAGACACTCTGGAATGGAAACATAAACTCTGGTTTCTCTCCAGTTAAGGATTGCTGTCAGATCTGCTGAGATTTTCCAGCAATTTCTGTTTTTATTCCTGTTTGACTTTCATCATCAAAGAAAAGGTTGCAATCTGTTTGATCTTTCACCATAGTTGTACCTTTTCAATTCTGGTGACATGCTTGCAATATATTTCTGTCTCCAAATGCTTTAGTATCTCTCCTGCAGTCTTACCAAGGCTATATCTAAATTTTGTGCTACCTCCATGTGTTTGTCTTCTATTCCACCAGCTTGTACTACGTTGACATTTGTATCAACTTATCAACTTGAATTATTAATTTTGGTGATTATCTGCATTTACGGGTCTCTTTTCTCCATTTAATTTCCCTTCTCATTAACCATAAGAGGAAAATCAAACCAGCTCATATTTTAGTGCATTGAATTTTATTTGCCATTTAAGTAATCATGCTGCCAGCCTTTTTATGCCTTCTTATATTTTCATATAGTTCTCATTATTAGCATCAATTAGGTATTTCTATATCTTGACACCGCAATTGGGTAAAATCTCATGTAAACATGCCAGTTTGTCTTTAAGAGGCATTCTCATGATATCATTTCTGCATCATAATTTGTGGCATAAAAATATAAATATCTCTTACTTTATCTTACTCCAGTATCTCTTGAGGCATGGCACACTATTGAAAGCATGCTGCTCTGATGCAATCTAATAGCTTAATGTTAGCTTAAACAGCTCTTTGCCTGTGAATGTAATGTTTGTATATTATAGCTAGCGGTTGGATTCTTCAATACCCTAATACCTATGGCCAGTTTCTTAGTTACTGGAAGTAAAACACCCTGCGGGAGGCAAAATCATATCAATCATAACTATAATTACTGCGGCCAAATCCCGTTGCCCATGTAGGATGGGCCAATTACCTAGTACCTTACTACGGAACAACCTATATTCGTTTAGTGCCTTTCACACATTCAGGATGTTCCAAATTATTTCTATGTTGCTGATTAGCTTTTTAAAGTATAATCATTGCTGCGCTGCCCACAAAGGCAGGAACGCATTTGTACGCAAGGGCATCCTGCAAATGAACAAATGAGAAAAAGTGACCAGAAAATCTGATTGAATAGCATGCATTGGGATGTAAATGTTTGCCAGGGCAGCCTGCTCTTCTCTCGGTAAGGTTCTGATAGAAGAGGAAATCAATGGAAGTTTACTTTTTGTTCGTGCCCATGTTTTATATGGGTCTAAAAAAGTTAAAATTGAGGAGTACCAATAAGCACTACCTACAATAAAGATACAAATGTACATGCAGGCAAAAAACATCTTCAGATTTTGGAGTGTGATCTAACATGTGATCCTCATCAACGTCTCTAACTATGTCTATAAGTATCAATAAAGTTTGTAACTAGGTGCTAATTTGCAATAAACTATATATTGTTAAGTACAATAGACTCCACTAGTTTTATCAGTAAATGTTTTGCCTAAATCATACTATACCAAACAGACCCTCTAGTTTCCAGCACTTAAAGCAGATGGTGGCGGCAACTTTCATCAAGAGCAACAATTTGTACCATATAGCAAGGACTTGCTAGGTACTTTTGTACAGATTTACCAGTGTACAAGAACCAATTTTTGGTCACATCTGCAGTTCACATGTTGGCCTCTGACACTTCACGGGCAAAGGAATATATTTTAGCGTTATATACTTCCTCCAACCTACAGTAAGTTGCTTCAATTCATTTGAATGTGTAACTTGCAGCAATGGCAAATATACAGACACAAAGAGATGACAGATGACGTAGAACAAAAAAACCTTAACAAAATTAATTGCAATTCCTTATCGCAATTACAACAAAAAGGTGACGAGAACTCCAATATTCTTTAAATAAACGTTGCCTACTAGCTTGTTTACATTTGTAAAGTCAGAGTCATTCTGAAAATTGGTCTAGACCTGAAATGTCAGCTTTCTTGATCCTCTGATGCTGCTTGGCCTGCTGTGTTCATTCAGCTCTACACACCTCCCTCTGCTGTGCATGGGTCTAAAGGATTAATGCTGAGGTAAACCCTATGCATTGTCCATTCCGTTGTTATCATGTGGACTTGTGAACAGAATGATTTAGATTCTCAAAGGAATGAGACCTACCATTCAAGACCTCATTGTCTCTGTAACAATGACTATCATATCAAGGCAAACTGTAACTGCAGTTAACATGCAATAAACTACATTCTTATCAATATGAAAACCTCTTCTAGTTAGGCTAGTAAGTGTTCTTCCTCTTCCACACTCAATTAAATAGTCAATCCCTGTTTTTAATGAGGATGGTGACAGGAAACTTACCTTGTACAGAGCTGTGGACTTTGTTCAGATGCGCATAAAAATGCAATTATTTTTGTCCCTCTTCTCCCCAGACACTGTGCCACACAATTCTGCAGTTGCTCCAAATTGTGAGAAGCTATAATATTTTTTGACTGACTTAATTCTACATTTAATAAAAAGCTTATGGTTGAGACGTTTCAATGCTGTTCAGTCTGGTGATGGTTGCTGCTGTGGTGGTGGGGTTTAGGGGAGATGCAACAGATCAACATTCACTGAAAAAAATCTTCCAGGCAGTAGAATGCTCCAAGAAAAGCCATGGAATGTGTCAAAATTAATAAATCTATATTATTTAAGGTTGCAGTTCATTTTGATGTCAAGTTAGAACTTTGAAAAAGTTTTATACTTACAACAAAATTGAGCCAAATGTCTGGAGTAGTATTTAGGTTACATGTTTTATAAGATCTGGTGTGCTGTTTTCCATTTCCAGTGTGGTGACATGTAAGTTCTCCAGCACCTGGACTGTCTTTGCCTGCGGCACAATTTTCCACTTTTTGCCTCATTTATTGTGCAGCAGAGACATTGTTTTCAGTACCCGAAGAATTGTGTGGCAGAAGTGCTTGTCACAATTGAGGCTGCTTAGCTCACACACCTCTGATGCCATACAGCCCACCTGTACACCAGTTCAGATGCTGCAAGTTAGGCATCACCTTCCTGCAGTACTTGACCCTGAATATGTCACAAAGGAAAGGCTGGTGGATGGGAAAAGGAGGATAGTCCTTTATCCTGCTCATTGCCAAAGGGGATCACACCAACCAACCTACCCAGCTAGGGCTTAAATATCACTATAAGTTAGTACTGTGCCTTGAGGTAAAAATGATAGCCAACAGCACAGAAAGAATGTCAATTGCTTCCTGTGCTCTGCAAGTTTAAGTTACACCACTTTCACTCTCCTCACATTCCCAGGGACCGCCCCGAATCTAAATTTGCCATTACACACACGTCTCACCAAAGCTGATGGACTGTAATCCTCAGAATTGCATGCATCATGGCTCTAAATGAAATTGCCCACCCCCAGCCCCACACACGGCTCCAAATTACTAAGCTTTCTAATCCTCTGGAATTCCTCCTCATTTACAGGAGACACATCACTACCTCTCCTGCTCAAGTATAGCCTCTAATTGATCTTGCATCCATTTCAAACAAACTCAATCTCTCCTTTTAGCTTGTTACAGGAATTGTTGAGAGATTAAGGCTGGCCCATTATTTTGGGAGAAGAATGATAACATCAGGCTCTCACTCCCCATGAATAATGCCGTGTTAGAGCGTTCAGGATCCAGTGTGCATGGACCTAGTTGCCTTTATGGAAATGTTGTCAACTACTGTGGAGACTGTACATCAACAGGATACTCAGAATCTGCTGGATCTGCACAGAAACACATTTTACCACTTTAGCAATGGATGCTTAGTGTCAATGACAAAGCAAAAGAGTTGACTTGCACCCTTGACCTCATCCAAGTGTCAGTTTCTCTCAGGAAGACAGAATGGTTCCAACAAGCGCCCAAAGGGAGCAGGATTTCCACACAGACCCCTCTTGACGATACTCCAGAGGTACCCATCTCCTTCATGCCTGTGAACCCGAAGCCAGCAGCAGTTCCAGCCAAAGATAATGAATCTGTATCCAGGCAGAAGACTCTCAGCAGATCAAGGCCTCTAGCTTGGAAGGCACGATGGGAAGGCTATCTAAAACTTTCAAATCTCAGGGGCCAACAATAGATAACAGCCTCTCTTCACAGATTCTGTGGAAGTCAGGTCTGTATTTAGACATAATGGGAGAGAAAGAAAGAAGAAAACATATTGAAGCGCAGAAGTGGCACAAGTGTAGCATTGTTGGAAATAACCTTTCACTGTTATCTATATCTACATTTGCTTGCATTGCCAAAATGTCTATTAATGCAAAATGTTTGCTTTTGGATTAGTTCAAATCATACCCAAGTGAGAGATAAGAATCCTTTTCAGATATACCATGGATTATTAAAGTTACAATGGCTAAGCATTGCTCATCAACTGACTCTTGAAATTCTGATAACCTCAGACATCACAGATCCTTGAGCCATGATATTGATGGTCGTAGTCAAGGCAATGGCCCTTTAATGTGGACAATACTGAAGGTAGGACCTGGTTGTGCACACTGTGTTTCACATTTACATACACCTTGTGGAGTGAGAGTACAGAATCAGCGATGGTTTCACATCTCTTTTGGTAAAGGCTCATTTAGCTTATCAAGATGTCTCACTTGCATTCAAGGCTGGGAGATGTACAATGGACAATTATATATCCAGTCACCTCTGTAGCACATTGGTCTGTTGAGAAAAGCTACACAAGGTGCTGCTGCTCAACAGTCTAACACTGTCATGAAGAATGCTCAAACCTTTCAAGGCAACGTAATGGTCTGTGCACCCTCTGGAATACCAGAGGTTTACCAAAGATGACAAGGTCAAAAGAAGTTTCTTGCAGATTCTTGCCAACTTGGCAGCTATTATAAAGGACCCACTACATAAAACTCAGATGCTATATCCAGATGCATGGCTTAAGAGTTTCTTAAATGTCAGTGTACTGTCTCAGTAACTGCTGGTTTTTCAGGAAGTGAGTGCCATTATTTAGTGTGTGGAAGCATAATTACTGTGATTGCTTCTAACAGGCCCTCAAAATCCATATTTGTCATAGAATCCCTTACAATGTGGAAGCAGGCCATTCAGCCCATTAAGTCCACACCGCCCCTCTGAAGAGCATCCCACCCAAACACACCCTCCCCTCCTGAGCCACAGTGCCCTTTTCACTCCACCCTGAAGAAAAATATCTGTAATTTACTCTGGCCCTTTGCACAAGGTCACAGGTGGTTGGCGAAGTTATTGTGCAGTTGACTTTTGATTTGGCATGATGTGATTTGAACTAGTATAAATGACTTTCAGGCGTTTTGGACTCATATTCCTCCCTGTGGCCCCAATGATCTTTTAGCCTTCCTCCAGTTTGCTTGGGCCGTTTTACACAACTGTTAACGTGATTGCTTTAATACCAGAGTCCAAGAGTTTAGAACTTACCATGCCTTTGTTCACCCTGCATCCTCCCCATGAAGAGACCAGAGACACAATAACTTTTTTGACCCCCAGTGTCTGTTCCAAAGCTCTATATGATCTCAGCCTACTATCAGCAATTTCCCCTTCTCAGAGTGACCCTTCCCTCAGAGACACAGTATGCTGAAGCACGTCCCCAGACATGAGCTGCTCACCTTCTCCAGGACTCCATGGAACCCACCCAACTATTACGGATAAAATCCCCATGATTTACCTTGTCCCACCCATGGCATGGCATGGCAGCACGGCCCTGACTTATAATTATTAGAATTAGAATTAGAACTGGAATTTATTGTCACCTGTACTCAAGCACAGAGATAGTGGAGTACAGTGAAAAGTGTGCAAAGTCACCATTCCAGGAGCCACCTTAGGTACAAAGGTACATAGGTACAAAGTAGAAAAATAAAGAAATAAGTTAAAAGTTCATCATGGCCCTGGGCCTGAATCCGGCCTGTTCCACCCCGATGCTGAGACCATCAACAGCAAGAAGCAGTCAGCCGACCTCGAGTCCATATGCCACCTCGCCGCCACAGAACTGAGGGAACAAGATGGTGCTGAAAAATGGCACCATCTTGTCCCTACCAATGACGTTGCTGGCACGAGGCCACACTGAGCCAATCTCAACAATGCAGTTGCTACTGAAGCTGTTGCTTCCCACAGTGGGGACGGGGCCCAACTTTGCTTCTCTCTGCCACTGCCACCATTCAGAGTACAAAGTCGATTCCCTCTGTGGAAAGAAATTTCACATCAAATGCATCAGAGCTGCCAAGCTCTCCACAGAAGGTAAGAAGGTTAAAATAAGACAAAAGGAAAGAAAGAAGTGAAAAAAGAGTAAAAGCAGACATTGCGCTGCTATTCCACACCAGCCTCAACCAGAAACCGACCTCATCAGACTGGTGTTTCAACAACACCCCATCTGACCGATCTGGACTCTGGGACTGCTTGCATTTATCCTCCAATACCTATCGTGACCCAATTTCTGGTCTGCAACAACTTGAATAGGGCCAACTGCCTGACCAGAATGGAACAAGCCCTTGACTGACTGTGGTAACACACCCCTCACTGACTGTAGTCTCCAATCAGCTACCTAAGCACACTTCCCTTTTAACTGTCACATGCCACCGCTTGCTCATAGACAACACAGTGTGGAGCTGGAGGAACACAGCAGGCCAGGCAGCATCAGAGGAGCAGGAAAGTTGACATTTCGGGTTGGGACTCTGATACTGCCTGGCCTGCTGTGTTCCTCCAGCTCCATACTGTGCTGTCTCTGACTCCAGTGAGTGCAGTTCTCGCTACCACATGCTCATAGCATGTGTTTGTTGTATAAATTGCTGGCACATGCTGCATGCCTGAGATTTCCATAACACAGTGTCATGCATTGAGATGTCCAATAGCTATCTGACTGATAGTTTGAAGACTTAAGAGAAAAATCATGAAAACTTTTCTTACCATTAAAAATCTAAATTTGTTTATTCTCATCCTATTTTTCATTGTATTTTTATTGTCACCACACCAGGGAGAGGAAAATTCCATCCACAGACATTGTCAGAGAATTTCTAACATTGTAGGCTGATAATTAGATGCCTCAAAAAAACAATTATAGGTTAAGGGAGTTTTGACAGTATTGTATGATACTGTCCATGAAATGTTCTTTCCAATTTGGAAAAAAACAGGTTTTAAAAATCATTGCAAAAGGCTGAGGAACTTAGTCAGAAACTTAAAGTTTGAGGGGCGGAGCAGTTGCACACTTTCCAGCTGATTGTATGTAAGATTTATGATAGTGTACTTGTGACTAATGAGTATATAATATTGAGCCTATTTTATTGGGGCTTTTATAATGGCTTTTATAATAAAATGGAGTGCTGCATTGCTTAAAACTAGTGAAGACATTGATGTTTAATTTGAGCCTTTTGAGTAGCCATGTTATTTCTTGTAATTCTCATGCCCAAATAATAGAGTAACTTATCAGGGTTGGAAAGTCATATTTTACAGAGATTGACCAACTTCAGCGTCATATAATACTGAAACTATAAAGACCAGAAAAGTCATTGGTTCAGTATGTGGTGAGTTCACCAATAGGAGCTAAGGTAATAGTAAGAATAGGGCCAATAGGCACAGGCTATCCCTCGACGGAGGAAAGATGATAAGGGTTCCTGGTCTGAAATGATATTCAATGAATGCCTCTTTGCAGATAAGTGCATCCAGGGAGACATTTGTTGAGCACAAAATTCAATTCAGATGTGATGCATTCCAAAGTGAAGCAGCCTTAATTTAACCACGAGTGCTAAGAATGGGTCATTTGGCAAGTTCTCCGAAATATGTTGCTTGTGGGATATGATTCCTGTCACAGTATGATTTAAGTTCCTATTGGTGAAGAGAACATAAATCTGGTAGCGAAACTGCAGGAGCGCAATAAAAATTGGCGTGTCATTTAAAATTATTTTACATAAGACAATCAATTATTAACTTTAAATACTTAACATTTACTTCATTCTGAATAAGTGAAAGTACAGTTAAGGGAAAGAAAAATTACCTGGCAGGGGAAAAATAATCACCACTCCTTGTGTAGCTAAATGAAGTTAAAGTGCTTTCTAAATTTAAAACATGAGTCTATTGTGTTTTTGGCCTTTTTTAAGTAACTGCATTTAAATTCATTGACAAGTCAATATTTCAAATTGCCGTCTGTGCTATTACAAATGCAGCATATTTCAAAGAAGTCATGATGCATAAACCCTTTGGTATAAATATTAAATAAAAAGGGAACCATTTAATTGAATTGAATATAATCATGTCTGAAATGTCTTGGATTAAATATTCCAAAAGAATTAAAAATAGCACATGCAAAAAGGAACCACATATTCTGAATTATTTCAATATGCTCGGCGACCTCCATTTTCCAGATCTGTAAGTGGGAAATCACCAAAAGTTACCCCCTACTTCTACTTCTGTTTACTGCGGGTCCATTGATTGTGCAATCACATCACATAAAAAACAAAACACACACACACACACACACACACACACACACACACACACACACACACACAGATACTCAACTTCTCTCTTAAATGTTACCACAAATAAATTTTCAGGTGTTGTATGACCGTTCTAATTTTAAAGTGAGTGTGAAAATTTGTTAATTTGCTGACTTGGAATGAGTGAATTCTACCATTTGGGACCTGTCACCTTTGCAATGATGCTGACCCATTTTAATTGGGCTTCAACTCCCTTGTTCAGTTACCTGAAGCATTATCCCCAGTAAAATACTACAAATGTATTGCAAAATTCATCCAAATGACGTGTCATATTAGGAATTAAAAGTGATAAAGTGGTAGCCTTTTGACAATATAATCAAATTTGTCATCCTGAAAAGCTTGTTAGAAAAAAATTCTGTACCATTTATTTTTCGTCTACCTAAGTGAATTCTGCCCTTAACTCCAACACATTGAGAAACCAATGTTTTGCAAAACACATAAGAACAAAAACTGAGATCAGAGATAATGGGAACTGCAAATGCTGGAGAATCCAAGATAACAAAGTGTGAAGCTGGATGAACACAGCAGGCCAAACAGCCTCTCAGGAGCACAAAAGCTCTCTGATGAAGAGACCTCTCTGATGAAGCGTCTAGGCCCGAAATGTCAGCTTTTGTGCTCCTGAGATGCTGCTTGGCCTGCTGTGTCCATCCAGCTTCACACTTTGTTATCATGAACAAAAACTGACATTATTGCCTCTTTGTATCTTGCATATTGTACTTAAATATAAGCACCAATCTTTGAATATTTGAAAAAAAATGAAATTGCTGGAAGAGCTCAGCAGGTCAATGGCATCTATGAAGGAAAATCAGAGTTAGTGTTTTGGGTCTGATGACCCTTCTTTTGGTTTTTATTTGAATATTTAAAGTTCATTGACATAACTCATATTTCACAGTCATGTATTAATATATTTGTACAGTTTATACTGTATAGTTGGTACCTATTTATGAAGTTCCTCATCAAGTCAACAACCAGCCTAACATTCATTAAAGAATCATGAGGCTCAAAGCATTAACTCTGGTGATCTATCCACAAATGCTGCCAGACCCACTGTTTGTATTTCAGATATCCATCATTCACCGGATTTTGATTTTATTGGAGCTATATTGCTTTGCCTTCATCATCACTGGTTTAAAATCCCTGAAATCCCTACCTGATAACGCTATGCATGTACCAACACTGCACAGATTGCAGCAGTTGAAGAAAGCCCCCTTCATGAGGGCACATTGGGATGGGCATTAAATTTTGGCCTGGCAAGTAACTCCCAGGTTCCATGAAATAATTTTTTGAAAGTCTAATACTTAATAAAGAAAATCTTACTTTAGCATTGCACTTATGAATATTGTGACCATCAAGCAGATTGTAAGAATCCAGGAGATTAAAGAAACACTTTAAAAGTTGACATTTATATAGCAACTTCCATAAAGTTAACAAACACAAAGATATTTTACAGCTGATAAAATGTGTTTCAAAACATAGCAGCTCCTTTAAATATAGAAAACACGCAAGATTCCAAGAACAGTGAGATGATAAATACCAGATTAACGAACTCAGTGATGTTCATTGAAAAATAATCAACTCTCTGAAGACAGTGACCCTGCTTATCTTTGAAATTGTGCTATAGAACTCCTTTACATTACCTGAGTGAAGAAACAGGGTTTAACATTTTACCACTCCAGAGAGAGTAGCACTCCCTTGGTGATATATGGAAATGTCAGATTTCATTATTTTCCTACAGCTCTGTATTAACACTGCTTCACCCATTTGAAAGGCTGCAGCAACATTTAGACTTTAAAAGAAAACCTGTGAAAAAAAACAAAGTACTCATCCAAAATATGAATTTAAGTCATTATTAAATTTGATACCAATACTCAATAAGCTCATTCCCAGAAAAGCACAAACGCATGCATGAAGATGTATGCTCTTACAGATTGCAAACCTGTAAACGATATATTTTCTCTATCCCCTAAATATATGAAAAATTTTTTTTATCAAATAGTTTATGACCTAAATATTACCGTTAGATTAAAGGTGTGTGTGTTATCGTCACTATTGTTATAATTTATTGAAACCAGAAACTTGCATTTAAGAGCAAATATACTCATGAATTGACAATTATCAAAAGTTGCTGGAAAATGGTCACTCTCCCTAAACATTCATGTGTGTTTTATCAGATATAGCATTTGCCCATCAAATGATTATTAAACTCAACATAGACAGTCAGTGTGAGGCTTAAGTAGATTTTTATTAAGGGGGCTTGTCATTTATTTGGATGTGAGTATAGGAGATATGGTTAGTAAATTTGCAGTTGACTCCAAAACTGGTGATGCAGTGGACAGCAGAGGAGGTTACCCCAGAGTACAGCAGGACCTTGATCAGATGGGGAAATGGGCTGAGGAGTGGCAGGTGGAGTTTAATTTAGATAAATAAGGTGCTGCATTTTGCCAGGACAAATCAGGGCAGGACTTATTCCCTTAATGGTAAGGTCCTGGAGAGTGTTGCTGAACAAAGAGACCTTGGACTGTAGGCTCATAGTTTATTGGTAGTGGAGTCACAGATAGACAGGATGGTAAAGGAGCTTGCCTTTATTGATCAGTGCATTGCCTAGAGGAGTGGGAAGGTCATCTTGCAGATATGCAGGACATTGATGAGGCCACTTTTGGAATACTGCATTCAGTTCTAGTCTCTCTGCTATAGCAAAGGTGTTGTTAAACTTGAAAAGGTTCAGAAACGATTTACAAGGATGTTGCCAGATTTGGAGGGCTTAAGCTATAGGGATAGGCTAAATAGGCTGGTGTTATTTTCCCTAGAGCATTAAAGGCCTTACAAAAGTTTAGATAATCATGACAGGATACATAGTCAAGACTTTTTTCCTCAGGGTATAGGAGTCCAAAACTAGCGAACATAGGTTTAAGGTGAGATGGGAATGATTTAAAGGGGACCTAATGTGCAACTTTTTTCATGTAGAGGGTGGTGCATGTATGGAAATGAGCTGCCAGAGAAGGTGGTGAAGTCTGGTACAATTGCAATATTTAAAAGGCATCTGGATGGGTATATGAATAAGAAGGCTTTCAAGGGATATGGGACTAGATTAATTTTGGATATTTGGTCAGCATGCATGAGATGGGCCAAAGGGTCTATTTCCATGCTGTATATCTCTATCTCTCTGTAAGTAATTGTCCTGCGATACCTTTCAGTCCCACTAGCCCAGAAAGGGAAAATGTTAATCTGAGGAGTCATCTTATTGGGTTTGTTTTTAATTTTACCTTCCTTTCTGCCTCTCTGTTTTTCTTTCTCTTTCTTTCTCTTTAGGCTTTTTCTGTACCTGATTAAACTTTTATTCTTGACATTTTATCTAATATTCATCTATTTCTTTCTCAACTCTTATATACTAATGCTTAAGGAGGTTGGCTCTTTGTGTCATTATTTGTTGAAGTTCAAGATGCCTGGATGTTTTCAAAGTTCATGCAATGTTTGACATAAAACATGTTTGAACTGAAAGTTGAGAGAACAATTTAGTTCCTGGGGTGTACTGTGAGATGTTCCATTCCAGCACATTTTGAGCTGGTGCGACATTGTCCTTAGAGCTTTTGACCTCAAATTTCTTGTCCTTCAGGCAGCTTGAAAAGAAAGTCATGTTATTGTTGTTATATAAAATACATTGCCCTCAGCAAAATATTGTTAAACTGCTCTAAACTTTTCTAGAGTTTGATTTCAGCATCATCACCGATATTCTGCAGTCACTCAAATTGAAACTGACAAGACCATTGCCAGAGAACATTTCTGCTAAAGCCACACATCTGTCACTTCAACAGTTCCTTTCAAGCTGTCATGCCAACAATCCAAAGCCAGAACTGAAGACACCATACATTACCCACAAGAGATATATTGTGAAAATCCAAAGGGAAGAGCAAATTAGAAATATAATGGAGAAAATTGACTTGGATAACATTAATTTATTTCAAAGATGATGTGCAACCAACCTTCATACCTAATATGAAAAGCAAGCAACGATTAAGAGTTATGGTTAACCTTATTCACTTATATGATTGCAGACCTCTGTGGTAGGGAATTTGAACATTGTGTTGAGTTGCAGCTTAATTGTTATCACTCCTCAATAATTACTAATTCAGAAATTTCTGCCAATTCAACAGAGGCCCATAAATCAAAATCAGAACAGATCTGTCACAAGCATTAAAATTCACCCAATATCTACTGGTTTTGAAAGTTTATGATCCATGAAAGGTTCATCACAACATAATGTTGGTTGACAGGAGATAGGAAAGTGGTAAGGTATTTTCTGGAGTACTGTGTCCAGTTCTGATTGCCAAGTTATAGGAAGGATATCAGTAAACTGGAGAGGGTTCAGAAGACATCTACCAGGATGTTGTTGGGTATGGAAGGTTTGAGTTAGAAAAAAAGGCTAGATAGGCTGGGACATTTTTCACTGGAGCATCAGAGGTTGAGAGGTGAGTTTATAAGAAGTTCATAAAATCATGAGGGGTATAGATATGGGTAATAGTAAATGTCTCTTCCCTAGGATTAGGGGTTTCAAGGTGGGGTAGCACATTTTTAAGGCAAGCAGAGAGATATTTGAAAAAGACATGCGGGGCAAATTTTCACATAGAGCGTGGCTTGCTTGTAAAATGAACTTACTGAGGAAGTGGTGGATGTTGACGCAATTAAAAAGACATTTGGATAGGTACATGAATAGGAAAAGTTTGTAGGGTTATGGACCAGGAGCAGACAGGTAGGACTAATGTAGTTGGGGATTATGTTCGGTGTGGACTGGTTGGACCAAAGGGTCTGTTTCCGTACTGTTTGACTCTATGACCCTGTGATGCACAATGAAAGAAACATTTTACCAGTTAATTAACATTGGTATCTAAGATGAATCCCCATGTTAATATTGCTACTAAATTCAAATGGGTATACTATGAGGTTAATTTATGCCTAATTTATCTTCAAGCACACTTAGAAATTTAACTGAGTCTCTGGATAATATTAAGACATTGAAATATTTTCAGGATATCTATTGATTTCTAAGATTTATCAATAGGGACTATTTTGCCGTGAATAATAGCCTTATAATGTCAATTAACAGAGCTGCATTTATTGTGACATAGTGAATGTGACAAAAACACATTTTTTCCCTCTTCAGTAAGCTTTTCAATGAATGGTGCAGAATACCTGATCATAGTCCAATTGATTTATACGAGGCCAAGAATCTTAATAACTTTACATTATTTTCTTTTACACTATTTGTATAGTTATTTTCTGTACGACCCCACCTTCATCTTTCACTCAGCATCATTTCCATTTCCTTCAACATGTATAAATATACTTACAAACAAAAATGTTGTTTATGTTAGAATGTTTGAATGTAGTAGAGTTTAAAAATTTTGTTAAATTGCGTAACATTGAAATTATTTTTCAACATGGTCATTTCCTCCATATGTTTCCAACTACTTTGTAGAAAAACAGTTCAAATGGAAATTATGCTTCCAGGTCATTAGCACAGTAAGAGTTCTGAATGTGACACAAAGAATAATTTAACCCTTCGAAGTTACAGGAAGGAAGAGCATAAAACTGCAGATGTTGGAAATCTGAAATAAAAACAGAAGATGCCAGACACACCCACCAGATGTGGTAGTAATTATTTCAGTGCCCTCTATCCTAAGAAGCAAAAAAAAGGAAAGGAAGAAAATTTCTAAAGCACCTTTCATGACATAAAAAGGTGCATGGTATGTCACAATCAATTAAAATTCTGTATTGTGGGAAATATGTCTGACAATTGACACACAATGGGTTCACACCATTGATTTAGATGTTTGTTGAACGATAAATGTTGACTAAGACTCAAGGATAATCTACATTCTCCTTCACAGAATCTTTTCACTGGAGTTTTGAAGCATGAAGGGATAGCTGATAAAACCTTAAAAATTCTAACAGGACCAGACAGGGTAAATGCAGGAAGGATGTCCCTGATGACCGGGAAACCAGACCCAGAGTCACAGGCTAAGAATATGAGGTAGCCAATTTAGCACTGAGATGAAGAGAAAGTTTTTCACCTAGAGAGTGATGAGCCTTCTCAATTCTGTGCCACAGAAAGCAGTTGAGGCCCAAAATATGGAATGTTTTTGATAAGCGGAGTTGGTTGTTAATTCTGATTGGTTTCCCGAAGAGATAGGAGAGGCACTCAATGAATATTTTTCATCAGTGTTCACACACAGAGACAATGCTATCGAGGAGCATGCTGAGATACAGGCTATTAGACTAGATGGGATTGAGGTTCACAAGAAGGAGGTGTTAGCAATTCTGGAAGGTGTGAAAATAGATAAGTCCCTTGGGCAGGATGGGATGTATCCTAGGATTCTCTGGGACGGTAGGGAGGGTATTCCAGAGCCTTTCGATTTGATCTTTATGTCATCATTATCTTCAGGAATAGTGTCAGAAGATTGGAGGATAGCAAATGTTTCCCTTTGTTTAAGAAGGGGAGTAGGGACAATCCTGGTAATTACAGACCAGTGAGCCTAACTTCGGTTGTGGGTAAAGTGTTGGAAAGGATTATAAGAGATAGGATTTATAATCATCTGGAAAGGAATAATTTGATTAGGGATAGTCATCACGGTTTTTGAAGGGTAGGCCGTGCCTCACAAACGTTATTGACTTCTTTGAGACGGTGACCAAACAGGTGGATGAGGGTAAAGTGGTTGATGCGGTGTATATGGATTTCAGTAAAGCGTTTGATAAGGTTCCCCATGGTAGGCTATTGCATAAAATACAGAGTCATGGGGTTGAGGGTGATTTAGTGGTTTGGATCAAAAATTGGCTCATTGGAAGGTGGTGGTTGATGGGAAACGTTCATCCTGGAGTTCAGTTACCAGTAGCGTACCACAAGGATCTGTTTTGGGTCCACTGCTGTTTGTCATTTTTATAAAAGACCTGGATGAGGGCATAGAAGGATGGGTTAGTAAATTTGCAGATGACACTAAAGCTTTTATTAATAGACGGATTGAGCTCCAGAACCAAGAGGTTATGCTGCAGCTATACAAAACTCTGGTGCGGCCGCACTTGGAGTATTGCATACAGTTCTGGTCACCGCATTATAAGAAGGATGTGGAAGCTTTGGAAAGGGTGCAGAGGAGATTTACTAGGATGTTGCCTGGTATGGAGGGAAGGTCTTACAAGGAAAGGCTGAGGGACTTGAGGCTGTTTTCGTTAGAGAGAAGAAGGTTGAGAGGTGACTTAATTGAGACATATAAAATAATCAGAGGGTTAGATAGGATAGATAGGGAGAGCCTTTTTCCTAGGATGGTAATGGCGAGCACGAGGAGGCAAAGCTTTAAATTGAGGGGTGAAAGATATAGGACAGATGTCAGATATGGTTTCTTTACTCAGAGAGTAGTAAGGGAATGGAATGCTTTGCCTGCAACAGTAGTAGATTCACCAACTTTAGGTACATTTAAGTCGTCATTGGATAAGCATATGGATATACATGGAATAGCGTAGGTTAGATGTGCTTCAGACCGGTATGACAGGTTGGCACAACATCGAGGGCCGAAGGGCCTGTACTGTGCTGTAATGTTCTATGTTCTATGTTCTAAAGTCAGTGCAGTTGTGAATAGAGTGGAAGGATGTTGCAGGTTACAGAGGGACATAGATAAGCTGCAGAGATGGGTTGAGAGGTGGCAAATGGAGTTTAATGCAGAAAAATGTGAAGTGATTCACTTTGGAAGGAGTAACAGGAATACAGAGTACTGAGCTAATGGTAAGATTCTTGGTAGTGTAGCTGGGCTGAGAGACCTCAGTGTCCATGTATATAGATCCCTGAAAGTTGCCACCCAGGTAGATAGGATTGTTAAGAAGGCATACAGTGTGTTAGGTTTTATTAGTAGAGGGATTGAGTTTTGGAACAATAAGGTCATGTTGCAGCTGTACAAAACTCTGATGCGGCCACACTTGGAGTATTGTGTACAGTTCTGGTCGCCGCATTATAGGAAGGATGTGGAAGCTTTGGGAAGGGTGCAGAGGAGATTTACCAGGATGTTACCTGGTATGGAGGGAAGGTCTTATGAGCAAAGGCTGAGGGGCTTGAGGCTGTTTTCATTAGAGAGAAGAAGGTTAAGAGGCAACTTAATAGAGACATACAAGATGATCAGAGGATTAGATAGGGTTGACAGTGAGAGCCTTTTTCTTCGGATGGACATGGCTAGTATGAGGGGAAATAGCTTTAAATTGAGGGGTGATAGATATAGGACAGATGTCAGAGGTAGGTTCTTTACTCAGAGAGTAGTAAGGCTGTGGAATGCCCTGCCTATAACAATAGTAGACTCGCCAAGCTTAAGGGCATTTAAATGGTTATTGGATAAACCTGTGGATAATAATGGAATAGTGCAGGTTAGATTGGCTTCTGTTTGGTTTCATAGGCCAGGCCAACATCGGGGGCCAAAGGGCCTGTACTGCGTTGTAGTGTTCTATGTTTCTCTGTTCTATGATGTGTTATGAACATGTTGAAATGTGGACTAGGCTTGAAGGGCAGAATTGCATACTCCTGCTTCTATTTTCTAAGTTGCTACATTTTACATGAACCTGAAGTAACTTGGCTTAATGTGTCTAAAAGATGACACATCCAATAGCACAGTACTCACTCACTATTGGATTATAGTGTCAGTCTGTATTACGTGCTCAAGCCTGGAGAGTGGAACTACAAATCCACGACCTGTTGACTTAGAGGTGAGAAGCATATTATTTTTATAGAGTTATTTTTATCTGTTGTCAAAATATCTTGAAGGGCAGGATTTAAACAGTTAATGGTAGGGCCCTGGGGAATGTTTCCAAACAAAGAGACCGAAGGGTATAGCTGCATAGTGCCTTGAAATTGGAGTCTCGGGTCGACAGGGTGGTGAAGAAAGCATTAGGCATGCTTGCCTTCATTGGTCAGAATGTAAGTGTAGGTGTTGGGATGTCATGTTGCAGCTGTAGAGGACATTGGTGAGGCCACTTCAAGAATACTGCATTCAATTCTGATCATCCACCTGTGGGAAGAATGTTGTTAAAGTTGACAGGGTGCAGAAAAGCTTTATAAGTATTTTGCCAGAGGATCTGAGTTCTAGGGAAAGACTAAATAGGGTGGGACTTCTTTCTCTGGAGTGTTGCAGGCAGAGGTGACCTTACAGAGATTCATAAAATCATCTGGGACATGGATACAGTGAATAGCCAAGGTTTTTTCTAGAGTGGGGAAATCCAAATCTAGAGGTCACAGGTTTAAGGTGAGAGGTCAAAGATTTAAATATGACCTGAGGAGTAACTTTTTCATGAAAAGAGTGGCACATTATTGGAAAGAGCTGCCAGGAGAACTAGTGGAGTTTGGAGCAGTTACAACATTTAAAAGGCATCTAGATGGGATATGAAAGTATTCAAAAGGATATGGACCAAATATTGGCAAATGATTTTAGATCAGATTGGGATATCTGGTCAGCATAGATGAGTTGGACCAAAGGGTCCGTGCTGTATAATTCTATGACTGTATTTGTTGCATGATTAACTTAAGTTTTGATGTGATACATTGGTACCCCTGGGAGCCATATTATCAATGAAATATTGGATCAAGATCATAATGTTCTACAAAAGTGAAATAGAAATTTTCTGAAATTAGAACTTAATACTACATTATATTGATTAGTTTAATTATAAACAATTGTTTACAAGGCAATCGTAATTGAAGGGTAGAATTTAATGGGATCTCTGAGAGCAGGAACATGATGAGCAAGATGATATACAGCTGTAGAAGCTAAACATTTGGTTGCCCAAGGTGGGATGGAGCCCTTGAAATAATATCAATGGCAGAGTATCCAGCAGTTGTTAGGTGCTGAATCTGAAGACCATTGACCTTGATTCTGTTCATGGCCCTGAATGATTTGTCAAGTCTTTTAATATTGGTTGTCATTTGATCTCTTGGAATTTCTCCACAGAGAACATTGTTCCTGCTCAAGCAGGTAGTCAGTAAATTACCTCATCTGGAAGATCTTTAATCTCCTGAATTTCTTATGCTGTGGAGTACTTAGATTTTGAATCAGAAAGTTACCCCATGACACCATCTGAGGGATCTTTAACCTTTTGAATGCCCTTCATGGATGATGACTGTGATTTGCTTCTCTTTTGTATCTTGTATTTCTGAGCCAAAAGATTCCTTCTTCTTGACCATCTGTGGGCATTAGTCCTCAAAATTCAGTTTTGGCTTCCTTGGATCATGTGCCTGCCATCTTCAATCTCTTTATTCTCAATCTGCTGATACATCTGTATTGATATATGAAAACATTTCACTTGCTGATTAGGTTGAATGTTTCCATTCACCCTCAGTGGTTGCCTTACTACTGAATCAAACATTCACATCCTCATGCTACTTTAAGATTGCTGCTGACTTAACCCTTTCACTGGTGCTAATAATTCTTCCTTGTAGGATTAAGATTTGAAATGTTCCTGTTGTTGGTTTCATTATCTGACAACAAATTAAAACCTGCTGTTATGCTTTGTTCACCAGGCTGTGTTGATGCCTCAACAATTTCAGTTAAAGATTTAACATTGAGTCAAAAGGTTGTAAAACTCATTAGTTTTCATCAAATGTATTTTCTTGAAAATGTTGCTGATTTCTGTCATATGAATTTTCTTTGATGATGAATGGAGTGGAAAACATTTCTGACAATCCTGTGTCAGAATCCTAGTCACAGATTTCTATCCTGTTAGCAGCATGATAAGTTCCACATAGGAGATTAATTTAAAAAAAAGGTACAGGCTGATGAAATCCAGGGTAATTTGGTGATTAATTCCAAAATTGGTGGTCGGAGACAGAGGGTGGTGGTTGAAGGCTGTTTGTGTGACTGGAGACTGGTGTCTAGAGGCATACCACAGAGATGAGTGTGAATTGCATTCAGTTATTTTGGAGCTTAGCCTAGTTGAGTTTCTCACTGTATCTTAGCAACTCACCTCATCTAACTACTCCACCAAAGTTGTGCCCCACTCATCCAATTCAACTGCATTCTGCCACATATCATTCCTGGAACAAACACCTTTCAGCAAATATCCACTGAAGGACTGGTAATCCCTGACATCCACGTCACATTTTAAATGCCATTGAGTGCCTGGACAAATATGAATAATCCAGCATCACCCCTCACTGGCAATATCAATGCACAGCAGCCACCAAATAGACACAGATAGTGTTCTGGGAATCCAGGTTCGAATCCCAGCATGGCAGATGATGGAATTTTGAATTCAATTTTTAAAAATATCTGGAATTATGAATCTAATGATGACTGTGAATCCATTGTCGATTGTCGGAAAAAACTCATCTGGTTCACTAATGTCCTTTAGGGAAGGAAACTGCCATCCTTATCTGGTCTGGCCTACATGTGAATCCAGACCCACAGCAATGTGGTTGACTCTTAATTCTGCTCTGGGCAATTAGGGATGGGCAATAAATGCTGCCTAGCCAGCAACGCCCTCATCCTGTGAATGAATAAAGAAAAAGAAAGCCAGGCTGTTAATGGCACATTGCTGGCATATCTGACACTGCATCACACAAAGGGCCAGAGTCTCTCATCCTACTCGCATTTCAACCATCAGGCCATACAATTCACCTGTCCGTACCTACATCCTATCTGTTGCAAGGTGGTCAACATGGAGGATCCTCACAGCCAGCAGCCAGCCAAAGTCATCAGGTATACAAGCTGCCTTCCATGTCAAAAATTCCAGATTGTTTGTTACATTTTGCAAGATGTGAAGCTGTACATTAATGATGCAGCCATATTGTTAAAGTAAGATCATTAACAAGTAATAATCTCGCTTAACTGACAACTCACAGCTGCCCAATAAGAGACTCACTGTGCCACTGAACAGAAGCATAAAAGATGCAACAAGCTGCTCCTGATTTCAAAATAGGCCTCACTCAATTTCTTGTGTGATTTTGCCATAAATGATAACATAGCCTGCATTGTTCAAACCCCTATAACATTCCACATTCCTTCTTCTTGGGTTTTGCCTTGAGTCCATGAAGCCCAGTGAATTAATTTACCAGTTGTCTCCTGGCTGATTATTAAAGAACTGTTTCTTCTCAGATCAGTTGTTCTGTGACTGGCTTGGTCTAAGTTCATCTCTGTAAACCTGACTGTTATCCATTGTAGCTAATTGAACTCCTTCTGTGTTTTCCCATCTGAACTATGGTTTAAATTATGGATCTGCTGCTCTTATCATGGCTTCAATCACCTTCAGTGATAATGGGAACTGCAGATGCTGGAGAATCCAAGATAATAAAGTGTGAAGCTGGATGAACACAGCAGGCCAAGTAGCATCTCAGGAGCACAAAAGCTGACGTTTCGGGCCTAGACCCTTCATCAGAGAGCATCTGATGAAGGGTCTAGGCCCGAAACATCAACTTTTGTGCTCCTGAGATGCTGCTCGGCCTGCTGTGTTCATCCAGCTTCACACTTTATTATCTCCAATCACCTTCAAACATCTTCTCACTATCTTCTTCTGATAGGCATTGTCTGTTTAGGCTTTTAAAGTCCTCCTTTGTCACATTTACTATGGCTTTGCAACATCACCAGTATTATGACTTTGGTTCCAATTACTTCAATGAGGAAGCAATGGTGTATTGATCATGTCAATGGACCAATAGTCGAGATATGCTTCAAGCCTAATATGTGTGTTCAAAGTCCGCTATGGCAGACGGTGAAATCTAAATTTTATTAAAAAGCTTTCTCAGTGGGACCATATAATCACTGCTATTAAACAAAAAAATCAGTATGCCCGTTAGGAAGGGAATCTGTCATCCTTACCTGGCCTACACATGGACTCCAGACCCACAGCAATGTAGTTAACCCTTTACTGCCCTCTAGACAATAAATGCTGACCTAGCCAACATCCCATGAATGAATATAAAAAGTATTGGCCTTTGGTTTACCTTTTGTGGACATGCCTCATGGTGTTTGCTTGCTATAGCAGCAAGGCTCATTGTGACCTCGAAGTACTTATTTTCATCTTCTTGCCTTTTCAGCCTGTTGTGTGTTATTAATTTAAAGTTTTCCACTTTGACTCAAGGAGCTCCAATGCCTGTTCACTCCTAGCTGAACCTATAATTGGGACTGCTCTGACAGATACTCACTTTTTGACAAATTTCTACCTGCTGGTATGATTAGCTTCAAGCTTACAGTTGTTTCTGTGCTTCGTACTAGATCTGAAGGAAAAGGCTTTACCATCAAGTGTTGATTTTCCCTTAATCACCTTTCAAAAGTTTCTTGGCAGGCTGAATTCTCTGTTCAGCTGCTTCACTGATCACCTGTTGGAGCTACCACCCATCAAATCTTGAAGTATTTACATCTGTAAGTGTGTACTGCTCCAGGATATACTGGAATTCTCAATATTATTCACAGGTGGTGTTAAGCAATGATGCCCACTGTTGTTATTGTGTTGTATGTGTTGTGATACCAACCACTAACTATTGTGGTTAGGCTTGTTTGCTGCCACCAGCCTCTTTCCTGGATTAAAGGGCTTACTTGCTTCAACATGATAGAGGAAAGCAACAGGTGAGCCTTAACGAGAAAGGGCTCCTATCTGAAACAAGATGCACTTTTTATGATTTATCAGTAAGTTAGACATTATGACCAAGACTACAAGAAGACCAAGGAGGTAAGTCTTCAATTTCAATTTCATTTACAAAGCCCCAGGCCGCTTTGCATTTTTACGATCCAAGTCTGTATGACATCTGATTAAATCCTTTATTCATTCACGGGATGAGGGCATCACTGGATTGGTAGCATTTATTGCCCATCCCTAGTTGCCCAGACGGCAGTTAAGAGTCAACCACATTGCTGTGCGTTTCAAATAACATGTTGGCCAGACCAGGTAAGGATGGCAGTTTCCTTCCCTGAAGGAAATTAGTGAACCAGATGGGTTTTTCCGACAATCAACAATAGATTCAAGGTTATTGTTAGACTGTTAATTTCAGATATTTATTGAATTCAAAATTCCACCATCTGCCCTGGTGGGATTTGAACCTGGGTCCCCAGACATTGTTTCGGTCTCTGGATTAACAGTCCAGTGATAACACCAATAGGCCATGCAACCCCATAGCGGTGCTATACTATCATTTCCAACATTTGACCATTTCAGAACCACAGCCTTATCCAAACAAATAGTACTGTAGAATGGAGCAGGAGAAGTTGGACCGATTGATAGTGGCAAGCATGCGGTGGAGAGATGCAGCTGAGGCACCAAATAGTAGCAGCAAAGGCAGCAGCACATTTAGGCCAAGGAGAATGGAAGTACCTGAACAGAATCAGGGACTGGCCTGCAGGATGCAGTCTGTCGGTTGTGAGTACTCGTCAATTGTGCCCAAAAGAGACAGCTTAACCAAACTTAGCAGGTTGACAACCAAGAGCAGAATCAGGTTTGATGCACTCAGTGGGAGGACAGGTGAAGGTTCTCCGAGGCAGGGTTCAGGGTTACCAAGTGCAGATCAAAGGTGTTGCACGGAGGCCCCAGGGTGAGGTCTAACAAGCCAAAGGTAATGTGGGTCATGAGAACAAGATGAAAGTTTGCGGGTCACTAGCACTGGATCTAGGGTGATGTCTGAGGCTCAAGATTATTGAGGGAAGGAGCAGGGTAATGTTGGGTGATAGGAGAACATTTAGCAGTGATAAAGGGAATGGGAAGGAGAAAATGCAGCAACTGCAGTGTTACAATGTATATGGTAAATGTCCGTGATTTATTATTGTTGTTACTATTATTTGAAAAAATGCAATCAAAAAAGGTAGAATCATGTGCATCTTTATATATAGTTGGTACTTCTATAATATGCATATTACAAAGTGAAGATCACAGTATGAATTTCATTTCTTGAGTTCACCGAATGGTAAAGAATTATCTGGAAGCTTGTTCACATACATTTAAATTAAGCCTTTTTAAATAAAAATATTAAGGTGATTATTTCAGTGCTTAAGAAAAATGGGTAGAGGAGAAGGAAAATGGACAATTGCCTAGCAATAAAGTATCCTATGACTCAGGGACAGAGAGAAAAAAGGAGATCCTCTTAGAAAAAATTGGAACCATCCAGAAGTTCAGTAAGTGTACTGTTTCCTTGAGAGAAACAAATCATTCACAGAGAGAAAGGCCTGTAACATCAGCATTGTGATTTAGTTGTTTCCAAAAATATCAATGCAAACTAAGTGATGGCTTGGGAGACTCAGAAGTTCATAAGGGAAAGTTCCAGAAATAGAAAGGTTTAACATGTAAGAGAGGTAAACATCTTGCACGGCTGTTGAACCCATGAGTTTAAGGAACATATGTTAAGGAGTAAGAGAGCCGTGTTAGCAACTTGTTTAAGCGTCTTATGAAGAAACATTAACACAGCAAGAAATCATCAAGTGACTGCAGACGTTAAAGTGACTCTTCAGTAAAATTTTAATTTCTGTAACATTGATAAGAAGATTGAAACTTTAATTTTGATAATTTTCATTAAAGTGTTTCAAATAATTCTTAAAGCATATAAAAATAATGGCTTCATTTGTACCCAATAAACTTTGATTTCTTTTATATATACATTAACAGCCTCTTGTAAATATGTTTAGTGACTGCCCTCCATGAGAACCAAACTGAAAATAAACTTGTAATCTATCACACTACTCTATGATCTGATTTGTTGAGTGAGGGGTATTGATGGTTATCCTAAAGCATGCTTCTGGGGAAGCAGTTAGGTGAGTGATGAGGTCAGATTATCAAAAGTTGCATATTGTTATCACAAAGTGAATGCTTTGGTAGCCTGTTAAATGGGTCTTCTATAATAATGCCTGCACTGTTTTGAATCTGGTGATGCTGGGGACCGACACTTCTTCTCTGCCTCGGCCATTAAATTCCATTTGGTGCCCAAGTTTCCATTCACCTTTACAATCATGTGTGATGGCTTTCACTGTCTGAATGGAAATGGTGCCAAAAGTCAAGGCCTGTGCTCCTTTCATTAAATTCCATCTCACTCATTCAAGTGGTAGATAAGCAACACTTTCAAATCTTGAGTGATTTATTAATTTAAACATCACAACATAATTAAAATTTAAGAATATTATTTTAGTTTAAAAGTATATAAAATTTAATATAGACAATGATTATATACCAGTTACTCTCTAAACATTTTACATACATATTATTTACATGGTTTGTGCACTTTTCATTCTAGGTCTAATATATTCATATTGACCAAATGGCTCCCGAGGCCAAACTATGCATCCAGTTCAGCCCAATTACATATTGTATGCATGCATATATTTTCAACTGATCTGTTTTTAACTAGATTCTTCTTATATATCTCAGAGATTTAAAGGATCCAGCTTAAAGCATTCATTTATATCCGCCAATCGATTATAAATGATACGGCTCTTACCTCCTGTGGTCAAGTACAAGTTACTTGTTAAATTTGAGCATCATCCTGAAACTGAGCCAGATCTTTGTGCCAGATATTCACTTCAATCATTCAAATTTCACATTCAGCAATCAAACACAATTCAATAAAAAAAGATTAAATCATGTCAAAAGAGAAAAAGAACTGATCCAATCAAGTCACTCACCATGTAAAGAAACATTAATTTTCATTTTCTCTCCAGATTCAAAGTAAGTTTCTATTAATAGTAAAGCATTTTAAATACATATTTCACAATAGCTTGATCAGAAATTCGCATGTAATTATCTTTTGATCTTTAAATACCGCCAATATTATTTATAGTGAGGGTTTCTTTTCCCATCACAGGCTTGGGATAAAGTCTAGAAGGATTATCAGCCATCAGCTTCATATTATTAGAAATTGACTTGTAGAGTTTGGTGAACTTCTGAACAGTGAATCTCCCAGAGTAATCACGAGTTTGTCTGTCTTCATGCTGTGGGCATAGTTTAGTTATATAGTACTCTTGCTTTTCCATTAGAAGATTGCAGACTCATAAATCTTTGATAAAACTGGAGCATTAATATAAAGACTGATGTTTGAGGTATGCTGAGTGAGTGCTGCAAAGTTGGGAATACAGTCCTTCAGGTGAAATGTTTAAACTTAAAGTCCTTTGAGCTCCATTTATTCCATGGGACCACCTTGAAGAAGAGCATGCATTTATCTCTGGCATCTTGACCATTATTTATCCCTCAGTTGACATTGCCTCAAAAATTAGCTGTTGATTATTGAATGCCAATTGTGGCACTTTGTTGTGCAATGGACTTTTTTTATTATTCAGTCATGAGATATGGACATTGGCAGCAAAGCCAGCATTTATTGTGAATCCGTAGTTGCTTTTTGTGAAGTGGCAATCTATTTGGTGTAGGTAGATACACAATGCTATTAAAGATTGAGTTGCAGACGCAGCCACACTAAAGGAACAGCATTATGATTTCAGGACACAGAAGAAGCAGCAATATATTTCCAAGTCAGCTTGGTGTGGGGCTGGAGAATACTGGCAGGTGTTGGTGTTTGCATGTATCTGTTACACTTGTCTTTTTAGTTGACATTGGCTGTGAGTTTGAAAGATGATATCTAAAGAGCTTTGGCGAATTTCTGCAATGCATCTCGTAAATGGTAAACACTACTATAACTGAGCACTGGTGACGAAGGGTGTAGTGATTGTGATATATCAGCCAGGTGAACCTTATAGAATATGAGTTCCCTGATTGGCCCTGTTAATCTGGTCCAATCAAGTAGCCTCGGCTGACAGAGAGAAAACAGGAGAGTCAGATATGCTGTTCACTCTGAAGCTGGCTTTGAGGAAGATGGATCAGAGTCAAGGACTTTGCACGTGTAAACAAAGGGTGACTTGGTGACAGAATATTGGCCTCTATGGGGTTATTTCATGGGACTGATCCTTTTTTGGATCTAGTTCAAGTTGGCTGTTTCATCCTGGATGATGACAAAATTCATCTTGAAGCAGCACTGATCCAGTCAAGAAGGGAATATTCAATCACATCACTGATTTGTGCTTGGTTGGTGAATAAGTTTTTTGCGCAGCCATAAGGTATTTATTGCAGGATTCCTAGCATATGACCTGCTCTTGAAGCGCTAGTATTTATTTGGCTAGTCCAGTTCAATTTCTGTCAATGATTACCCCCAAAACGTTAATAGTGGAAGATTCATTGATGGTAATGTTTTTGAATGTCAAGGGGTGATGGTTAGATTTCATCTTGTCAGAGATGGTCATTACCTGACACTTAATGTGATACAAATATTACTTGCCAATTGTCAGCCCAAACTGAAATATTGCCCAGATCTTGCTGCACTTTGCCATAGACTATTTCAGTGTGCCATGTTTCTATTGTTGCAACAACTTTTAGACTTTAACACATGCTGTAAAACACTTCAAGATATTTAGCATTGTGAAGTGTTTTCTAATAATGTGAGGTTTTCTTTTCTGATAGTGCAAATTTTATGACCAAAATGACATTAAGTTGTGACAGAATTTACCTGGCTGCTCATCAAATGATTTTATTAAAAAGCTGAAGGAATAATTTCAGAACAACTGCTTAAAGAAATAGTTTTATAGACCATATTTTCGCAATCTCAGAAAACAAGGCTGCTAAATCATATAGAGAGAAAAGAAATTGGAAAGCAGAATGATTATTGCATGTCACATTTGGTCACGCTACAAATTCCAAAAGAATAATGCTCACATTAAGTTTTATTTTTGGCAGTAGCTGTTACCTTTTTATCTAACTCCATTGTCTAAACTCCATTACCTAAGCACAACAGCAATTAATTATTTTCCAAAAATGCCGTTTCTCTGTCTCTGGCCAAATCTAGGGCACACTGTTTCTAAATTCTCTTCCTTGAAGTGCAATCTCTTGCAATCAGGTATCTCTGAACAACTGTGAGCTAAGCAATAGGAGAATTGCTGATAATATTGAAATGATATGCTCCAGCACGCTTTGTGCTCAGTATTGCACAACCTTGGTTTTTGGATACAAGGATCTCAGTTTGTCATTTGTCTGTATTGGTTTCATTGTTTTCATTTAAGCTGCTCTGCTCTCAGAAAGTAGATTTGGAACACTGATGGTCAAAGGAAATGGCTTTATGGCAAGGGAAGTTGGTCCCTAGGCCTTCTGATTCCACCTCACAGATATTAGTTATCTAAGAAGAGCTCATTTTACCTCACACACAAATCAACATGCAAAGGAAGTGTAAGACACAGCCAGGCACACATGGAGTTTGTGATAACAGCATTGGTGAAAATGCATACACACCATACCTACCGGCTCCTCATTGTCCAACCTATTGGAGACATGGTCAGAAAATTCTAAAAACATTATCAAATATTATTTCCCATTCATAAGTCAGTGTTGAGTTTATTTCATTATACTACAATTTTTCTAAATTCCTTATTATAACGTCCCTGATATTAGATCTCGCCTTTTGTCTGGTGTTGAGGTTTTGCCGACCTCTAATGAAACTTTACTGCATGGCACAAGGTTTAGTTAGCTCAGTTAGCTGAATCACAGATTTGCAATGTAGAAAAACACCAACAGCATGGGTTCAATTCTCAGACCAGCTGAGGTCACCATGAAGGTTCTATCTTCTCAACTCTCCCCGTGCTTTGAGTATGGTGATCCTCAAACTAAACTCACCACTAGATGTCTCTGTCTCTCCCATGAGACAGCAGCTATATGGTCCTCTGGAACAATGGCAATGTTACCTTTACTCCGTATAGTTTAACCTCCATCTCATGAAACAGTGAAACAAAAGCAGTGCTCAATAATTGTGAGTGGATAAGTAAACCCACCATCTCAAAAAACAATTAAAACAGTCAAATGTAGATCCAAATTTGAATAAAAAGTAACACCAAAATCTATGAGATTGCAAGAACTGCAGATGCTGGAGTCAGAGACGACACAGGATGGAGCTGAAGGAACACAGCAGGCCAGGCAGCATCAGAGGAGCAGGAAGGTTGACGTTTTGGGTCAGGACCCTTCTTCAGAAATGGGGAGGGGGAAGGGAGCTGTGAAATAAATAGAGAGAGGAGGGGTGTGGTTGCGGAAGGTAGGTAGAATGTTAATAGATGAGTGCAGGTAGGGAGTGGTGGGGATTGGTCAGTGAGATGTGAGTGTCGGATAGGTGGGAGAGAAGATGGACAGGTTTTGTCAGGTCAAGGTGGTAGGGATGAGAGGGAGGCTTGGACATAGGATAAGTCTGGAGGTGGGGAGATTTTAAAACTGGCCAGAGGACATTGACTAATCTCCACCACTGCCTACCTGCACTCGCCTATCACCATCCCAACTACCTTCCCCAGCCACACCCCTCCTCACTCTGTTTATTTCCCAGCTCCCCTCCCCTGCCCCATTTCTGAAGAAGAGTCCCGTCCCAAAATGTCAACTTTCCTGCTCCTCTGATGCTGCCAGGCCTGCTGTGTTCCTTCAGCTCCATACTGTGTTTGTCACCAAAATCGAAGAACCATCTTTGTATGAATTTTCCAATCATCAAAAACATGGCACAAGTAATGAAATGATGAGGAGGATTTAACATAAACTGTGAATTTCACAAGCAGATTTAAACTATTTTGTGGAAGCTTTAAATGAAGTTTATGATATTATTGTGAGCATTGCAAAATTAACTTGCTTACTAATTCAGCAGAGACATGAACCAGTTATTTCCAACTAGTTAATTTTAATGCTATTAAAATAAATCTACAGAATAGTTATAGCAGACTAGGCTATTTGGTTTGCCATGTCTATGCAGCCTCACTGCAAGAGCAAATTATCTAGCTTCAAACCTCTCTTTTCCCATGACTGCAACTTACTTTTCTCTTCACTTAATTAGACTATTCCACATCGGAAAGCATAATAGATTTACTGCCACCACACTCCTTCGTACATTCTAAATCTGAATGACTTGTTGTCCAAAATAAATGTCTTTATGGTGCCTTTGCTCTTTATCCAAAGTTGATGTTCTGATTCTTGACCTTTCTAACAATGAAAATGTTTTCTTTCTTTTGAGGCTTTCCAGTTTGTTCATGATTTTGACCATCTTATTAAATCTCCTCATTCTCCTCTTGTTCATGAAGAACAGACCCAGTTTCTCCAATCTATCCATGTCCCTGAAGTCCCTCGTCACTGGAACTATTCTCATGAAGCTTTAATGCCTTCACAAGATTCAATAAACCATGTGATGCAAGAGCAGTGTCTTTTCAAGGTTCACCATAACATCCTTGAGTTTATGATCTGTGTCTTGACTAATTAAGCCTGTCCATCTATTACCCACTTTCTCAACCAGCCCTGCCACTTTCAGTAATTTCTGTACAGATCTTTCCAGGTCTCTCTATTTATGCTCTCCCTCATGATATAGCTTAAAGCAATTTTGTGCAGTTATTTGGTCATTTGTACAGTTGGCATGGTGGAGCTGCCTTTGGTACAATTTGTTGATTACTAAATGAAGTATCTGAAATTGAACTGCTGATCGGCATTTCCACCAAATGAGGCTCCTCTCTAAAAGGACAATCTCGGTGAGTCCCCCTGCTATTTCAAAAATAAGTTGAAACCTTGCATTATTTTATTTCATTTAAGGTACATTTCTATTGCTAGTTCAGAGTTTACAGTTGCTTACTGAAGGGTTAAACAGCTTCCCCAGTTCAATAAATATTTTTCAACTTACAAAAACAATAGGTTATAGGCTTCATTGTCTCCAAACAATGCCCTGAAACAAAGTAAATCTTTTCTCATAAAGATTTTTGTTCGGCCTACTTCAAAAAATATTCCACTTGTTTAATTGTAAGGAAAAGATTTGATTTAAATGTACTATTTTCACAAATGTGAGCATGTTAGAATGAAAGTAGGTTAGAAAATGTGTTTTCAGAAGTTGAAGTGACTTCAGGTCCATTGGTAACATTTATTAGGTCTTAAGATGCTAATAAACAAAAATTATATATAGTCACAGCTGAGGACACAGACACAAAGAAACTCCCAGAGCTTCTCCTTATGTTAGTTTCTGATGAAGGTCAAGATGAATGCAGCAGATCCTCAGTTTTATTAGGTTCACCAGTCAGGTAGATTCACAGCTGCTCACGATGCACTCCTGCAAGCTGAAAAGCCAATTAAGCTTCACTTCCACTGGGGTCCCAATGCACTGGTTTCCAACAAAGCAAAAAGAAATTATTACAACAGCAATCCTCAGAGACAGTTCTTCAAGTACAAAGGTAGAATTCATACTCCTCCAGGAAAGCCTCAGAGTAATAGGAACTGTGCTTGTGCTCCTCGGAGAAGCTCCAAATTTCCTGCCTGCTTCATTATTTTCCAAGTCGGATTTACAACTCACTGGAAACAATTCCCTTGACAATCCACAAACTCTGTTTTAGATCAATCTATCTGATTTCATTGCAAACAGCAACTTTAGAGAATGCTGGGTTCTCTGTGCTTCAGCTATCAATTTCTAATTACCACGTTGTTGCTTTTATGTTTCAAAGAATGCATTGAGTAAGATAATTCCACAGTAAGTGCAGATCTAAGCTGCAAAGTGGTCGCAAAATTTGGCAATCTTACTCAGGTAAATAAAGGGAAACTTCACGTGAGAAATGAATGGAGAAAGGGGATGTTCACTTAA
The DNA here is from genome assembly GCF_030684315.1 of Stegostoma tigrinum. Lineage (NCBI taxonomy): Eukaryota > Metazoa > Chordata > Chondrichthyes > Orectolobiformes > Stegostomatidae > Stegostoma > Stegostoma tigrinum. The sequence continues at coordinate 35,686,294 of NC_081356.1, read as the reverse complement.
ATTTGTATTTAGATAGGTGGTCTCAGCGGCAAGGACAGAAAACAACTTAATGTTTATACTTTGATTCAATATTTGAAACATTACTTCTTACTTCAAAGTTAATTATTATTACAAAGCCAGGAATTGCATAGGATCCACAAGACAGAAACAAGTCATTCAGCCCAACTTTTCTATCCTGGTAATTAAATTCTGTATCAGCCTCTTCAAATCCAATTACCTCTTGACATCATGTCCTCAGATCCCATCTTCCTCAACTGCGTATCGAGGTTCATCTGAATTTCATCAATGGTATCGAAGTACAATTTTAAGAGGTTGTGGAAATGTTTTCTGCATCCATCACTAGAGGGGAAATGATGCAGCATGAAGGGCGGCATGGTGGCTCAGTGGTTGGTATTGCGGTTTCACAGCACCAGGGACCTGGGTTTGATTCCATCCTCAGATGACTGTCTCTGTGGAGTTTGCACATTCTCCCCATGTCTGCATGGATTTCCTTTGGGTGGTCCGGTTTCCTCCCGCAGTCCAAAGATGTGCAGGGTAGGTGGATTGGCTGAGCTAAATTGCCCACAGTGTTGAGGTTAGGTGGATTAGACAACGGAAATGCTGGGTTACAGGTTAGGGGAATGGGTTTGGGTGAGATACTATTTGGAGGGACGGTGTGGACTTGTTGGGCCAAATGGCCTGTTTCCATGCTGTAGGGATTCTATGTCTATATCATGGTATTCAGATGTGGCCTCAGTTTGTTCTGAGGAAACTACTAATTCAGACACATGTACATGTTCTGCAGCCATGTAATACCAGTATTAACTTCTCAAGTACTTAATAAATGGATTCATGTATTTTTATGTCTAATAATCCTTTAGGAATTGTGAATGACTTGATGTTTACTGACTAAGTAAACACAGGGAGTGGAGCTGCACATGGTGTCGTCCGGTTATCTTTAAATCTGTCAACTTCTAATAGCAAGGAGAAGTAAACATATCAAAGATTATTTGTGTCACCCACTTCACGTTTCAGTGAGTGACACACTCTCACTGCTCTGTTAAAAATTGCTCAATCTTAAATTCTTTTTGACCTGTTAGCAGTTATTACATATTTATGTTGCTTTGTTCCAAACTTTGGCAAAAATGGTAACTGGTTTTCCACATCCAGCCATTTAAGTTGTTTGCTAATTTTCAAGACTTTGTTCAGGCTCCCACTTCGTACTCTGTTTTGTAAAAAAAGTTAATCATTTCATATATCACTGCATGCTTGCAATTCAAGTTAATATCTTAACTGTTTTCACACCCTCAAATGCTTCTGTATCTTTGTTGTAGGACCGGTAGAAGAACTATACCAGCACTTCAAGCATGGTTGAATATTACATACTTTCTTTGTATTCTAGCCCTCTAGCTTGTACTTTGTGTATGCTGTTTATAATGATCAAATTTCGTTGTTATTTCCGCCATCTATGTTTGCACCTTCTGAGATCCCTTGCTTCTCTGGTCCATTTAGTTTATTTTCCACGGAATCAGTAGCCTACTTGATCTCATGATGTGCTGGCTCAAATTTTGTTTGACCATGCTCCTGTGAATCAACTTTTACCATGTTTAAGGTGTCTAAATGCAAACCACTGTTGACATCTATAGATCATTTCTCCAGAAAGAATTGCCAGCTTGTGTTGGTAGTGGAGGGACTTCATTTCTTTGCCCCTTTCTAACCAATGACAACAAGGCCATAATTAGCCCTCTTACCTCTACAGAACAGAAACATATTCAACTATGTCAATTGTTGGACTCACTATCAGACATTCCACATCTGCAAGATTCAACTACTTTGGGGTGAAACTCACCAAAACGTTGATGAAGGCACAATTCATAGCTTCTTGGAACATATTTTAGAAATATGATAGAGATTGTTTCAAGAATGGCATTGCATTTGTAAGACAGCTATTTTTATTTGTAGTAATAATGGAAATTGTATTGTGTGCTCCATTAAAGTGATTTATACTTCCAGAAAACCCAAGTAAATTGAATGGGATTGTATCAAATGTAATTCTTGTCTTTCTCTTTATGAACAAATAAGTTACTTGAGAAACATTAATAAATATAGTGTACCAAATTACCAATAAATCCATTAGGGAAACAAGGAGAAATTTCTTTTCTCAGAGGGTGCTTAGAATGTGAAACTTACTACCAAAGGAAATGACTGATGCAAATTACTTACATACTTTCAAAGGGAAATGAGATAGGATATGAAAGCAAAGGGAATAGAAAGGTTGAGATGACATACGCAGGATCTGAGGAAACTTATGTAGAGTATAAACATCACTGCAAGTTCATCCAAATAGCCATTTTCTTTGCCATATGTTCCATGGAGTTCTGTACTGGAACCTCATATCGGGCTCACAAAACACAGGCCTGTTAATGAAATAGCTCCACAGAGACCGGTATCCCATCATCAACTCCCCACTTAATGACATGTGGAGAGTTTTTGTTATTGATCCAGCTCCCTCAGAGCCAGCTCTGAGAGTGGACAGAATGTCAATTTTCATACAGCAAGCTCCAACAACCAGCAATATGGTAGTGACCAGGTCAACAGTTATTTATTTGGTTAACTAGCTTGTTGGTTAACTATGGCATAGAGGAGAGCTCTTCTGCTCTTTTCTGAAATTATGCCATGAGATCTTTTACATTCATTTGAGACAGCTAAATGGGCTCAGTTTAACATCTCATCTCAAGGTGGATACTATTTTACTATATTTAATATAATTTTTAAGCATTATGCAATTGAAGGGATAACTCTCAATACTTAAAGTTCCCAAAACTGACTGCAAGTCAGGACTGGAATATTACAGGTCAATTTTCTTGCTGCTGTTTGACGAGAGGACTATTTAGAGATATTCTGCTTGGCTACCTGGATAGGAAGAGGCTGTTAGAGACTCTCAACATTATTTATAGACAAGGACATCTTACTAACTTGAATGGTATTTTTAGTAAGTTAATATATTGGTTAAATGAAGATACCTCAGTCAATATTAATTAGTTGGGTATCTAAGAAGCTTTTGGAGTCCTATGGAATTAGAGTTGAGATCATGGGTTAAATAAATGATTACTTGTATTTTGCAGGCAGTGGGTTTTTCCTATTGGTAGCATTCTATGCAGAGAATGGTTACTGCTGAATCTCAGAAGGTTCAGTTTGAGAATTATTGTTAGGATTCTTCCTGGTGAAAATTTTCATCAATAATTTGAATGAAGACATTGGGAGAACAGTTCCAAAACATATAAAAATTGTGCAAGTTTTAGAACTTTGGGTGAAAAATACCTTGAATTAAATTTAAATATCAAAGAACAAATTGTTGGGTGTCTTTTAATCCAGATAAATTATAGTGTCAGATATGTTGATAGGGCTAAAGTAGAATAAAATGAAGCAAGATGTGAGATACATATTGAACAGTTCAACATGTTGAGACTAATGCCTAATTTCTGAGTTATAAAGTTGTAAAGCATATGCTAGGAGAGTCTGAGATTACAAGGTGTGGAGCTGGATGAACACAGCAGGCTAAGCAGCATCTAAGGAGCAGGAAGGCTCACGTGTCAGACACTTGCCTGTTCCTCTGATGCTGTCTGGCCTGCTGTGTTCATCCATCTCTACACCTTGTTATCTCAGATTCTCCAGCATTGGCAGTTTCTACTATCTCTGCCTAACAAAGTCGGGTGGGCAGAAAAGAGACATGGCTGTTTTGGCATTTCTGTTATGGCATATGATTCATGAAAAGTTCAGAGCTGCAGGGCCATAGTAAAAGCAAACAGGGTCCATTGTTAGAATAATTCAATACAAACCAGAAATCATTATCCTGCCCTCACATAAAACCATTGGCTAGAGATCATGCATAATACTTCGTCCACCTTTTTTTCCCTTTGTATTGGTTAACGCAAAGATTTGGGAAAGACTCAACGGTGCACCATTTATAAAGTTAAAAGCCCTTGATTACCGTAGTATGCTTAGAAAAGTGTTCTTTTTCCTTTTTTTGCATGCAAAGACTTCAAGAGAATCAGAATAAGATCTTTAAATAATGAAAACTTGCATCCAAAACAATAGTCATAGAATCCATTTAGCCATCGTGCCTTTATTAGCTCAGAGAGAGCTATCCAATTTGTTCCACTGCTCTACTCTTTGGCAAAAGCGCTAATATTCCAATTATTGTATTCAAGTATTTATCCAATACCAAGATTTTGCAATACAGCAATTGATGAATAAAAAATACTCTCCCCCCACGATTCTTTTACCATTAATTTAAATCCATGGCCAACCTTTCTGCCAGTTGGAAACAGTTTCTCCTCATTGATGCTGTCAAATCTAGACATAATTATTAACATCTAATGAGGACAGAATTTGAATGCAATAACTTAGTAGCAGAGAGAACACGCATGGATGCCATACAGACATAAAAACTGATTATATGTCAAGGTTTTCGATTTGCAAAGTGTTACCAAAATTGGAATATGTTGTCAGCTTGTCACTGATGGGGACTTTCAGTAAGTATTCAGAAAAGAAAAAGGCACATGGTGTAAAGATTTTTTTTTTTTTAAAATCAATGCGGAGATTTATTGTGAAAATGAGAATTCAAAGGAGAATTGGGGAATTACTTGAGGGGAAAAGTACTGCAGGGCTGTGGGGAAAGACATGGGATGTGATTAATTGCATAACAATTTCAAAGAGCTACAGGCAGGATGGACAAAATGTCCACCATCTGTTCTGTATAACTCCAGTTAGACAAAGTTGGCTAATTTCCTAACTGTCGATGATATCATAGATATATCATTAATATAAAAGATTTGATCAATTGACTGCTGCTCAGTGCCGAGTCATGGACATATTCTGATTACCGTTTGCAGGTCAGGGAGGAATTTCTCAGCTGCTTCCCTGTGGCCAAGGATCTATTCAGCTTCTTTGTCCCACAGGAGATCACATACATGCTTGTGGCACTTGGAAAATTCACATTATCTTGCATCATGACAGTAGACGACTGACTTGACAGATGCGGTGGGCTTTCTCCTATTTAGTAGTTTGTATATTCATGGAAGTTTAGCCCAGCAACCATTGCTTTAAGAATCAAAGAATATATGATACTGCCCAGAGTGACTGAAGAAGAAAAAGGAGACAAGCCAATCTGTTATTTTTCTTGGCCTTGCCGTGCTTTTATTGATGTCAGGTTACGAAAAGATGTACAGCACTCAAAGCTGTCACTCTCCTGAAGGCAGAAGAAATAATTCAGCATGACTTCATGGTCACACAGAGCCAGGAGCTTGCCTATTTCACCTCCAGAGTGAATTATGTTTCCCAGAATCCTTCCCTAGTGCCTTCTAGGCACAGACAGCTCTTGCAAATTTGTAATTCTGTATGATTCATTCTGATTGACGTAGAGAACTGATCGCTCTTCAAAAAGAGATGAATTTCTTAATATCCAGCAGAAATAATCAGAAACCAGTAATCCAAATCTTCATACTTCAACTATAACAAATAAAAATCAAAATAGATTAAACACACCTTAACTATGTTGCCAGCAGTTAATACGTCAGACTTTTTAAAGGATACACTTTCACACTGACAACTTAATCACAATTCATGTTTCAACTGCTTTTTAGCTATGCACCATGTTTCTGACAGATGAGGGGCAATACAAGTTTAAATCTTAGGTTTTCTGAGCTCCCAGCAGTCCCATTCTCCTCGCTTCACCAGGTAAAATCTTTCAAATGATTCTCCTCTGCTGTATTCTCCCAACACTATTTTCCACTTGTAAGGTCTACCTTGACAACTCCTTGGCCTGGATTTTCCAATGGCTAGGCAGTTCTTATTCCAGTGTAGACAGGAGCTCCGTGTAGGGACACTGCAGAAATTCCTATCATCACAGATTCCAAAGAAATTCCCCCCAAATTTGAACATTCCACTGAGCAATTCCCCTAGGTCTAGAACTCTCTGAAAATTTTCATTTAAATTAGAGAACATGGAGTGTTCCAATTAAGTAATATGGTTACTCAGGGAAAGTTAGACAATTATTCTATGATTCTACAATCTCTGATAAATGTAGTGTGATTCTTGAGTAATATTTGACAAACCCTTTACTCACCTCACATATCCCAACAATGCCTCCACAAGACCACTTACAACTCCCAGACCATGACCTGATGCCCTCCAGGACCCGACATCCCTCCGTCAAGCTGTGTAACCAGTTTTCCCTCCCCTCCAGTGATATGACCTGACATAATAAATCCACATCTTTAGACCCAACCCAACCCATGAAGCTCTGGTCTAACTCCTGCTCAGGTTCACTGGTGGACACAATTTATGTTTCCAAAGAAACAATGGGTTTTAAAAACGTATTTTAAGTTAAGGTAGAGTGATGTGAGGTAGTTGACAGAAGTGTAGCATTCAATTTGCAATCCTCTGCATCTAGCAGAGAGCTTTGCACTCAAAATGGAGAAGTGTATGATCATCCATTTTGGATATAAGAAAGATAATATAGTGAATTTTCAAAATGAAAGAAGCTAGGATAAGCAAATTGAGAGATGCAGCAATCCAAATGTAGAAATCTTTAAAGGTTAGTAGGCTGACACAAATATAGAACTTAAAACACTCATGGAAACCAAGCAGCGAAGCAGTTGAACAAAAACAATGTTACTGGAAAAGCTCAGCAGGTCTGGCAGCATCTGTGGAGGAAAAAACAGAATTAATGTTTTGGGTCCAGTGACCCTTCCTCAGAACAAAGCAGTTGAAGGTATCTTATAGCTACATGTAATGCCAGTTAGATCCTATCTGAGGTATTGCACTCAGTCTTAGGCACACACCTCACATCAGGGCAGCACGGTGGTTCAGTGATTAGCACTGCAGCCTCACAGTGCCAGGGACCTGGGTTCAATTCCAGCCTCGGGTAACTGTCTGTGCAGAGTTTGCACATTCTCCCTGTGTCTGCGTGGGTTTCCTCCAGGTGCTCCGGTTCCCTACCCCAGTCCAAAGATGTGCAAGCTAGGTGGATTGGCCATGCTAAATTGCCCATAGTGTTCAGGGGTATGTGGATTAGAGGGGGATGGGTCTGGGTGGGATGCTTCAAGGGGTGATGTGGACTTGTCGGGCTGAAGAGCCTGCTTCCACACTGTAGGGAATCTAATCTAATCTAAAACCTCAGAGAGAATGTCTTGGTCACAGAGAAGATACAGCATAGTGAATCAGATTGACACAGGGATGTGAAGGCCTAACTTATGAGGACAGCTGCACATACAAAGCCTGCTTCCTCTCAAGACAATAAGGGATGTTGTAGTTTCGGTGAATAAGGAAGTTATAGTTTTTTTTGTCTATCTATCCTATTTCCTCATGTGTGAAAATACCGGACAAGAGGCAACAACCCTAAAAATAGGCCAAAGCAGAAAGCACTTGTTCACACCAAAAGGTAATGAAAATCTGAAAATATTTGCATTAGGCATTACATCTTTGAAAAGGAAGGAAAATACAGTCTCTGACAACTCCTTTGGGCTCTTTTACTGTGTACAGGTTCACTATCTGCTAAGGGGTCTGAAGTGATTTTACAGAATTACTTCTTTAGCTTCAAAAAAAGCTAAAGAGTGGCAGATGCTGCAAATCAGAAACAAAATCAGAAATTGCTGGGGTACATGAAACATTTCTTGTTCCAATCCTACTCTGGCCCACGCACAACTCTTTCTCGGCCACATCAATGACATAATTGATGGAGCTTCCCTTTCTCTTGTGGAATTGTAAAAGAAAATTCACTTCTAATTTCCACCCCATTTTCTCCTTCCCCTGACCCATCTCTGACTCCTTCCCTCCCGTTTAGACATCTGTTTTCATTTCTGGGAATAGGCTGGCCATGATTATTATACCCTCTCCCTTGACTGTACATCCTCACACCCTGCTTCTTGTAAGAGCTGTATTTCATTTTCCCAGGTCCTCCACCTCGGTCACACTTTTTCCAATCAGCTTTGACAATGGGGCCACCAAAATGTCCACCTTCTTCCTCAGCCAAGGATTCCCCACTACTGTGGTTGACAAGGCCTCAGCTATGTCCAACCAATGTCCCATATTTTGCCCCTTCTCTTTCCTTCCATAACAGCAATAGGATTCCCCTCATCCTCACCTACCATCTCACCAGCATCTACATTCAAAGGATTATTAGCTGCCACTTCTGTCACCTCCAGCAGGATGCCACCATTAGACATATATTCCCCTCACCTCCCTTTCCAACTTTTGATGAGAACTATTCCCTCTGGGACACACTCTTCCACTTCTCTTTGACTCCCAATACCTCTCCCACAGCTGCATGACACTTTCCCATATAATCACAAAGGGCACAACACCTGCCTGTTTACATCCTCCCTCCTTAGTATCCAAGGCTCTCGACAAACCTTCGAGAACACAATGATTTACTTGTACTTCACTCAATTTAGTCTACAGCATTCGGTATTCACAATGTGGTCTTCTCGACACTAAGGAGATAAAGCATAGACTGAGCAATCATTGTGCGGAGCATCTGTGTTCTGTCCAAAAAAAAGACCCTGAGTTTCCTGTTGCCTACCACCTTAACAGACCACCAAGTTCCTTGGACAACATCTCTACCTCTGTCTTGCTGCAGTGCTCCATCGAAGCTTTGCGCAAGCTGGAAGAACAACATCTCATTTTCCATTTTTGAACTGTGCAAACGGCCCCCATTAGCAGCATTTCATTCTCACAAGCTGCAATTTTGTTTTCTAATTTAACTTTTGAATCAAATTCTTCTTTTCTTCCTTCTGCAGCCACGGTGGTCGAGAGAGGTTGTGGGGAATTGTTGAGCGGGGACCCAGTCCATTCCTTGTGGCTGATGTCAATTGCAGCTTAAGCAACAGTTTCAGTGGCGATGAATTGGGCTCTGCTCTTCTCCTCTGTTGTTTTGGCGGTGTCTGCAATGGTGGCAGTGTGAATGATCTGTCAGTGTTTGGGAACCAATTCAAACGTTCAATTGGCCCTCGATAGTTGAGACGGTCTCTAGTCTTCGACAGTTTGGACAGTCTCCTGTCTATGGCAGCAGCTGGAGTATCAGCAGCAATGACGTGGCCTTGGCAGAGATTGCAGTGTCCAATCACTGGCAGTGGGGTTTATTTCAGCCTGCTCTGGGACAGCTTTGGCAGCTGCACACTATGGCTGCATCCCATAGCCACTTAGGATATCAAGAAGCTGTGTATGGAACAAAAAAAATGTGATTTGCCCTAACTATACATGATTTATTTCTATTCATAGTTTATGTAATTAAAATGGCATCAGATTATGATGGTTTATACACATTTTGCTACATTTTCATAAGTTCATGTAACAATAAATTATGATACAATCTCTGGCCTCAATATCGAGTTCATTAATTGCAGGGCCTGTGCATCTTCTTCCTTGTCCTTATCCCAACTCCCATACACCAGGCCTTGTTATCACACAGACTGCTTCCAAAAACAACACATTGTCAGCCACTAATGGTTTCCATTAGCAGCTACGCATTTTCCCAGGCTGGCCTTTACCTATTCCTTTTCTTGCTCAACTGTTTCTCCCTCTCTGGTCTCCATCTCCACTTACTCCTTCTCCTTTCTTCCCGCTTCTTCTCTAGCACATATACCAACATTTTCCAAGCTACAATCAGTTCTGAAGAAGGGCAACTGGACCTGAAACGTTAACTCTGCTTTGTCTCCACAGAGGCTGTCAGATCCGCTGAGATATTCCACACGTTGGTGATTTTGTTATTTGTTTAGTTTCTGCCTTCAGAATTTAAATGTGGGGTGGGGTATCCAATGCTTTCACAGTCCTTGGAGTTGGCTGAGAAGAATGGCATACTGGCTAATCAGGCTAGAAGGTCCAGAGTGGACCTCCCTATCTGCCACTGCCCTATCTCAGCCAATTACATCATGTTTGAGAATGGTTGAGGGCAGCATTCCTGCACAAAGGCCAGTCGAGTGGCTTCTTATTGTTCTTGTGCTGTCAACACTGCTTTTCAGTCTGTGTCTCAGGATAGAGGGCCTTGTGCCAAGGTGGCAGGTTGGCCAGGTCTCCCACCTGTTCCGGCATCCTATGTCTCATAGAGGACCTTCCTATGAGCTACGGCAGACACTGTTCTCTTTTCCTAACAACGCCCCACTCCATCTGCCTGGATCAGCAAAGAACACCTGGATGAGGCAACACCACTCTGCTGCACTCTGGGCCCTCCAGATTGGTTCCTCGTCCCGTGTAATTTCTCTCAGTAGTCACCCTTTCTGTTATTGTTGCCAGATCTAAAAGTTATCAAGGGAATTAGGGGAGAGGCAGTAGACTCCTCAAGATGAAGGGCCCTGGAATCCCAAAGGCAGAAATGCAAGTTCCTGATTGAGATTTATTTCATTGAGGCTGCCGGAAAGTTTATGGCAGGATTGCTGGCAAGGCTCTGGCTGTTGACTGGAATCATTGGCATGCCGTTTGAATTCAGCGCACAAGTGGCTTTTCATCCTTCATTGTTACATTACTTCAAAAGTGCTCAATGAATCTGTTTTAACAATAAAAAAAACAGTGCAAGGCACACAGTTTCAGTTAATCGAAACTTGAGGGTTAAGTGTGAAACCAGTAACTGGTTCCCTGCGGTGGAACTTATTTTAACATCAGTGTGCATCATTGAAGAATGGAAAGCAATTATACAGCAGTACGAGTGGATAGGGTGTGCTGCTGATATGTTTTTGCTGAAAGTGTAGTGCCATTTTTAAAGCTGTGTGTACCTCTATATCTAACAATTATTTGGGCACTGAATAATGCTGTTAGTCTATTTTTATAGGTGACTAATTCAGAGTGAATCCTATTTCATGAGTATTGTTAAAACTGCAATATTGGACTTTTGGCAATGTACTATCACGGCATTAGTTTTCACGTTAATTTGAATTACATGTTAAAATCAACACCCATTTGACCCATTGATGAAAACACGTTCATTTGAATCTGTTTCTCAGCAGCACACTCCACAGACTCTGTAGTAACCAGATGAACAATCTACCAGATGGGAAATTAGAGATATTCACTGGTGCAGATCTACTAATTGAGGTCATAAATCTTACTTTCAACACTGGTCAGATTAAAAATTATACACTTTCCTTTGATCAGCTCTGTCCTGGAACAACCAGGACAGGATTCTCTTGCTGTGAAGGGGCTGATGCTAGTGCAGGAAACTTGTGGAGTCCATCAACATGGAAATCATCCCGGTTTTGAAACAGTAAGTGTATTGTACTCTGTAATTTAAGTGCCAAGTGCCACAGTCAGTAGGTTCAGGTAGGTGAGTGGTTAAGGGAGGGAAGTGGTAGATTGGTAAGGGGTTAGGATAACAGATGGAGTTAGGGTGGCAGATGGGTCAGTAGGGTGAATGGTGACTGAGAGGTGAGTTTACTAGACAGGTTAGGTAATAGCTCCAGGCAGTTCAGGAGAGTAGGATGTCAGGTAGGTGCATGGCTGCTTACAGTAAATCAAGAAATCAGGTGGGGGATGAGAAGAAAAGGTAGATCTGGGTGTTTTGTGGGTTCTGATGGAGCAGGGTGATGCCTCAGATTGAGACAATATCAACTTTAGCAGGCTCAGGGTCAATTCAGGACCCGGGCTGGGTGATGAAATATCAGTCAGTGGCAGGGAGGTGGGAGTCAGATCAGGGTGTTGGGTTGGATCGATGATTTGGGTATTGAGCCCAGGATGTCAGGGTTTAGACAAGTTGAGAGGGGTCAGTGAAGTGTCATGGGATTCAGTTTAACAGGTATGCAAGAGTTGGAGCCACATTTTAATCCTCTAAATTTTCACAGGTAACTATTAGAATTAAGTGAGTCAAAGCCCTGCAAAATCTTCAATTGTGTGGAACATATCAGAGGATTCCAGATGCAGGCTAATTTTTTCAAAGAAATGTCAGCTTTCCAGGTAATTCCTATGGAGTCAGCTCATTTGGATTTCCACATAGCTCCTGACATACTACCCAATCTACCCTGCAGAAAAGTCTCATCTAGAGTCATAGAGTCTTCAAGCCTTACAGCGCAGTACCAGACTATTCGACCTAACTCAACAGTGCTGAGCAAGTTTCCCAAACTAAACTAGTTCCATTTGCCTGCATTTGGCCCATATCCCTCTGAACCTTTCTGATTCATGTACCTGTCCAAATGCCTTTTAAATGTTGTAACTGTACCCACCCCTAGCACTTCCTCTAACAGCTCATTCCATACACACTCCACCCTCTCTGTGAAAATGTTGCCCCTCATGTCCCTTTTAAATCTTTCCCCTCTCACCTTAAACCTCTAGCTTTGGGCTCCCCTACCCGTGGGAAAAAAGCCTTAGCTATTCACCTCATATACGCAGCTAATGATTTCATAAATTTTTATAAGGTCATTCCTCAACCTTCGTCTCTCCAGAGACGAAGGTCCCAGCCGATTGTGCTTCTCCTTGCAACTGAAATCCTCTAGTCCAGGCAACATCCTAGTAAATTTTTTCTGCACTCTTTCTAGTTTAACACCATTGTTCCAATGGCAGGGCAACCAGAATTTTAGAGAACAATGTGTAGAACTGGATGAACACAGCAGGCCAAACAGCATCAGAGGAGCAGGAAAGCTGATGTTTTGGGCCTAGACCATTCTTCAGAAATGGGGGAGGGGAAGGGGATTCTGAAATAAATAGAGAGAGGGGGGGAAGGTGGATGGAAGATGGACAAAGGAGCAGATAGGTGGAGAGGAGACAGACAGGTCAGGGAGGTGGGGATGGAGCAAGTAAAGGTGAGTGCAACTGGGGAGTTAGGGTGGGGATTGGCCAGCCCAGGACAGGTCAAAGAGACGGGGGTGTGGCTGGTAGGTATGAGGTAAGGATGGCGTTTGGAGTGGGAGGAGGGGATAGATGGGAGAAAGGACAGACAGACCCCAATCTAACAACCATCTCCACACCTGCCCAGGCCTCCATCGTGCTCCACTCTGGCTCTCAGCCCCTCCAGGCCTCATCCCACTCCACTCTTGCTCCCAGCCTCTCCAGGCCTTCATCCCATTCTTCTCAGGCTCTCAGCCGCTCCAGGCCTCCATTGCGTTCCGCTCCTGCTCTCAGCCGCTCCACAATGCTCCAGGCCTCCATCCCACTCCAGCTCTCAGCCACTCCAGGCCTCTAGCCTGGTTCGATCCTGCTCACAGCTGCTCCAAGATAAGTTTTCTTTTCAGAAACAAAACTACTTTAAAATCTTCGGAAATTAAGAGAGGGGAAGAAAAGGAGGATAAAAAAGCAGACTTATTGACGAGTCCTGGGCTGAGAAGCCTGGATGCTGCCCAATTTGCCATGGCAATCTTGAGAATATAGTTCCACCAAGGTTCAAACAATCTGATAGCATACAAAGTCTTGGCTGCCTATCGAGTGTGAAATGCACTTGTAATATTGTACTCATTGTGGCTCTGTAAACACTTTGAATAGCATTGATGTGCAGAGGGATCTTGGGGTTCAACTCCATAGCTCTCTGAAAGTGGCTACACAAGTAGATAGGGTGGTAAAGGAGGCAAGCAGTGCCTCTCTTGGTCATGGCAGTGAGTACAATAGTCAGCATGTCATGTTGCAGCTCTATAAGAATTTGATTAGTCTATACTTAGAGTATAGCATTCCATTATGGTTGCCACATTACAGAAGGATGTGGAGGCTTTGGAGAGGTTTCAGAAGAGGTTTATCAGGATGCTGCCTGGATTAGAGGGTATGAACTACAAGAAGAGTCTAGAAAAACTCGAGTTGTTTTCTCTGGAGCAGTGGAAGCTAAGGGTAGTCTTGATAGAAGTCTGTAACATTATGAGATGCATAGATAGGGTTAACTGTCAGAATCTTATTCCTGAGTTAAAATGTCTAATATTAAAGTGCATGTATTTAATGTGAGAAAAGGCAAGTTCAAAGGAGATGTAAGGGGCAAGTTTTTACACAGAGTGGGAGGAGTCTGGAATGCACTGCTAATCATGATGTGGGGGCAGATTAAATATGGGTTTTTAAGGGACTTTTAAATAAGCACATGCATAGGCAAGAAATGGAGGCATACAAACAAAGGGCAGGCAGAAGGGATTAGTTTACTATGGTGTCATGTTTAGCAAAACACTGTGGGCCAAATGGCCCATTCCTGTGCAGTGCTGTTCTGTGTTTTAAGTTCTTTTGTGTGAAGAATTCCTGATTTCCAAGTTTCAAACAATCTAACAGACCCTAGTCTTAAAAATCTCCCTGTCTCCACTTCTTGCAGAGCCGTTAAGTTAAAACTGCATGTCTCCCACCCCATCCCCACTGTATCAGGGAGTTGAAACTAAGAATCAAACAAAATAGTCCACTTTACAGCAGAGTTTATTGAAATCAGGTAAGTTATTTGCTTAGCAGATTCGCCAGAAATTCCAGCTAGCACAAGCCACAGCAAAGTGAAGTGAGTGGAAAATAGTTACAAAATGGAGGTCTTGTGGAGTTGATGATGAAAAACTGTCAATATTTGTCAAGATTACTCTACTGAAACTCACAACAATTTTGGAAGCCTGAATATGTGCAGAATAATGTAAAACTGTCAGTGATTCTACTGCCTACAAAAGTATGCACCATTGAGCTCTTGTTGGATACAATCCCCAAGCAATCAGGTGGGTTGATCAACTTAAACCTGGTATTCTTGCTTTGAAAATACTTGAGAAATTTACAGCTTCTTAAACTATGTATGGCTGGAGTTTTAAGAGCAAACGCATCTCATAAATATGACTAAACACACTTTGGAGCCCTGAAAATCGAAGTGATTTTATTTGTGTAATTCTAAATACATATATGAGAATTCGTATGCCATCCATGGTTTTAAAGTAATCCTTTTAAAATTCATTTAAAATATTTTAAAGAAATGTTTTGCCTTCTACCTTAATTCAATTATACTCACTTATTTATGACCGGTAAAATTTAAGATAAAGGATCTCAGTGGTTTTATTTTCTGGTTTGCTGTCTGTGGGGATACTTTGCAGTAATTGGCTGTTTCCTCTGAAAGCAAATATCACTGCTGCTGAACATTTGAGGACTTAATTAACCTCCAGTCAACCCTGTTTGGATGTGTTGGGATTCATCATCACGGGAAATGGAACATTAACTTTTTGTCTAGAGCAAGGGACACTACAACAGTGCCAAAAGACCCCTTAGGTAGATGTTATAATGTCAAGAAAAGAATGATCAACCAATTATGACCCATCTCCAAGGCTGTGTATCCTGAAGTAGAACTTTAACCTGGACCTTTTGACCTAAAGTTAGGAACAGCCCCACTGCACCACAAAACCCCTCTTACTATGAGCTAAAGTGGTTTTTTAATCAACTTGTTCAAGCATGTTATGACACACTACGCAACCATCATAACATGAGGTGGGACTTGAACAATAGACCTTCTAGCCCATTGGTAAGGATACTATTACCACAACATTAAAATACTTTTACAAAGTTTTTGTAAGGTTTTAAGCAAGAATTGTGTGTGTGTGTGTGTGTGTGTGTGTGTGTGATTGTGTGTGCGTATATGCGTGTCTTTTTTTTATTCATTTGTGGGATGTGGGCATCGCTGGCTGTCCAGCATTAATTGCCCATCCATAGTGGCCCTTCATGGCAACACGGTTGAATGCCAAGGGGCAGTGATTAAATTGTCTCTTATTCATGATGGTCATAGCCTGGCTTCTATGTGGCACGAATGCCACTTACCACATTCAGCCCAAGCTTGATCTTCTTGTACTTGAATATGGACTGTTTCAGTATCTGAGGAGTTGTGAATGATGCTGAGCATTGTGCAATCATCGGCAAATATCCCCACTTCTGACCTTATGATGGAGAGAAGGTCATTGATGAAGCAACTGAATGTGGTTGGCCCTAGGACATAACCCTGAGGAAGTCCTGTAGAGTTGTCCTGGAGCTGAGAAGATTGACCTCCAACAACCATCTTCCTATGCGTCAGGTATGACTCCAATCATTGGAGAGGTTACCACTGATGCCCATTTATTCCAGTTTTGCAAGGGCTTCTTGATGTCACACTCAGTCACATGCAGTCTTGATATCAATGGCTGTCACTCTCACCTCACCACTGGAAATCAGCTCTTTTGTCCATCTTTAGGCCAAGGCTGTAATGATGCCAGGAGCTGAGTGGTCCTGGCGGAACCCAAACTAAGTGTCACTGAGCAGATAATCGCTGAGCAGATACTACTTGATAGCACAGTTGATGACAACTTCCATCACTTTACTGATGGTCGAGAGGAGACTGAAGGGGCAGTAATTGGCCGGGTTGGATTTATCCTGCTTTTTGTGCACAGGACACACTTGGGCAATTTTCCACTTTGCCAGGTAGATACCAGTGTTGTAACTGTAGTGGAACAGCTTGGCTAAGGGAGTGGCAAGTTCTGGAGCACAAGTCTTCAGTACTATTGCCAGAATGTTGTCAGGGCCCATAGCCTTTGCAGCATCCAGCATCTCCAACCGTTTCTTAATATCACATGGAGTGAATCGAATTGGCTGAAGACTAATGTCTGTAATGCTGGGGACCACTGGAGGAGGCCATGATGGATCATCCACTGGGCACTTCTGGCTGAAGATTGCTGCAAATGCTTCAGCTTTATCTTTTGCACTAATGTGCTGGGCTCTTCCATCATTGAGGATGAAGATATTTGTGGAGCCTCCTCCTCCACTGAGTTGTTTAATTATCCACTACAGTTCATAACTGGATGTGGCAAAACTGCAGAGCTTCGATCTGATCTACTGGCTTTAGGATTGCTTAGCTCTGTCTATCACTTGCTGCTTATGCTGTTTGGCGTGCAAGTAGTCCTATTTGGCAGTTTCACCACCCTGATACTTCATCTTCAGGTATGCCTGGTGCTGCTCCTGACATGCCCTCCTGCACTCGCCATTGAATCAGGGTTGGTCTTCTAGCTTGATGATAATGGTTGAGTGAGGGGCATGCCAGGCTATGAGTTTGCACACTGCGCTGGAGTACAATTCTGCTGCTGTTGATGGCCCACAGCACCTCATGGATGCCCAGTCATGAGTTGCTAGATCTATTCAAAGTCTGTCCCATTTAGCACCGTGATAGTGCCACACAACACGATAGAGGTTATCCTGAATGTGAGGATGGGACTTTGTATCCACAAGGAATGTACGGTTGTCACTCCCATCAGTACCGTCATGGACAGCTGCAACTGCAGCTGGCAGATTGCTAAGGATGATGTCAAGTATGTTGTTCCCTCTTGCTGATTTCCTCACCACTTGCTGAGGACTCAATCTAGCATCTATCTCTTTTAGGACCCAAACAGCTCGATCAGTAGAACTGTTTCTGAGCCACTATTGGTAATGGACATTGAAATCCCCCACCCAGAGTACATATTGTGCCCTTGCCATCCTCAGTGATTCCTCTAAGTGTTGTTCAATGTGGAGGACCCCTGATTCATCAGCTGCAAGAAGACAGTATGTGGTAATCAGCAGGAGGTTTCTTTGTTCATGTTTAACCTGAAGCCCTGGGACTTCATGGGGTCCATAGTCAATGTTGAGGATTCCCAGAGCAACTGCTCCCCCAAATGTATACCACTGCGCTGCCACCCCTCTGGGTCTGTCCTGCCGGTGAGACAGGACATATCCAGGGATGGTGATGGTGGTATCTGGGACATTGTCTGTAAGGTATGATTCCGTGAGTATGAGTATGTTGGGATGCTGCTTGATTAGCCTGTGAGACAGCTCTCTCGGTTTTGGCACTAACGCCCAAATGTTATTGAGGAGGACTTTGCAGGGTCAACAGGGTTGTTTCTCCCTTTGTCATTTCAGGTGCCTAGATCAATGCCAAGAGATCCATCCAGTCTCATTTCTTTGAGACTTTGTAGTGATTGGTACAACTGAGTGGCTTGCTAGACCATTTCAGAGGTCAGTTGAGAGTCAACCACATTGCTGTGGGTTCTGGAATCACATGTAGGCTAGATCAGGTGAGGATAGTAGATTTCCTTCCCTGGTGGGCATGAGTAAGGCAGATGGATTTTTCCTGACAATCGACAATGATTTCTTGGTGATCAATAGATTCTTAATTCCAGATTTTGTCTTATTAAGTTCAAATTCCACCATTAAACTCGGGTCCCCAGACCATAAGCTGAGTTTCTGGATTAATAGGTCTAGCGATAACATCACTAGGCCATCACCTGCCTCATACATTGTGCATGTGTGTGTGCATGTGTGTACGCGTGAGTGTGTGTGCATGTGTGTGTGTGTGTGTGTGTGTATGTGTGTGCAAAACACATACGACACAAAGTTATTTTTAATCAGCTGTTCTGACATGTTATGACTATATTTCCATGGCAGGTAGGGCTTCAACCCATACCTTCTAATTCAGAGGTACTGATATCACCACTGCACCACGAAAACTTTGCTTTTTTTTCATCAATCTCTTAATAGATGTTATGCCATGCCTCTAAAGCAAGTGAGTCTGAACTCAGATCTTTGGACTCAGGGATAGGAATACTATCAGCAAAGAGCTATGAATGAAAGAGGTGCACAATAAGTGAGCAAGCAAGGAATAACCAAAACTGAGCACTAGTCAAAGAGCACATGTTAAAAGTACAATTATTTGAGTAACAACTAAGTTTTCTAAACTCTGCATCCAGCCATTCTATGTGAAGTGATTGATCATTTTATTACATTGGGAAGGAACAGCAGACCTCAGACTAAATGTACAGTAAACCAATCACGTATGAAAAGACTGAGGAGGAACAGTCCAATGATGATGAACGTCTGTTAAAGCAGAGTGACAGCAATGAACAGCAAGACAATCAAGTTGTCAAAGAATGCAACAGAGAGCCACGTGCACGTCTCCAGCATGTATAAATAACTGGATGCGGGTGAATTGTCAAATCTCAGAAATGTTATACTGAAGTTTGAAATGATAATCTTGCAAAATCTGCCTTACTTGTGCAACTGATGAGATGCAATTAGCCTTGTTTCCATCTGAAGGGGAAGATAAAATTTATCTTCTGAGGATGGAAGATGTAATTCAAAGGTTTATCCCAACTGCAAGAATCTAATTTTTGGAATCTAGTCTGATTAAGCCACATGCTCAACATTATTCTCGAAACCTCAGCAAATGGAACATCACTCCTTAATAATCTTAACACTGTGCATCCTAACACCACTGAAAGCCTATTTGTACATGTACAATGAAGGTGGTATAACATCAAAATGAAACTTCTTCACCTAATAGATTGCCTTTATAGGGCCACCCGGAGTCTCAGTGGTTAGCACTGCTTCCTCACAGCACCGGGGACCCGGGTCTGATTCCACTCTTGGGCGACTGTCTGTGGGGAGTTTGTACATTCTCCATGTGTCTACATGGGTTTCCACCAGTTGCTCCGGTTTCCTCTCACAGTCCAAAGATGTGCAGGCTCAGTGGATTGGCCGTGCTAAATTACCCAGCAGTGTTCAGGGATGTGTAAATTAGGTGGGTTGTAAGGGAATGGGTCTGGGTGGGATGCTCTGAGGGTCAGTGTGGATTTGTTAGGCCGAAGGGCCTGTTTCCACACTGTAGGGACTCAATGATATCTGCCTAATAATAAATGCTGACACAATCTTTGGAGATTGTGTGGATGTGCTGTGAAGAATTTATATGCTTAGAAGCTTACAGATATTTGTTACTTGTTAAATATGTATATGCAAAAAGGTTGAATAAAAGCAAGAAACTGCAGATGCTGGAAATTTGGAACAAGCAAAAAGAATGCTGGAGAAATTCAGGAGGTCTGGCAGAAACAAATAGAGTTAATGCTTTGAGCTTGATATGACTCCTCTTCAATGGCTAGCAGCATTCAGAACTGGAGAGAATCTTTCCACTTATTTTGCCAAAAGTATAAGGATGTTTAATAATTGTTCTCAAAGGTATGACTTTCACAGCATGCTAATCCATATTCATGGATGTCAGGCCATTACCACACATGGAGTTGTAGCTCTCATTTTTTTGAATCACTTTTATTGTGTTCCAAGAAGTTTAAGATAAAAATATTTTTGCAGGGGATGGCTTCCATTTGAGATGGAGTTAGATAATCAGCCTCTTGTTATTTCAGAGATAGTAGGAACTGCAGATGCTGGAGAATCTGAGATAACAAGGTGTAGAGCTGGATGAACACAGCAGGCCAAGCAGCATCACAGGAGCAGGAAGGCTGACATTTCGAGCCTAGACCCTTAATCAGAAAAAGGTCAGCCCAGGGAGGACAGACAGGTCAAAGGGGCAGGATGAGGTTAGTAGGTAGGAGATGGGGGTGACCTATCTCCTCCCTACCTCCCCACGTACATTCACCTTTACTGGCTCCATCCCCGCCTGCTTGACCTGTCTGTCTCCTCTCCACCTATCTTCTCCTCTATTCATCTTCTATCAGACTCCCCTTCTCTCCCTATTTATTTCAGAACCCCCTTCCCCTCCCCCATTTCTGAAGAAGCGTCTAGGCCCGAAACGTCAGCCTACCTGCTTCTCTGATGCTGCTTGGCCTGCTGTGTTCATCCAGCTCTATGCCTTGTTATCTTGTTATCTCACCCTTTTTTGTCTTGTTTTTTGAAATTTCCATTAATCTATACTGTTGCAAGATTCCAGAATTTCTCTCCAGATTGTGATTGTACTTATATCTGAGTCTTGGATGTATCTTTTCCACTAAAACAAACACTTTGCAATTAAAAGTTCGATTTGTTATAAGGTGATCCTGAGTTATAATCAATGGTTATGACATTATGCAAACAGAGAAGAATCCATTGGTCTACTTAAAGCAGGCATCACAGGGAAAACAATAAGTTGTCATCAACAAGAGCAACAGGCTCTTGTACAGGTGCACTAACCATCCGGAGAGACTGTAAGATGGGGCAAAAGTTCCCTTCAGTTTAAAGACGTAATCTAGACTTAAAACCCTCTGAAGACAGAAGTTGTGGAAAGGGTTAAATTCACTGAATATTTGGAACTCCAGAAACTATGGGCTGTAACTGAACCAGGAAATGGCTGGTTGGGTCAGACTGGGAAATATATAAACCTACGGGCAGATGTCTGGAGCAGGGATTAGCTTGCAGAAACTAAAGGCAGAGACTCCCATTCACACCCCAGTTTAAACAATGGAAACCAGTCTGTAGGAAACAAACAACTTCAACAACTTCAGATCTTCTGGAGCCTACAGAAGTACAAAGAAAAAAAATTTCCAACGTCTGCTCAGGCACAGAGATACTGAACGTTCCACACCATTGTGCTACATGCAAACCTGTTCCACCTTTGGAAGCAAAAACATTCACACCACTATTCAAACCTGGATGAATATGCATCCAAGGGAAGTGCTGACCATTCCAAAACCACCAAAACCATTCACCTCAATTGACAAACCATTCACACCAACTCCAGTGATCAGGGAGCCCATTCATCCCTGAGAGAAGGAACCAAAGCTTAACAGATTTGGTGGGAGATAAAGGGGTCTGAAGTTGGGTACAACTGGAGACACTGAGCCCAGCACTGGGCATTGTGAGACTAGCACTGTGCTACCAACCACACACCCCAATTCTAACCCATTGTGTGCTCTGAGGTGGGCTCCTTAAGGGGATTTTGAGAGTCCAAGAGGAAAACAGGCCTCACTGATGAATTAAAGCAGCCCTCGCAACCAGTGAACACCAACAACTGACCACAAACCTGCATTTGATGTCTAGAGGCGACCAAAGGCATCGAGAGACACAAGATATCGATTGGGGCAATACCAGAAGCATCCACCACCATCCAAGACAACAAACCACTCACGGGCCACTAAGGCAAAAAAGCAAACCCAAGGCACTCACCAGTCTGGTTCCACACGTCTAACCACATCAGTGGACACCACTGGACTGACTGTTACTTTCGCAGAGTCCCACTATGGCAAGAGACTATGGACAGGAGCCAGTCAAAATGGTGTTTTCACTCCAGGGATGAGCCTATGGTCATTGAGGCCCCACAATGCAGCTTGGCTAGTCTTAGATAGGGGAAGGTGGGGTTCAGGGCTAACAGTGTAGGGCACCCACAGGAAGGGAAGTGGAATAGGACTCCTGTGGAGTGGGTAATCTCCCTCTCTCTTACTCTCTCTCTCACTCTTTCCTGTTAGCATAAGTAACAGTCACCCACTGAACCAAGCCCAGTGTCAGAACCATGGAGTTGGTGAATGGTAAACCAGGTAGCACTTCCTATAGAAACCATCAAAGAGAAGATTTTGGGAGAGACAGTTTTGTGTCAAGGACAGGGTATTGGGATTGTCTTCCTGGGAAATGGTTCACATTTCTATTCAAAATGTCTATATATTCTTGATAATCAATTTATGAGATGTAGTAGGTCAGTATCACTTATACTGGTAAGTGATTGAGCTGAAATATGCATGGAGACAATATTTACAGGTTTCAAACTCACTTGAGAGAAAAGACATTATGCATATGTAAATGCATAATTCATATACAAATATATTTAAATAGAAAACAAATTGAAACTATTTAACACAGGCTGCTTGCTTTGTCCAAAAACAATCAATTTAAGGTAAAAGCTTGGCTTTAACAGTCAACATTCAAGGAAATAGTGTTTCAATTTAAGTTTCACTCAACTGTAACCAATGTGATTGTTGTTCAGTTTCCTAGTTTCAAAACACAGAAGACGTAAATGTCAGAAAGAATGCTCCCAGCTGTTTAGTCTTCTAAGAACATTCTAAATTAAGAGTAAAGGCCGTGACATGATTAGATAAAAACTTACATTTAGTTCCTCATTAAGGACACAGGTCCAGGTTTTGATAAGAGAATTATAAAGTGTCTGATCTTTCACTGTAGTTTTACACCTGAAGAAGAGTGAATATTTTACCCCAGATCGGGGTACATCTCAGACATTCTGGAAAATGAGGCAGAATTCAACTTCACTGCCTGTAGGTGGTAGGGTCCACAGTGTCAACACAGCACTCTGGCCTCTAAGACAGAATATTACGTGTTCAAGTCCCACGCCAGAGACTACCGCTTAAAATTTAGTTTATTACTTCCAGTGCAATACTGAGGGAATGTTGTACTTCTGTTTATGATTGCCCTTTTAGGTGGACCTAAGATATCCCATGACTTCGTCGGAGGCTCACTGATGATGTTACCTAGAATGGTGACAAAACGTCTAAAAACTAACCTTCCAGCTCAGAGAGCAAACTCACATCCATATCCCATGACTGTTTCAAAGACAGCCTACTACCAGTGCCCTCGTAAATATTGATCTATTGATCAACTTCACTCAAAAGAAAATAACAGACCATTAGAACATAAACTACAAAGTGAAGCAGACAGAACAGTGGATAAAAATACATCCCTCCCTGATGCAGCCAATGCATTTTATGGTAATTTCAAAAAGAAGATCAGAGAAAAATAGCCACTGACCGAGAAAGCCTTAGACATATCTTTTCCCTCAGTCCCTGCTGCAGAGATCAAATCAGCCTTTTTTGAATGTGAACCATTGAAAGCGACTGGCCCAGATGGATTCCCTGGACAAGCATTTAGATCCTGTGTGTACCAGTTGGTGGGGTTATTCACTGATATCTTCAACCTTTCCTTACTATGATCTCAAGGCCCTATTTGCTTCAAGTAGACCATCACCATCCCAGTACCAAAGAAAACACATGCAGCGTGCCTCAATGATTACCTCCCAGTGGCTCTGACCTCCATAATTGTGAAGCACTATGCGAAATTAGTCATGGCTTGCAACAACCTTAGCCTCCCAACCTGCATTGATCCCTTGCAATTAGCCTACCGTCACAACAGGTTCACAGCAAATGCCATCTCCCTGGCCATACACTCATCACTGGAACATCTGGGTAACAGGATACCTACATCAGGCTCTTATTTATTGACCACAGCTCTACATTCAACACCATAATTCAAACCAAACAAATCTCCAGACTCCTAGACTTGGTCTCTGCTCTGCCTACTTTAGCTGAATCATCAACTTCCTGACCTGAAGATCACAATCACGAGGAATAGACAACAACACTTCCTCCAAGATAATCTTCAAGGCGCCTCTCAAGGCTGTATACTCAACCCCTTACTATAGCCCCTATACATTCATGACCCTGTGGCCAAATTTTGTCCTAATTCCATCTACAAGTTCACTGATGACACCACCATTCTGGGCCTGATCTCAACAACGACAAGACAAAATACACAAAAGAGATAGCGTGGCATTGTGCAAAGATAACAATCTCTCCCTCAACATCCAAAAATGACAAAGCCAGTCATTGACTTGAGGAAGCAATTTGTAACACACACCCCTGTCTACAACAATGGTGCACGTGGACATGGTTGAGTGATGATCGTCAGTGCTCTGTCCTGGTCCACCAACTTTGATGCTATAGTCAAGACTGCACAACAGCGCCTCTGCTTCCTCAGTAGGCTTCGGAAATTTGGCATGTCCATAAAAACTCTTACCAATTTTTATAGATGCACCACAGAAAGCATTCTATCTGGACACGTCACAGCTTGGAATGGTAAAGGCTCTACCCAGGACTGTAAGAAACTACAGAGAGTTGAGAACACAGCACAGTCCATCATGCAAACCAACCATCCATCCATTGGCTCCGTCTACACTCTTTACTGCCTCAGAAAGGCAGCCAATGTAATCAACGACAACTCCCACCCCAGTTATAATCCCTTCCAACTCTAACATCAGGCAGAAGATGCAAAAGCTTAAACACAAGTACCAACAAGAACAGCTTCTTCCCTGCTGTTATTAGACTTCTGGTTGGACCTCTTAAATTTAACTTTGATACTGATCTCCCTCATTGTGCACTTCTCTGCAGTCATAACATTATCTTCTTTGCTCTGTCCTATTACCTTAATGCACTTTGTACAAGATATAATGTACCTGTACTATGTGCAAAACAAAACTTTTCACTGCACCTAGATACATTTGGCAAAAATAAATCAAATCAAATTTAAAAACTACTGTTTATGGGAACCTGCTTTGCAGACGAGCTTTCACATTTCTTCTGCTACAATAGTGGCCAGCCCTAAAAATTACTTAATCAGTTGTGAATAGTTTTGGGTCAACCTGAGATTATTAAAGAGTCCTTATTTCAATATTCAGTTTCTTAGTGAATCAGGATAAAAAAAGAATCAAATAAATTTAGAAATATTTCTGATGTTATCCTTGCATTGCTTTAATTTAAAATCATGCCACAAGGGGATTGAATTAGAATATTTAATTTTGCCGATGGGACCAAGTTTTAAAAGCAATGTTTTTAAAACTAATCCAATATATCGTGGCTTCGCAAGTTGCGCCAAATACAAGTTGCACTTAAAATTCTGATCCTTTTGCCTGTTACAAAATTTTGGCTTTGTAAACTCTGCTTGATATGAATACTGGACTTTATATGATGCTTATGTTTAAAACATCCTGCCTTACATCTGGTAGAACAGAAGCTCCTAGGAATACCTTGGCTCAGGGACATACTTGTATGATCTTGTTGCTATAGAGAGAGAATAATATTTATAATGACGCCTTTTCAAAACGTCTCACTGGAAAAGGTCCAAGAAAATATTACTGTGGAGAGCTACTGAATGGGCATTTGTTGTTATTAACCATGCAGATGCTTATCATGTTAATTTTCAATTCAAAAAAGGTGAAAAAGAAGACAAAGCCCTAGAAGATTCAAGGAGCAAGGAGTTGACAAACAAAGCCTTGTTGATGAAAATTCAGTCCAGAAGACTTCGCTGAATGGCATTTTTCTAAAATGATACTGGAAGTTTTGACCTGGCACGGCAAAGAACTCATCTTGTAATGGACAATTTCCCATCTGCCTCACTATTAGATACACAAAAGAATTGTATTTCAGAGAACTACTTCTGGACAGAGAGAGAAGAATAAAGAATTTTTAACAGCAGGTTTAGAAGGGTCTTTTTGTCTTTACCTGCTTCTCCCAGTTTTTCAGTGACAATGAAAAAGTAAAAAGTGAATCAGGCAAACACCCATTCACCTGCAATTTAAAGGTATCGACTAAATTAGCTATTCCACAGAATTCCACAGTCATTAGTTAATCAACCATGATTTCAGGCGATGCCTAACACCTTAAGTAGTCTAATGATTTTTTAGAATGCGTATTTTTCATCTTTCTTTTTGTTCTTCCCTTTTCAACTTTATAGTTGGGTTTGTGTGATAAAAGAGTGAATACAGTTGTTGTGGCCAATTGAGAAAATGAGAAAAAAGGGAGCAGATTCACCTCATCTCACCCTACTTAAACATAACAATGATCAACCAAAAATTACCTCTCAGCTTTGGTGTAGCTTACTGTTTCTCTTTTGGCGCTCTGTTTAATTTAATGTTAGTTCATAGGATCCGTATAGTGTGGAAACAGACCATTCAGCACAAAAAGCCAACACTGACCCCCTGAAGTGCATCCCACCCAGACCCATCTCTCTACAACTCTGCATTTCCCATGGCTAAAGCATCTAATCTATACATCCCTGAACACTTTTGGACAATCCACCTAGACTGCACATCTTTGGAGTGTGTTAAGAAACCAGAGCACACCCACACAGGCATAGGGAGAATGTGCAAACAAACAGTTGCCCAAGGTGGAATTGAACCCCAGTCACCGGTGCTGAGAGGCAGCCTTGCTAACCACTAAGCCACTGTACCATCCTTTTCCATAATTATTTTCTTTTCTTTTAGTTATACTCCTCTTTATCTTTATCCGACCTTCAAATCTGCAATATGAAGGTGTACAATGAGTTTTTACTTCTGAGACTTTAGCCTTTTATATTGTATAATGATCTATTAAGCCACATACAATGTTCTACAATGTGCATATTGCCTGCAGGCTATCATGCGGTTTAAACTGTATGAACCTTATATTCTCTACTAGACCAGAAATTGTTTTCAATAACTAATGCGGCACATGCTATAAAAATTAACTGTAAAAGGAAGAGTAATAGTGAGTATGTATATGTATGCCCAATATATGTAAGCTTTAGCCTTTCATGACTGGATTACATTGTGCAACAATAACCAAAGTCCAGCATTCCAATTTAAACACCCCCTGCCAGGCAGAAATTAGGCAATTAGAAGAGACTGGAGATTTACGTATTCATTTTCCAATGCCATCTGACTGCAATTTTAAAGTGCAAATAGAAAGAACAATAATCCCGGCGCTGTGCTTCTCAGGCTCCAGTGACATAATTATGTGTAAGAATTGAACCGCCATTTTAGCTGGAGCTCGTCACCTGCGGTGGTCTGTAACCATCCAATTCTCACTCATGGATTCAGATGGCGATATAGGTCTGCAAATTAAAATGGAGCCTGGAGATAAATTACCTCTACATCTCCACCTGTGAACTTGCTGTTCATTTTGGCTCCTTGCACTGTCCAATCCTCCTGTTAGATGAGCCTGAGAGCATTTCACCATGTAATTGTATACATAGGAGTTTGTACAGCATCTAAAACTTCGAAATAAATCTCTAACATTGTCTGTGTGGAGTTTGCACATTTTCCTCGTGTCTGTGTGAGTTTCCCCTAAGTGCTCCGGTTTCCTCCCACAGTCCAAAGATGTGCAGGGTAGGTGGATTGGCCATGCTAAATTGCCTGCAGTGCCCAGGGGTGTTTAGGTTAGGTGGGTTGGACATGGGAAATGTGCGGGAATTTGTCTGGGTAGGATGCTCTTCAGAGGAACTGTGTGGACCTGTTGGGCTGAATGGCTTGCTTCCACACTGTAGGAAATCCATGAAAAATTTGTATAATGTAACAGTTATATCAATACCTGGGTTCAATTCCAGCCTTGGGTGACTGTCTATGCAGAGTTTGCACATTCACCCCGTGTCTGCCCAGGTTTCCTCCGGGTGCTTCGGTTTCCTCCCACAGTCCAAAGCTGTGCAGGCTCGGTGGATTGGCGGTGCTAAAGTGTCCATAGTGTTCAGGGGTATGTGGGTTATAGGGGGATGGGTCTGGGTGGGATGCTGCAAGGGGCAGTGTGGACTTGCTGGGCCAAAGGGTCTGTGCCTACACTGTAGGGAATCTAAACTTGAATTTCATCCACGTTGCTGCTTTTGCTGTGATGTGAGAGACATGGAATCAGGGGAGAAAAGCAAAGTTGCTGGAAAAGCTCAGCAGCTCTGGCTGCACCTGTGGAGGAGAAAAAAGAGTCAACATTTCGGATCCGGTGACCCTTCCTCAGAACTCAGAAGGGTCACTGGACCCGAAACGTTAACTCTGTTTTCTCCTCTCAGATGTTGCCAGACCTGCTGAGCTTTTCCAGCAACTTTGTTTTTGTTCCTGATTTACAGCATCCGCAGTTCTTTTGGTTCTTATGGAATCAGGTGAATCAGTTCATGAACATTGAACATATTGGCAGGAACACATTGATAGGAACATGTTGACAATTGATTTTAAAACATTTTCCGAAGCACCTTCCACTACCCTCTTGTCCTTCCATACTCCTTCCATTTGTCACACAAGTCTCCCGTGCCCATTTTCTCTTTACCCACAACAATAAAAGCCAATGAGTCATTAGAAAATCTGATAGTTCTTTGAAATGCTCCTCATTTTGACACATCAAGCAGGGAGGATTTGAAACATTCCTTTGAAAAAAAATGTCTTACAACCTCATAAAAGTGTCAGTCAACCAACAAAGATAGTGCTCACCTTCAAGCTATATCGCCATTCCTCAAAGAACTGAGGCAATTAGCTGTTCTTGGAATATTCGTAATGAAGCCATCTGGCAACTCTAATAACAGAAGCAGTTTGAACAGATGATTACAAAGCCAGACATCTGTTTTCCAGCCTCAGAATCTGGTAAGGGTAGGATGGGGAAATGGGCAAGAGGGTGTGGGTCTACCTGGTGATCTTTGCTGCAATTCTGAGCTGGTCTCTGCATGTACAGCCCACCCATTGTAGTCTGCACATGTGGTGACTGCATTCTGCTTCTTCCACCTGGCTTCCATTTAATTATTGTGGGCACCATGAAACAGCTGCATGGATAACTAATGCTACATGACATCTTAGGGTCACTTTGTTACTATGGTAAAAAGTAGTGACTGGCTGCATAATCTTTTGTGCAGCTGACTTGCCAAAGTCACAGGTTGCACCTGATCTCTGTTCGAGTACAATATCTCAATTTTACTGGGTATAGCCTGCACAAATAACCACAACAAGGCAGATTAAACATCCAAAAATGAAATGTTTTGTGTGATTCAATTTCTGTAATTCATGATTATACAATATGACAGTCACTTCCAATGAAAAGAAGTCACTAAAAATGGAATAAAATTACAGTATGCTGTCAAATTTCAATTCTATTTCTATTATATCGCACAACATGTGTAATGTGAAGGTTAATTTCATCTTAAGCTCCAGAAACTGCTGTTAAGCCTCTTAATTTTTGTTCTTGCTCTTTGAAATCACCTGAAACTCTCTGCATTAGAGTCTTCGAATACACTCTGCTTCACAGCTAAAATATCTGACCCCGATATTGATGTGTGTTCATTCAACTAAAGTGAAACAAATGGCTATTGTCACTGTTTTCACGTATAGTGATAATAAAGATTTAATGTTGGCGCTATCACTATGTGCCATTGTAAAGCATTTTCGTTATATATTCACAGATGCCCTTTCCAGCTTCTGTGTTATAAAGACTCAATTTTCCGTCATGCTTTTATATCAAACTCCTATTGAATAAGCAACAGACAACACTAATAACTCACATACCCAAAATGTTGACTACAATTATCTATGTTTCTAAAGTATCCATAGAATTCCTACAGTGTGGAAGCATTCAGCCCAACAAGTCCACACTGACCTTCCAAACACCATCCTGTCCAGATCCACCCCTTATCCCTGTATTTTCCATGGCTAACCCACCTAGCCTACACATCCCTGGACACTATAGGTAATTTAGTATGGCTGATCCACCTGCCCTGCACGTCTTTAGACTGAGAGAAAACTCACACAGATACATGAAGAATGTGCGAACTCCACATAGCCATTTGCCCGAGGTTGAATCAAACCTGGATCCCTGATGCTGTGAGGCAGCAGTGCTAACCACTGAGTTACCATGTCACACCAAACCAGAAAAAGGGATTGAAATGTTCTCTTAAATTAATCTAATTGCTTATTTCACTGCAAATTATTCTCACTAATTCCTGCATTGTATCCAGAATTCTATCCACAAAGACATAAAGGTTAAAGTGATAGAGTCAAGTATTTTCTGTCAACATGGCAAAGGACAGCTGAAAGCATTTAAAAAGTTAATGAACGCATATAGCATAAAAACTGCAAACAAAATGTTGGATATTGTTATACTTCCCAGCAGGATAAATATATAGGATTGTCAACATTAATCTGGTATGGATCTACCTCTTTGTTATATTATGCAGCTCACCATCGCCTTCTCAAAGGCATTTAGGGTGCACAATAAATGCTGACCTAGCCAGCACAGCCCATATCCTCTGAATGAACAGTTTAAATGAAAGGTAAATATAGCGCATAATAAAAACCAAAATAATTGTAGATTCTATAAATTATGAACAAAAATAGAAGTTGCTGGAAAAGCTCAGCAAGTCTAGCAGCATCTGTGAAGACAAGATCGGCGTTAACGTTTCAGGTCCAGTGACCCTTCCTCAGAACTGAAACGTTAACTCTGATTTTTCTTCACAGATGCTGCCAGACCTGCTGAGATTTTCCAGCAACTTCTGTTTAAGTACCTAATCACTAACAATTCAGTCCTACAAGCTATTCAAAGGGTAGGTGTAAACACACGTTGACAGGGCAGTGGGAAATGGTAAAGGTGAGCTGGAAAATCTACTTGAAAAAAATTTAAAGGTAACTGTCCGCATGTGTGGACCAAGTAAATGTTTATCTTTACAAAGGTGTAAAATAGTTCAAATATATAATTCAGCTTTTCAAAATGCAGGCTCAACAGAAGAAAAAGAAAGTGGCCAATAAAAGTGAATGGTTTGCAAAATAAGTAGACGGGCAGAAAATTTTGAGTGGAGGCAAGAGTTAGATCAATACAAGCCCAGCTTCTCATTTTAAAGCTTGCAAAATGAAGGTT
Organism: Stegostoma tigrinum; assembly: GCF_030684315.1. NCBI lineage: Eukaryota > Metazoa > Chordata > Chondrichthyes > Orectolobiformes > Stegostomatidae > Stegostoma > Stegostoma tigrinum. The sequence goes on along the minus strand of NC_081356.1, from coordinate 35,655,242 downwards.
TCGCGACATACTGAATGACATCCCTTGTTGGTACTGCTGGCACCCACCCTGGGTTACAAAAGATGTCCAGAGGATATGATGCCTAGAAGGTTAACTGCTGGATGGCCTTGTCCATTACTAACAATGTTATCCTCAATGAGCAAGTTGGCAATACTTGTCATTTGAGGAGATGGCTCCTATCAGCCAATTGATTGTCTGCCCTCCAGTAGCCTGCAGGGTCAGTCCTAATGCCATTGTCCAATAGATTCTGAGAATGAAGGAGGTAGACAGGACCAGTGTTATGTTTTGGTTGAGTTATTTCATATTACACTTATCTCAGCATAATTCAGAGATAGTTCTAAATTCAAATAGTTTATTTTTGTAAAACATCTTTGAATTCTAAAAAAACTTCTACAAGACATCAGCTAGATCATATCTAGGAGCAACATGTCTAGTCTCTCTCCACAACATTTATTTTCTCAGGGATCATGGTCAGCCAATTGACTTCTAAATATAACTACTACTAAAGCAAGTAAACACTAAAAGGACAATAGGAACTGCTGATGTTGGAGTCTAAGACAACAAGGTGTACAGCTGGATGAACACGGCAGGCCAGGCAGCGTCAGAGGGGCAGGAAAGCTGACTTTTCAGGTCTGGGCCCTTCTTCAGAAATGGGGGAGGGGAAGAGGACTCAGAAATGAATAGAGAGAGGGGGAGGCAATGATGGAAGGTGGATAGAGGAGCAGATAGGTGAAGAGAAGACGGACAGGTCAAGGAGGCGGGGATGGAGCCAGTAAAGTTGAGTGTAAGTAGGGCGTTGGGATGGGGCTTGGTCAGTTGGGAGGGAGGGGGGTGTAGGTGGGAGGGAAGACAGACAGGGCAAGGAGGTGGGGACGAGCTAGGCTGGTTTTGGGATGAGGTCGGGGGTTGCGAGATTTTGAAGGTTGCAGGGTTCCCAAGTGGAATATGAGGTGCTGTTCCTCCAGCCTTCAAGTGGCATCATTGTGGCACTGGAGGAGGCCCAGAATGGACATGTCATCCAAGGAGTGGGAGGGGCAGTTGAAATGGTTCACGACTGGGAGGTGTAGTCGTTTGCCTTGAACCGAGCGTGTTCCACAAAGCGGTCTCCAAGCCTCTACTTGGTTACTCCGGTATAGAGGAGGCCACATCGGGAACAGTGGATACAGTATACCACATTAGCAGATGTGCAGGTGAACATCTGTTTGATGAGGAAAGTTTTCTTGAGGCCTGGGATGATGGTGAGGGAGGAGGTGTAGGGGCAGGTGTAGCACTTCCTGCGGTTGCAGGAAAAAGTGCCAGGGGTGTTGGGGCCAGTGGGGAGTGTGGAGTGGTTGAGGGAGTCACGGAGAGTGTGGTCCCTCCGGAAGGCAAATAAGGGTGGGGATGGAAAAATATTCTTGGTAGTGGGGTCAGATTGCAGGTGGCGGAAGTGGTGGATGATGATGCATTGAAACACTGTACAAGGATCTATGCTCAGGCAAGCTTAAACAAACACAACATTCAGCACTTTTACTTGCTGTTCTCCCTAACATGCCATCTTTCATTCTTCATCATTTCAACCATGTACTGCTGACACTGCGCTGCTTCAGTTAGCATACATGGTGGGTCTGTGGTTAGGACTGCTACAACACAGCACCACAGACCCAGGTTTGATTCCTTCCTCAGGTAAGTGTCTTTGTGGAGCTTGTACATTCTCCCTGTGTCTATGTGGATTTCATCTGTAGGTTCCTCCCACAGTCCAAAGATATCCAGGTTAGGTATATTGGCCATGCTATTTTGCCCCACATGTCCAGAGATGTTGGGTTAGCCATGGTAAAAAATCAGCGTTAAGGGGAAAGGGGTTTGGGTCTGGGTGGAATTTTCTTTGAAGGGTGAGTGCGGACTCAACGGGCTGAATGGTCTGCTTCCACATTAAAGGGATTCTCTGACATTGGTGTCATATATGTGGATGCACTTGTAAGTGTTTATTCTCTTTATCTCTTATTATTTAGGATTTAACACAAAGCTTTTATACAGGAAATCAGGCAAAGCTTTTGCAAAAAATCAGTAAATGTTCTATTTTTAGTAAAGCTCCCTTGTGGTTTTTGATCAAATTGCAGGTTATTATACCTTATTGCAATGATTAAACTTAAATATTATCGATCAGGAGAAAATAGAAGACACAAGATTAAATAGCTAGAGGTACTGTTCGTGGCTTTCAGTTCTGTAATAACTGGCAAGTCTGAAGTTTATCTGTGTATCCTTCGCTCTAACCTAGACAAAAATTTTATTTAGAAAGTGGGCAGTGTCTCTGTTCTCAATGTCACCTTGTATTTAAATCACACCTTTAACACAATAAAGCTTCCCTGGACACTTCATAAGAGCACTCTGACACTAAGCTACATAAGAAGATATTAGGAGCAAACGATCAAAAATTTGTCAAAATGGAAGATTTTAAGTAGTGTTTTAAAGGATGATAGAGAGGCAGAGAGGCTTAGGGAAGAGTTTCCAGAGCTTGTTAACTGAAGGCAAACTAGCTAAATAGCTGAATGATCATCAACGGTGATGTGATTAAAATCAAGAATATTCAAAAGTTCAGAATTAGAGATATGTAGAGGGTATGTGATCATTCGTGATCTTCCAAAGAAAATTCAGATATAATCCATTATAGAGCTCACATGAGAAAAGCAATAATACTCCAAGCTAATATAAAAAGAGCTGTGAACTGTTGGTTTAGAAGTGATGACTAGAAAATATTGTGCATGGTATTGTATCTGTTATCTAATGGTAGGAGAAAACAATCAACTCTCCAGTCATGAAATGTTGCATCTATAAAGTAAAATAACATATCAGAAGATTAAGCAACCATGTATGTTTTGTGATTGCAAATCAGTGCCCTTGAAAAGCAATGAATGGGGTCTCTTAAAATGAAAGGTCAAAGCTGGCAAGGTGAGATGTCAGAAGACTTCATGGAAATGAGCAGGCAATTAACTAGTAGGAGTTCATGATGATAAGGTTTTCTACCGCCTATTGGCAGCGTCTTTTTAATAATAGCTGACTGAACAAAAGTATAACAAGTGTTGAATATAGTATGAAATATCATTTTCTTTTAAAATGGTATTCTTGCAAATATCTTGATGAAAGCAAAATGAAAGGTTACTACAAAACGTACTTTTATTTCAGCAATGCTGAATAGAAGTAATTTGAGAAGCTGCACCAAGGATTAAAAGTTTTCACAATAGAAATAAGTTTTGTGAAGAAATATGGAAGCTTTTATTAGAACCTGTAAATAGGAGCAAGAGTGGCCCATTCAGTAGATCAAACCTACTTCACCTTCAATATGATCATGGCTGCTTCTCCATCTTTATACCATACAACTGCATTCTCCCCCTACCCTTGCCATCTTTAGTGTATAGGAGTTTATCTACGCTTTCTTAAGCACATTCTGTAATTTGGTTTCCACTGCCTTGTGCAGTAGATAAACTCACAAACTTATCATTCACTGAATGAAGAATTTCTTCTAATCCTCCCCCTAAATGACCAAGGGCATGACCTTTGGTCTAGATAGCACCTGCCAGGGGAAATCAATTTTTTCTATGCTGTTTGATATTGGGTTGACTGTTTCTGTCCTGTGCTGTTTTATACCGGGTTCACTGCTCTCCTCCTGCACTGCTCTAGACATTTTCCCTAATCAAAATGTTCGGAGATGTTATGACAAACCTCCAGAGTTGGTGAGACTTGAACCCAAGCCTCCTGACTCAGACATAGGGACACTATTTCTGTCCCACAGAGGCTTACCCTATGTTGTCCTATACTGGAATTAGCAATCTCCTCCATTGTGTTCTTTACAAAGGTCACCTCTTTCCACCTATACTGTTTTATACTGGGATCACCTCTCTCCTCCTGCGTTTTTTCTATACTCATTTCATCGCTTTCCACCTGTATGGCCCTATACTAGATGTAATGGTCTCCCCCTGCACTAATCCACACTGGGTTCACAGGTTCTTCCCCACACCCCTACACCCCGGCCTCCAACCAAGCTATATTATATTCTCCTTTCATGCTATTTAGCTCCTTATTTTATGTTTGGTTAGAAATAGGCAAAACATTTAGAAGGTGTGCAAAAGGAAGTTAGATATTTTACAGCAAGGATACAAAGGATACATTTATCTTCTATTTTGGACGACAGGAGCCAACATGAATTGAAAATAGCTGGTGAGATAAACTGAGACAGGAATTTTGGCAATATGAGTTTCACAAACAGGGAATTGCTTTGCCAGTATCAATGTCCTCAGAAAATTGCAAAACAGATGAGGAGATACAGTAGCAAACTGGCCGTGTTACTGAATGCGTTGACTGATTCCAGCACAGGATCAGGATCTCCCACCTACAAAGGACAGTTGGAAAAACAGAGGCTGGAAGCCCTTTTGATCTGTAAAAACAGTGGAGAGGTGACGTTTGCTACAAGAACAATGCACGCTGGGGGTAGAGGTTCTGAGATGATTGGGGGTCACTTGATAGGTGTTTTTGGTGGAGTAGGGTGGTGCTTATTAGCAGGACTCACCCCAGAACCCCCTCAACATTACTCCAACCATGTTCATTGTACATCACCTGGTCAGGCTCATTGTGCTTTTAAATGGGGATACCCTCTGGGATGCCACTCGACCTCAAACAGAATTGTCTGCCACTGGGTTATGACCAGCAGCAGTAGGAGAGACTCTTAACTGGGAATTAATTAATTTAATCAATTGATAAGGTTCCACATGGTAGGCTATTGGAGAAAATACAGAGGCACAGGATTGAGGGAGATTTAGCAGCTTGGATTAGAAACTGGCTTTCTGTAAGAAGGCAACGAGTGGTAGCTGATGGAAAATAAAAAGCCTGGAGTCAGGTTACTAGTGGTGTACCTCAAGGATCTGTTTTGAGACCACTGCTGTTTGTCACTTTTATAAATGACTTGGACGCAGGCATAGGTGGATGGATTGGTAAGTTTGCAGATGACACTAAAGTCGGTGGAGGGGTGGACAGTGTGGAAGAATGTTGCAGGTTGCAGGGACACTTGGATAAACTGCAGAATTGGGCCAAAAGGTGGCAAATGGAGTTTATCACGGATAAATGTGAGGAGATTCACTTTGGGAGGAATAATAGGAAGGCAGAATACCGGATCAATGGAAAGATTCTTGGTAGTGTGGATGTGCAGAGGGATCTTGGTGTCCATGTAAAGAGATCCCTGAAAGTTGCCAACCAGGCTGATAGTGCTGTTAAGAAGGCTTACGGTGTGTTAGGTTTTATTGGTAGAGGGATTGAGTTCCGGAGCCGTGACGTCATGCTGCAACTGTACAAAACGCTAGTGCTGCCTCATTTGGAATATTGCGTGCAGTTCTGTCTGCCCCATTACAGGAAGGATGTGGAAGCATTGGAGAAGGTGCAGAGGAGATTTACCAGGATGTTGCCTGGTCTGGAGCAAAGGCCCTATGAAGAAAGGCTGAGGGGCTTGGGTCTGTTCTCATTGGAGAGAAGGAGGCTAAGGGGGATTTAATAGAGACATACAAGATGATCAGAGGATTACATAGGGTGGACAGTGACAGTCTTTTTCCGAGAATGATGACTTCAGCTTGTACAAGAGGGCATAGCTACAAATTGAGGGTTGATAGATTTAAGACAGATGTCAGAGGCAGGTTCTTTATTTAGAGAGTGGTAAGGGCGTGGAACGCCCTGCCTGCCAATGTAGTTAACTCAGCCACATTAGGGGTATTTAAACAGTCCTTGGATAAGCATATGGATAATGATTGGATAGTGTCAGGGAAGGGGCCTAGATCAGTTCACAGGTCAGCGCAACATCGAGGGCCGAAGGGCCTGTTCTGCGCTGTATTGTTCTATGTTCTAATTCAAGGGTCTCAATTGACATGCAGATTAGAAGGCCAGCTAGCCAGCATTCCCATCGCAGACTCAATCAAGTTGGAGGCTTAAAGTGACAGATTCTCCGAAAACCTTATTAAATGCCTTCCCCATCACCAAACATACCACATGAGAGAGCATAAAGTACTGTCTAGTATCGAATAGCCTCTTCTCCCAACACAGTGTTCACCTCACCTGAATGAAATGAGTTCCTGACTAATGTACTGCCAGGACCTGCTTCCACTGTAACCTTGCCACAAGTGGAATGAAAACCATGTTCACTTCCTAAACAGAGATCCCAGTGCAGATATGTGAGATTATCCTGCAATACCCAGCCTGGATGATAACACCCAAAATTTAAACCAAAATCTTGCGCTCGTTTTTTTTTGGCAGCTTTTCCAAAATCAGTTGTCATTAGCTCCCTCCATCTGTTCCTTTCATTACTCAGAATGGAGCTGTTCAATCAACAAGAAAAAAATAATCCTTACGAGTTCCTTGGTTTAATTTCAGAGAAAATTAGATTTTATACAATGCATGGTTGAATGCCTTTTTGAACCTAATCAGAAATGTTTTCCTCCACAGTAACTTGTATTGTTACACTGGCCTGAAGGCTTTCAGATGCACCAGCCTATAGATTTCAAACTGAAAATATTACAAGCATCAAATTGTAATTTTCAGAGCAGATACTTCTGACCTATAAGTCAGCCTTCTGTGACAACCACCATTTTGACTGGTGCATGCTCTTTTCCAAAAATGTGCTTGTCACAGAAGGAGGTGTTTTTTGACACCAGAGTAAAACATATCTAACAATCAATCGTGCCTTTTTCTATTATGGACAAAGACAGGGTTATTTGAGATTCCAACATATTTCAGGAAAAGGAAAGGACTTGTACGGCTCTGGAGGGGTTTAATCCTCTTGGAAAGTGTTTGGAATTTGGCTTATGTTCGTCAGTTAATAGCTGCACTTATCTAAAACAGTCGCCCTGCATAAGAAAGCCAAAATGTGTTTAAAGAGCAGCTTTTGCACATTTTTCAGCTCATTTCCAATATTATAAAGAATAATCTGTTATTTGAGATCATTTTTGTGATACTTATGTGTGAGAGGATATTAGCACCATCCCTATTTCCTTGACTGGGTCCAAAAAACTTTAGGTTTAAAGTGATAGCGATAAAACCACCACAGAGTTTTAATAGGAGAGTGTCTAGTCTTAATAAGACGAATTTTATTAGGTGACAATAATTAGGGATATGTTACATCAGTTTCTTTGACATAATTATTAAGATTACGAAGAGATACTAAGACCAAGTCTATATAACATCAACTGATTGGGTAGAGCTTAATTCAGTCTTCAGCATTAATTCTTTCAGAATTATTACCATACGCAGCTATTTCTGCCAGCAAACTACAGATGTTGAAAAAGAGTTTTCCTTTGTTCCTCTTTTTTGAAATGATTGACAGTGTTGAGTACACAAGCCAGGTCTGAAATGTTAGCTTTCCTGCTCCTCTGATGCTACTTGGCCTGCTGGGTTAATCCAGCTTCACACTTTGTTATCTCAGATTTTCCAGCATCTGCACTTACCACCATCACTAAAATGGTATGGCACTGTGTTATTTGAAATAGAACAAATACTCCAAAACAACATATTCAAATAAGACAGTCTTTGGTAAGAATCCTTTCCCAATGGAAAAATCATTAAAAAAGAACAGTAATACTTGGAACTATAACACTGTCACTTCACTGCTGCTGGGAGAGAATTCTAGGCATGCCTCTCTAACAGCCTGGTGGTGATACCCATGCAAAATCAACTGCAGTGATTTGAGAAGGTAAATCAGCACCACTCTCTAAAGGGCAACCAGACATGGGCAAAAAGTGCTGGTATGACCAGTGTCGCACGTATCCCTCAAATGCAAAAAAACAGGAACAAGTCTCACAATTGTTCCAGTGGTTAGGAAGTCTCGGCTGATGTAGTCACTGGTTAAAAGCCTATTTGGAATATTAAATGACTAAAGTGAATCTTCCCACTCTTTGGACATTGAAGCAGCACAGCAAATTTATTAGAATGTTGGGAATTATATATCAGTAAATAAGATTGGAAGGATAGTTCAACATATGAGAAAATGCTTTATAGGCTAGAGAAGAGCAACTTGCAGCAAAGTTTGAAAAAGTGTTTTTTGAAAAGTGACAGAATAGCTTGGTATCTTATTGCTCCCAAAAAGGCCTTCACAGATCCATTTTGTAAAAGATCAATTGTCAAATCTCTTCTGGTTGTTCAAACAAAAAGCAATTGCAGCTACTTAAATCTTGCTAGGATTAACAACATTCATAGTCAAATGTCAAAAATATACTGAACCATTATGCCTTGTGCCACTGATTTTACATCTCGCAACTAAACAAAGTACATTGTTAGTTTGCCTTAAGTTTGGGTCAGCCATGCCACTACAATTAAGTATGCTATTCATGTATCACCACAAACTAAAATTTATTTCCCTGATTCCAAAGACATGAAAATTGAACAATTATTAATGAATAAAGTTATAGAGACTATGTTCAATGTGCTGAAAAATAATAACATTATAAAAAGAGGCTGATTAGACCAGACCAGTGAAGCATTGTGAATGTGCAACATCTAAATTCAGTATTGGATGAAAAGCCCTAGTATAACACTTTCATGGTTCATAAAATTGAGAAGCTATTCTACTCCATCAGTTGTTTCACCTATCATCAGTAGTTGGCCCCAGAATGTGAGAATTACAATGGAGTATGTTGAAGATCACAAATATTAACCATAACATCATTCCTTATAATAATCTGGCTGAACTAGCACAGAACATCCAGACAATAAAACTTGTGGCTTTGCTATTCCATTTACAGTGTCACAATTCAAGAGAAAAATCAGTGATCCATTTTCACTTCAGAATTAAATCTCTGTCAATCAATGCATTGGAGAAGGCGGATACTATTTTTCTGCCTTCAGAAAGAGTTTTCTTTATTAAAATAGCCTATAGGAATGATGACAATAATGCTTTTTAAAAACATTTTCCACAGCACCTGATAGTGACACTTGTAATCACGAAAGCACTTTACAATTTGGCTTTCAGAACGTTCCTGACTCGTCAAAAGGCTTTCCATCTTCTCAAATTCTCAAGCTTGTTATGCTGTTTATGGGCTTCCAAAACCCCTCTGGGCCAAGAACAATATTGATTGGGAGGAAATACAATTTTTGTCCCTATGTGAAGTGCGTAAGCTCTCAGCAACAGGAGTGGGCAAGCTATTGGTATTCCCAGCCAACAAAAATGTTTGACAAAAATTTTGTGAGCTCAGGGCTACAAAGGAAAATCAGATTTCCTCTTAAAAAAAAGACAGAAGTGTGACTGTTTGTACACTAAACATACCTCCACACTTTAGAGCAAACTTAGGCACCATATGTTTCTTTCAGCTGCAGAACGTTTGACTTCTTGTGAGATGCAGAGTCTTTACTACTCTATCTAAAGTTAGCATGAAACATTCAAACACCTTGATCCCATTTTGGCAGAAAATGGCACATTTTGTATAGAATAATACTTAACTTCCTCCCTTACCTAGTTCATCAAATGTGGGTGTTAGTGGTTAGGTCATCATTTATTACTCAGCTATCTAATGGCTAACATAACAAATTGCAATAGCAATTTAGAGTCAGCCCTCTTCCCAAGCCTTGGAGGCACATGTAGGCTAAATTAGATAAGGGTGATCGATTTCCTTTCCAAAAGGACATTAGTGACTCAGATGGGTTTTTATAACATCAACTATAGTGATGTGATCATCATTAGATGAGATTTATTTTTATAAGTTTCACTTTGTGCCATGCTGAAATTCAAACCCATGACCACCGAACATATGCCTGGAGTGTTGGATTACTAGTCCAGGAATTTTACTACTCCACCACTGCTTCCCAAATAGGGACAGTTTTGACTGACAAGTGCAAATGAGTTTAAACATGCACAGTGTCAGTGAGTAGGTTGAGCTGCTGTCTTTAAACCTGGTCATGTCATAGATTACAAGATTTCATCCATCACCATTCGTCCTTTTACTTCTCAGTTTTGTTTCTATCCAAGACACCACTTAACTGCTGTACTGCACACAGGGAAGGGAAGACCTTACCTGAAATTATGGGACAAGTAAGGTGATGTGACCAACAGAGTTCCTCATGACACAAGTGTCATGGGAAGAGTGGGGATTTGTGAAGTTAGAAGCAAGGGAATTGGTGTGGCATCCAGCAATACAATGATTCAGCATGCTTAGGTGATTATACAAAAGTTGCGCAATGAATTCAACTGTTCTTCTGTTTTTCGTTTGAAGTTCAAGTCACTTGAAGCATAAAGATGATGGAAACTAGCTGTCACACTCGTAAGTAAAAATACTTCAGGCCTTTGGTACTTAAGACTGCAGCAAAACATTACTGCACATTGATTTGTTCTGGTATTGTGTCTGTTGTGATAATACAATGCTTAAGATAATTATCACAATCTTCCCCATGAGATTGCCTTGATGTTTAACCTATTGATGCACCATGTGTCTTTACCATGTTATAGGGTTTGGGAAAGCAGAGCAACAAAACAATGAAACCCGAATATGTTCTACGTGAAATTATCTTGAGCATCAATGGCACCAGTAGCAGACCTGATTATCTTTACGTAAAATTCGGATCACTGACAGACACAAGATTATTAGGGAATCATAAACAAACTACTTACAATTCTCCACTTACTACAGACATAACAGTTATGGCCAGCATGCATATTGTAGCCACAAAACGACATGACCCACTATCACGAGTATCCTTACATACAGATGAGGAAGGACGTCACTTTGATTGGGACAACACATCCATCCTAGGACAAGCCAAACAGAGACATGCATGAGAATTCGTAGAAGCATGGCATTCCAACCGGAACTCCATCAACAAACACATTGATTTGGAGCCAATCTACCATCCTCTGAGAAAAAGAACAGGAAATGGCGTCACCAATGCAGGAAATGACATCACCAACCCAAGGAAACCTAAACAGATAAGTAGAAAGCGGGACATAACACCAGCGCTTCATCGGAGGCTCACTGATGATGTTGCCTAGAATGGTGACGAAACGTCTGAAAACTAACCTTCCAGCTCAGCGAGCAAACTCACATCCATATTGTAGACATTTTCTATTCAGAACTGTTATTAAACACTGCAGGAGTAGAATGGGATTTGAATCCAGGATCCCTAATCTACAGGTAAGAACACTAACAATACACCACAACAACCCTACCATACATGCTTAGTATTTCCATTAGTGGCCAGTGGGTCAAGTTGCCAGTGAGTAGATTGTCATGATACTGATGAAATACAGACTTCGAATTTTGAAATCTATCATCTGATTTTAATAACTGGGACTTCCAAGGGTTAAAGTTGTTCAGACAAAAGGACAAGATACTATCTTCAAATGGCCACCATAAACAGTTCAACTTGCAAATTAGCTAAGTTGCACGAAAACAATGTGGAATGAACAAAATTGTCTGAACTGAAATTAACATTTTATTGAAATACATTGGAATAACCCATCAGACCCTGCATAAAAGAAGTCTCTCACCTCTTATTTTAATTTCCACCTGAAGGAGAAGGTAACAAGTACTGGAGTGGTCACTATTCTGGGTGACAGCTATGAGTTAATACACACAGTCCCATAAACCCAGTTGGACTGGGGTCTGAATCTTTTACCAACCAGAGAGAGATAATGGAGTAGCAAATGCCAATGACAGGTGCTGGAGAAAAAATGGAAAGCCAGAAAAAGAAAGCAGAACTGGCCTGACTAATAAAAGAAAGGATGCACTTGGGAGACAGGTTGCAAATTGTCAGTGGTTGCAGTCATACCTGACCCATGGGAAGATTGTTGTGGTTGTTGGAGGTCAATCATCTTAGCTCCAGGACAACACTGCAGGAGTTACTCAGTGTAGTGTCCTCGGCCCAACCATCAGCAACTTCAACAATGACCCTCCCTCTGTCATAAGGTCAGGAGTGGGGATGATCGCTGATGATTGCACAATGTTCAGTACCATTCATGGCACTTCAGATACTGAAGAAATCCATGTTGAAATGAGACAGATCTGGACAATATCCAGGCTTGGGCTGACAAGTGGCAAGTGACATTTGTCTTGCACAAATGCCAGGCTATGACCATCACTGAAAAGATACAATCTAACCACCATCCTTTGACAGTCAATGGTGTTACCATTACTGAATCCCCCACTATCAATATCCTGGGGGTTACCATTGACCAGAAACTCAATCGGACTCACCACATAAAACACAGTGGCTACAAGAGCAGGTCGGTAGCTGGGAACACTGTGGCAAGTAACTCACCTCCTGACTCTCCAAAGCCTGTCCACCACCTGTAAGGCACAAGTCAGGAGTGTGATGGAATATGAGCGCAGCCGCATCAACACTCAAGAAGCTTGACACCATCCAGGACAAAGCAGCCCACTTAATTGGCATTGCATCCACAAGCATTCACTCCCTCTACCACCAATGCTCAGTAGTAGCGTGTTACTAACTACATGAGGCACTGCAGAAATTCACCAAAGATCCTCAGACAGCACCTTCCAAACTCACAACCACTTCCATTGAGAAGGACAAAGGCAGCAGATATCTGGGAACACGACGACCATCATGATCCATCAAGCCACTCACCATCCTGACTCAGAAATATAGAGACCGTTCCTTCACTGCTGCTGCATCAAAATCGTGGAGGTCCCTCCTTAATGGCATTGTGGTCAACCTACAGCAGGTGGACTGCAGTGGTTCAAGAAGGCAGCTCACCACCACCTTCTCAAGGGCTATTAAAGACTGTCAAGAAATGCTGGCCAGCCAGTGACGTCCATTTTCCACAAATGAATGTAAAAAAAGAGCCTGTTACCATTTTGATTTGGAAATAAATTTCCGTTCCTTCCATGTTCCTGTGTCAAATTCCTGGAATTCCGTCCCTAATGAACTGTGATTCTACCTACACCATATGGACTAACAACAGTTCAAGCAGGCAGCTCACCAGGATCTTCTCAAGGGTGACTAGGGATAGGCAATTAATATTGGCCTAGCCATGCCACCCACACCCCACAAATGAGTCAACAAATGACTGTTTTAAATACGCAGTGAGATAAAATAACATTCTCTGAGACATTGCATGCTCACAAGCCCTGAAATTGTGAAAAAATCAAGGACTTTTCATCACAAAGCAAACTAAATTCCAGTTTGTTACAAATGGTAATAATTCTGAACAGTTCAATATTCATGTTATATTGGCTCCATGCATTCTAGTGAAGTTAAGCATCATCTGTGGAATAGATGCATCTGTACCAGAGCCTTAAGATCCAAGTAGTTATGAACAAAGACAGAAGTTGCTAGAAAAGCTCAGCAGGTCTGGCAGCATCTGTGAAGAGAAATAAAGTTAACATTTCAGTGACCCTTCCTCAGAACTGATAGTAGCCAGGAAAATTTCATTTTAAATGCAGAAGAAAGGGTGGAGGGGTGGAGGTAAGGAGTAAATGATAGTTGAGGATAGAGCCCAGAGAGAGAAGACAGTTGGACAGACAAGGAGTGGACAACAATCTGGCTAGGAGAGTGAATAGCCAATAATAGAAACTGTTATTGACTAACAATAGGTAGTGTGATAACAAGGCCTGGTTTGTGGGGTAGGGGGCTAGGACATGGGAGAGTTTAGGCCTTAAAATTACTGAGATCGATATTGAGACTAGAGGTCTGCAGGGTCCCCAAGCGGAAAATGAGATGCTGTTCTTCTGGCTAGAGCTGAGCTTCACTGGACCACTGCTGCATTTCTGAGACCGAGATATTGGCCAGAGAACAGGGTGGAAGGTTAAAGTGGCAGACAACTGGAACCTCAGGGTCTTTTTTGCAGACAGAACGTAGATGTTCTGTGAAGTGTTCACCCAGTCTATGCTCCATTTCCCCAATGTGGGGCTACATTGTGAGCAGCAAATGCAGTAGTCTAAACTGGGCAAAGTGCAGAAAAAGTGCTGCTTCACCTGGAAGGTATGTTTGGCCCCTTGGCTGCTGGGGAGGGAGGAGGTAAATAGTTGCAGAAGAAAGTGACATGGGACTGTGGATGGGTGTTGAGATTGAAGGAAGAGTGGATCAGGGTGTCCTGTAGTAAACGGTGCGTGCAAAAGGCGGACAAGAGGAAGGAGGGGACTATGTGTCTGGTGGTGGCATCTCACTGGAGGTGATGGAAATGGCAGCTGCTGATCTTCTATTTGTGGGTGGTGATGCAATGGTAGGCAATGACAAGGGAAACATTATTGCTATTGCTGGAGTGAAGGGGGGAGTGAAGGTAGAAGTGTGGGAAAAGGGTCAGATCTGTCAACAACGGCGCTGGGGAATCCTCATTTGTGGAAGAAAGCAGACACTTCAGAGGCTTCCTTGTTGAAGTTGGTCTCATTGGAATATGTGCGCTGGAAACAGAGAAACTGGGAGCATGGAATGGAGGCTTTATAGGAAGCAAGGTGCAAGGATATATAGTCTCCACCTACAGTTACTCACTCTCCTAGCCAGATCATTACTCATTACTTTGTCTGTCCAACTGTCTTCTCTCTCTTTGGGCTCTTACCCCACCCTATCTTCTGCATATAAACTGACATTTTCCTAGTTTTGATCAGTTCTGAGAAAGGGTCGCCAGTCCTGAGACATTAGCTCTGATTTCTCTTCACAGATGCTGCCAGACTTGCTGAGATTTTCCAGCAACTTCTGTTTATGTTTCTGATTTTCAGCATCTGCAGTGCTTTTGGTTTTTATCCTAATAATTATATCTGATCAACGATAGGTTTACTTATTGCTATCATGTAGTAAATCTTACTGTTATCTAAGAATGTGAGGCTGGATGAACACAGCAGGCCAAGCAGCATCTCAGGAGCACAAAAGCTGACGTTTCGGGCCTAGACCCTTCATCAGAGAGATGAAGGGTCTAGGCCCGAAACGTCAGCTTTTGTGCTCCTGAGATGCTGCTTGGCCTGCTGTGTTCATCCAGCCTCACATTTTATTATCTTGGAATTCTCCAGCATCTGCAATTCCCATTATCTCTGTTATCTAAGAATTTTGTCTTTTCTAGTGATAGTATATAGATTGTGTACATCCTCTACCAGTAATCACTATTTTAGGCTCAAGTCTAGACAAAGACAAAGGAGCATTGATGTCAGTGAGCTACCTCAAATAACCCCTATACTGTATCATCGACTGATAGAGATAATAAGTGCCACAAATTGCCACTAGTCGTCATCTTCAAAAGTACCACACAGTGCACTAATAAAAGGACTTCTGGAAAGAGTGTAAAAATAGCCTTTTGGTTAAAGTTTATCGAGTGGGTGAACTTGTAATAGTTTTGGTAAACTTTGGTCATTCCAAGTTTGTCATTGTCAAGGTTAGACATTATAATGTAGAATGAGTTTTCTGGCAATAAAAATACACCCCTTGAAAAGGAAAGGACATTCCAACGATCTGGAAAGTCTGTGTAAAACAAGGAGAAAGTGGCAGATTGACAGAAGCAGAGATGGTTTCAGAAGACTTACACTGGCAGCTAAACTTGTAAAATGGTTGGAGTAACTCATCAAGGATTAATCAGATTAAACAGGACTAAATTCCAGTCTGCTGTGAAAGAAAGGATCACGTCAGATACCAATAGAATTGATCCCACCAGAATTAGTCGAATAGGTATAAAAGAAGGCAGAAAAAAGGAAGGGGAGGTGACGGAAGATAAAAGAGAAGTAGAAATGAAGTGGAGCAGATATCTTCGTGATCAATTTAAAGGGAGACAATTCACCTCTCCTGAACTGGTCATAACAAAATCAAACTGAAGAGCTGATCGATCACTGTCCCTTCTAAAAGGAAAGGCAAAAAAAAACCGTAAAATCTGCAAATTAGATAAGTAAAAACAGAAAACGTTGAAAACTCAAGGACAGACAACAATACTGGAGGGAGAAAAAGAGTCAGCATTTCAGGGCCGATGATAGCAGTCTTGCCCATGAGTCATAAACTTGTACATTTAAATACAATCCCAGAGATTTTAGTCTAATTTAGGTTTAGATTCTGGTACAGTTCTATGGGAATGTTGCAGGATTAGAAATGCTTCTTTCGTGTGTAACATTGAATGATCCTCCCTCTCAAGTAAAGATCCTTTGTCACCAGCTTGAAATCTAGGGGTAGGGTGTGGGTTTGTGGCAGGGAGAAGGAGTTCTCTCAGTCTCCTGCAAGTGACTTAATTTTTAAAGATTATGCACTCATTATCACACTGTTGCCTCTGGTAACTCTGCAAATTGGTTATATTTCTTACATTACCACAATGAATTGAATTTGAAAATAATTAATTGGCTGAAAAGTACTTTGAGACATCCTGACATTGTGAATGATGTACACAAATGTACCATTCTCCTTTTGTATTTCTCTGGCCAATTTTCAATCAAAGTTGCTTGAATATGAGTGCTTATACCAATTTTGGGTCTTATTTTCATACTTCATGAATTTCAACTTATTGATTTTATTTACTTATCCTCTGTACAGAGATAATAGAGTGATAAGGAGAAACAATCAAGAACAAAGGCACAATGTGGTAAACTGTATCTACTGCACCCGGTGTGTCTTCCTCTACATCAGGGAAACCAAGCGGAGGCTTGGGGACAGCTTTGCAGAACTCCTCCGCTCGGTTCGCAATAAACAACTGCACCTCCAAGATGCAAACCATTTCAACTCCCCCTCCCATTCTTTAGATGACATGTCCATCATGGGCCTCCTGCGGTGCCACAATGATGCCACGCGAAGGTTGCAGGAACAGCAACTCATTCCGCTTGGGAACCCTGCAGCCCAATGGTATCAATGTGGACTTCACAAGCTTCAAAATCCCCCCTTCTCCCACTGCATCCCTAAACCAGCCCAGCTTGTCCCTTCCCCCCACTGCATCCCAAAACCAGCCCAGCTTGTCCCCGCCTCCCTAGCCTGTTCTTCCTCTCACCTATCCCCTCCTCCCACCTCAAGCTGCACCTCCATTTCCTACCTACTAACCTCATCCTGCCTCCTTGACCTGTCCGTCCTCCCTGGACTGACCTATCCCCTCCCTACCTCCCCACCTATACTCTCCTCTCCACCTAACTTCTTTTCTCTCCATCTTCGGTCCGTCTCCCCCTCTCTCTCTATTTATTTCAGAACCATCTCCCCATCCCCCTCTCTGATGAAGGGTCTAGGCCTGAAACGTCAGCTTTTGTGCTCCTGAGATGCTATTTAGCTTGCTGTGTTCATCCTGCTCCACACTTTGTTATTTTGGATTCTCCAGCATCTGCAGTTCCCATTATCTCTGACCTACAAACTTCAGACTGGCCTTGCATAACTATCAGTGCAGTATGATGCTTAATGGAGGAAACGGATGTATTGCTTGTTGCAATATTGGTCCGAGCCTCTCAGAGACAGAGACGTACTGAGACTGACTAGAGCGCTTGTGTCAACTTTAAAATTTATTGACAATAAACTATTGTAGAGAATATGTACAGAAATAAAATAGAGCAGGGCTTTGCTGGCACTTCCTTTTATTGTGTCGCAGTCATATGTGATCTGATTGTCATGCAACAGTTTCTTGTGCACAGACGCTGTAGATATTATTAAAGTATTAGTTTTGGTTGACTGGACATTGCCTGTCATTTCAAGAGCTGTGGAAAAGAAAGTACAAGGATGCATATCATGTCTTAACATTCTGACAAATCCTCGGATATACAACTTGATCAGGTTTAGCCTTAATATAGTTATCACAATTTGCTGGTGTCGTTTCACTCTGTGGTGTTCTACCTTGTGTTGTGGATGGATGTGCATTATTGGCCACAGCATGTCATTATTGTCTGGTGTAATATCTTCAGAACCCTAAACACTACCCTGTGTGATACGTGGTTGATGATCTACAGTCTGGATGTGTTTTCCAGCTCTTTGCAGAGCTTCACCAAAGCTCATTAAAACTTCATATGATATGACTGGACAGAATGACATAGTATTTTTGCACAAACAACTATTACACCAGTGGCTTCTTTGATTTGGTTCAACAAAAGAGGATTTGGTGAAATAGTCAGCTGTTAGAATGTAATCATATCTGCGACCATGGAAAATATCAATCGTAATCTTGCACAATGACTTGGAAAGCATCCCGGTGAAAGGAAACATTCTCGTGACATTGAGATTAATGTAATTGACATGCTTAACATAACTTGATTTGTTGATTGATTTCCTTATTAATGCTGGGCCAATATAGGGATTCACACGCAGTCTCTTTTTTTCTGCAACTATGTGACCTGTATACATATGGTCATCTTAATGAATTTGCACAAAGCTGTAGAATTATGTGTTCTTTATCTTTAAAATCACATTCTTGGCAAATCCAGTTGAAACAGCCCAAAAAGATTAGTGTCAGTGGGCAGCCTCAATGCATCCAAAGGGTCCCTGAGCCAGCAGGTTCCTTTTGATTTTTAGTAGATTGGTAATGTGTTAGTGATCTTCCTGATATATGTATATGTGTTTTTGCAAAGATAACCACAAACAGTAAATCACAAAGTTTGGTTCCAAAATTTGGAACACAAGAGTAGTTTTTTTTTAAAAAAGGGCACTTTCATAACTCAGAGAACATGGTATAGAACTGAATGAACACAGCAGGCCAAGCAGCATCAGAGGAGCAGGAAAGCCGATGTTTCAGGTTGAGACCCTTCTGCAGAAATCTGTTATCTCAGATTCTCCAGCATCGGCAGTTCCTACTATCTCTGTAACACTTTAATAGCTCATCTTTGCCTTGTGGTGTAGGCATCTTCTGAACATACTCTGTTTTGGCATGGAGCGATCTAATACCAGTTGGCAAATAAATTTAGCCGTAAAAATTGATTTAGTTTATGTTTATTTCACATTTTTATTGAAAACAAGGCCACATTTCCTTGCTAGAGATAACAAGGTGTATAGCTGCATGAACACAACAGGCCAAGTAGCATCAGAGGAGCAGGAAAGCTGACGTTTTGGGTCTGGACCCTTCTTCAGATTCTCCAGCATCAGCAGTTCCTACTATCTCTGAATCACATTTCCTTGCTGTTGTGTTATGCTTTTGTTTCATCATTTCAAAAATTGCAAAGCCATTTGTGATACAGAGATAAATGATAGATTCTCAATTACATTTTTTTTCCTTTATTCATTCACAGGATGAGGGTATCACTGCCGAGGCAGCATTTATTGCCCATCCCTAATTACCCAGAGGGCAGTTCAGAGTCAACAACATTGGTGTGAGTTCTGGAGTCACATGTAAGCTAGATCAGGTAGGGATAGCAGTCTCTTTCCCTAAAGGACATTAGTGAACCAGATGGGTTTTTCCCCTGACAATTGACAATGGATTTGTGGTCATCATTAGACTCTTAATTCCAGATATTGATTGAATTCAAATTCCACCATCTGCCATGGCAGGCAGGATTCGATCCTGGGTTCCCAGAATGTTATCTGGGTCTCTAGATTAACAATCCAGCGATAATACCACGAGGTCATTGTCTCCCTATGAACTGTGTGTTGTTAGAATGTAACCTGGTTGACAGATAATCCAAATGATAATCTGATCTCACTCTCAGGGGCGTGGGATGGAAATGGGAGAGGTGTGGGGATTCTGATGCTCAACCCGAAAAAAGGTTTGATCCTTGATCAAGATAGGCAGGATCTGATATATCAATGCCTATGATGGCTTTTGTAAAACTCAGCTGAACCGTGGGTGGGATGCCTTACAATTCAGGAAAACACAGACCTATTCATCTCGCCTAACTGCAATATGCTTCTTGATTAATGAAACAGTGTTTGCATCTGAATCTGTAACAGTAGGCTATTCTTCGCCTCTTCAGACTTGCACAGCCCATCACCTGTGCTTTATTACGGCTTGAAGTTCTATTCTAGTTTTTGGTTCTGAGTAATTACTATATTCTGCTGTGAATAAATCAAAAATGAAAGCTTTAGAAAATACAGGCTGTTTTCATCATGGTATCCAAGGTAACACACAATGACCATTTTAGCAAAATAGGTTCTGGTTGCTATTACATGAAAATAAGCATATTGATCAATAGTTTGACAGCAATCTACACCCCCACCACAAGAACTCTCATAGGAGAATTTGTTAAGATGAATGGAAGGTTTGAAACTCAGATTTGATGGTCATTAAGTTCATGTAGGCTTTCATGGTCATATTTATGAACAATGAGTGGGAACTCGCTAGTTGGCCCATAAGCTTGCTCCACCTATCAATAAGTTCATGGCTGATCTATTTGTGTTTTGAGTTACACGTTGCCACTTACCCCAGGTGTAGGACTCAGCTTTGGACATGTGGAAAAACTCTAAGATAAAAACTAAGTTAATGTTTCAAAAAGCATTGTAATGCCCAGTTGAGATCATCTAAATGAAGAGAGAAAGAAATAAATAAAAACTGTCTTGCATCTTTTCATGGGATTTTATAAAGAACGTCATAACAAAAGAAGTACTTTTGAATCATTCCTGTTACAATGTAAGGGATGCAGTAGCAAATTTTCAGAAAGCAAGCCCCCACAAACTACAGTGTGAGAATGACAGGGGATATAATCTGTGTGATACTAGTTGAATGTTAAATCTTGAACATGACACAAGAGGTAATTCCCCTATGCTTTTTCAAAATAGTATCATGGGAACTTTACTACGGCAACCTGGGAAGCTAGGTAGAGTTTGAGCTCATGTCACTCAAAAGATGATACCTATGACAGGATTTATGAAGAAGGGTCTAGGCCCAAAACATCAGCTTTCCTGCTCCTCTGATGCTGCTTGGCCTGCTGTGTTCATCCAGCTCCACACTTTGTTATCTTTTATACCTATGACTTTGCGGCACTCCTTTTGCAAAGCTTTGGTGTGACAGTCTGGATTTTGTGCTAGTAACTAGGTGACAAATAACTAAATATAATTAAATAACAATGACAGTAATGTTAGACTGATATCTAGAATTCCTGTATAAAGAGCAGAGAAATGTAAATTTGACCAACATTCTTTGAAAAAGTAGCACCATAGAACCATTCAATTCATTGATTTGAATGTTATTAATTAACAAACCCCATCTTGAGTTAACAACATGATCATCCACTGAATAAAATTTCATAATAGAAGTCTTGTGCAGATCATTAGTTTAAAATCATCATTATGCAACCATACTGGACGAGCAGTAGTTCCATTTATAAGTTGGTGTTTCTAAGGTATTCAATTAGTCATCCGAACTTTGAAAAATTTTGTACACTGAGAGACTATGCAGACTTTTAAATCCCAATTTCCCATTTCAGAAAAGTAAGAAAATTTGCATTATTGAGTGAATAGCTTTTATACAGTCTTCTTCTTAGCCTCTGTGGACTGAGGGTGCCTTGATTCCATTCCAGTTCAATGGCTTCTGAAATAGTTGGTGATGCAGAGATATGATGTGCTGATATTGCCACAGGCAGGGCAGTGGTGCTTGAGTGTTGTTTCGATGGGTTGCTTGGAGGTCCCTCCAAAGCCTCAATTTTATCTCTGTGCATTTTCAAAACTGTCTATCAATGTGTTTGCTTCCTTTCTAATGAACAGAGATAATTAACCTCTTCAAGGTCACTTAGGGGACATGTCGAAAGTGCTTCCACTCTTGTTTATGCATCTCCTGCCCAGGTCATGCTCCTGGTAGAGGAGTTCAGGAATCTAGAATCAGGCATATGAACAATATGTTCCACCTAAGGGAGATGGTTGTGAGTCATTAGTCATTGATTTGTTGAGTCATTTAAGAGGAGGCATTGAACTAGTGGTATTGTTAGTATTATTATATGCAGACTTTTAAATCCCAGTTGTTTTTTTCTGAAGAAGGGTCCTGACCCAAAACATCAGCTTTTCTGCTCCTCTGATGCTGCCTGGCTTGCTGTGTTCCTCTAGCTCCACACTATGTTACCCCAGTATTATGTGAGGACTGTTATGGTGACATGGGTGTAAACCATGCCACAGCAGATGGTGGAATTTGAATTCAATAAAAATCTAGAATTAAGAGTCCAATACTGACCATAAATCCATTGTGAATTGTCAGAAAGGCCCATCTGGATCATTAATGTCCTGTCGCGAGGAAAACTGCCATCTTTACCGAATCTGGCCTACGTGTAACTCCAGACTCACAGCAAATGCAGCTGACTCTTAATTGCCCTCTGGACAATTAAGGATAGGCAATAAATGCTGATCTAGCTGACAATTCCCGTGAATGAATTAAACAAAAAAATGGTACTTCAGTACTGGATAAATTAGCTTGGGACAGGGCACTGCTGTTTGTTAAGATAACAAAGTGTGAAGCTGGATGAACACAGCTGGCCAAGCAGCATCTCAGGAGCACAAAAGCTCACATTTCAGGCCTAGACCCTTCATCAGAGAGCCTCTTGCTCTCCAGAGGAGCTCGGACAGTTCATCCACTTCACCAACGCCTTCCACTCCAACCTCATGTTCACCTGGGCCACCTCCAACACATCTCTCATCTTCCTGGAACTCTCAGTCTCCATCTCAGGTAACCAACTAGAAATTGATGTCCATTTCAAGCCCACCGACTCCCACAGTCACCTAGAATACAGCTCCACCCACCCACCATCCTGCAAAAATTCCATCCCCTATTGCCAATTCCTCCGCCTCCTCCGCATCTGCTCCCAGGATGAGGCATTCCACTCCTGCACATCCCAGATGTCCACGTTCTTCAAGGACCGCAACGTTCCCCCTGCAGTGGTCGAGAACGCCCTTGACCGCATCTCCCATATTTCCCACAACACATCACTCACACCTCGTCCCTGCCACAACCACCCTGCAGAGGATCCCCCTCGTTCTCACATACCACCCCACCAACCTCTGGATACAACACATCATCCTCCGACACTTCCGCCATCTACAATCCGACCCCACCACCCAAGACATTTTTTCATCCCCAACCCTTGTCTGTCTTCCGGAGAGATCACTTTCTCCGTGACTCCCTTGTCCGCTCCACACTCCCCTCCAGCCCCACCACACCCGGCATCTTCCCCTGCAACCGCACGAAGTGCTATACTTGCCCCCACACCTCCTCCCTCACCACCATCCCAGGCCCCAAGATGACTTTCCATATTAAGCAGATGTTCACCTACAAATCTGCCAATGTAGTATATTGTATCCACTCTACCCGGTGTGTCTTCCTCTACATTGGGGAAACCAAACGGAGGCTTGGGGACCGCTTTGCAGAACACCTCCGCTCGGTTCGCCATAAACAGCTGCACCTCCCAGTGGCGAACCATCTTAACTCCCCCTCCCATTCCTTAGACGACACGTCCATCCTGGGTCTCCTGCAGTGCCACAATGATGCCACCCGAAGGTTGCAGGAACAGCAACTCATATTCCGCTTGGGTACCCAGCAGCTCAATGGTATCAATGTGGACTTCACAAGCTTCAAAATCTCCCCTTCCCCCACTGCATCCCAAAACCAGCCCAGCTCGTCCCCTCCCCCCAGTGCATCCCAAAACCAGCCCAGGTTGTCCCCACCTCCCTAACCTGTTCTTCCTCTCACCTATCCCCTCCTCCCACCTCAAGCTGCACCTCCATTTCCTACCTACTAACCTCATCCCACCTCCTTGACCTGTCCGTTTTGCCTGGACTGCCCTATCCCCTCCCTACCTCCACACCTATACTCTCCTCTCCACCTATCTTCTTTTCTCTTCAACTTCGGTCCACCTCCCCAAAAAAGCTCTCTGAAGAAGGGTCTAGGCTTGGATCATCAGCTTTTGTGCTCCTGAGATGCTGCTTGGCCTGCTGTGTTCATCCAGCTCCACACTTTTATTATCTTGGATTCTCCAGCATCTGCAGTTCCCATTTTCTCTGATCACTACTGTTTGTCACTTATTTTTCTTCCAAGTATATGTACCAATCACACACAAGGATTTTGGGCTCTTTTTTAGAAGCTAAGATGACAGAAGATAATGGTGACTTAGAATTATCTATTGCTCTTATCACTGTTGCTTCAGACTGCCTTCAAATCATGGGATTAATACATCATATCCTGTTCAGGTTAATGTTGCTTGAGAGCATCCCTTAAAGGTATATACAAATGATATGACCATGCCCAATTTTTCGAAGCAAATGATTTATCCTTAAGGAATCAAACTATTTGCACACCAAATGAAGAAATCAACAGTTGAATGCACTTTCACACGGAGCAATAAATGTAGAAGTGTCTGAACAGTATTTCAATTTGTCACCTGTCCAGCTTTACTTCTGGTGAGCTTTACTAGAGGCTGTTATATGTTTGTCAGAATGACTATAAGAGCAATATTTTTGTGTTGCATCTTGAATCATGCTCTGTTCACAATAGGCCCCTCAAAATTACTGATTATGGTATCATTTGTTTCATTGTGCTATTGTGCCACGTTGTATTTGCACTTGATACAGTCAAGGTTTCGTTAATATGATGATGATGATGATATTTGCTGGATTTCAGATAGCATCAACTGCAGTGAGATCCAAACTTTCTAAAAACTGTTCAGGTGGGGTAATTTGTTATCTGCATGTCGGTCATTTTCATTTTTCATACTCCTCTGTGACAGGCAAGGTTTATATATGTAAATTTGGTTCAAGCAGTATCATATAGCCTTTTAGTTGATACCTTGCAGTTAATGTTCTTCTCCCAACGTAAACACAGGGTTTCTGATGGTTTTTTTTGTGATCCGTTGTTCTCCTCATTAGCTGGATGATGAATGACGTCGGATTCTCACACTGAAATTACTGCCTGATAATCACTGCACCTATGACGACTACAATGTAAAACAATGAACATAACCAGAATACAGTTTTGAAGTCATAGTTAAGTATCCTGGATCTCAAGATTGTAATCTGAAAGTCACAGTACAGAGTTGGTTTAGCAGTGATCAGTGGAATTATTACTTACCACTTCACAGACATTTCAGTGTGAAGAATGTGTACCTGCACTAGAATCCAGTTTTACATAGAGGCTATGGTTGCCTCTGACCATACGAGGATAAGACATAAACACATAAGAAAGCAATTCAGTCCATTGAGTCTGCTCCACCATTCAATGAGATCATTGCTGATCTGATCATCTTCAACCACACTTTCCTGCTTTTCCTCACGACTCTGTATTCCCTTCCCAATTAAAAATCTATGTCAGCATTGAACATACTTAATGGCCCAGCCTCTACAGCTATGGGCAGTAAAGAATTTCACAGAATTTCATCACACTCTGAGAATAAAAGCCATATAAACTGCTGGCTAAGGTTTGTGTTGATATGACTGTAACAAAATATTCTTTGATGTTCACCGTGCTAAATTTCAGCTGACCTTGTGTATCAATTGTCTGGTCATTCTTATCTTCTCACCATATATATTGGCTAGATATTTCATGGAGTTTTGTCCTGACAATTTTTGAGACGTACTCTTTATTTCATGAAAATAATGTATTAGCCTGCCTTTCGGATGTGGATTTTCCTGACATTGAAGTACTTACTCTGGTCTTTGCTCTCTACATTAGCACTTTCAATGTTCTCTGGTGCCATGTGTCTTGCAGTCAGCGTGAAAATCTGAACTTTTTTTGTGCATGTATAGGATGAACCAATCATACAGTTTAACAGACTTAATTGGCTATTGTGTTGATTGTGATAATTTATGGATTCTGTTTGTCCATTAATATAATTTTGTACTTGCATTGCCTTTGTAGTAACACTTCCGTGGTGTAATTTTGAGTTGGACCAAGAGTTCTTTTTGGAATGCTTTCATGGGGGTATATGTTAGAACGCAGGGGCGGCACGGTGGTTCAGTGATTAGCACTGCTACCTTACAGCTCCAGGAACCTGGGTTTGATTCCACCCTTGAGCATATGCCTGTGTTGAGTTTTTAAATGATAAAGTTCTACCAGATTTGAATAACTTTACCAGGAGCTGGTGCGTGTTGGCTAGAGTGAGATATAACCCCAGAAAGAAGGTATGCTGTACGGAAACCTGAAAGCATACAAAATCACTTCAAGCAGAGGACCTTAATAGTTGTTCTACTTTCACATAAGCTTTCTTTCTTCTTGAACAAAAACAAAGTTGTTGGAGAAGCTCAGCAGATCTGGCAGCATCTGTGAAAGGAAAAACAGAGCTAGCATTTCGTGTCCGGTGACCCTTCCTCAGAACTGATGGTGGCAGCGAAAATGTCAGTTTATGTGCAGAAAATAGGAATGCGGATGAGGTAGGGAGTAAACGATAGGATAGAGCCCAAAGAGAGAGAAAGACAATTTTTCAGATAAAAGAATTGCTAATTATCAGGCTGGAAGGATGAATAGTTGTTAATGGGGACTGTTGGCAACTAACAACAGCGGGTGTGTAATGGCAGGCTGTGGTAACAAGGCCTGATGTGTGGGGTAGGCGGCTGGGACATGGGAGAGGCCCTAAAATTATTGAAATCAATGTTGAGTCTGGAGCGCTGTAGGGTCCCAAAGTGGAAAATGACGTCTTCCTCCAGCTTGCATTGGGCTTCGCTGGAACACTGCAGCAAGCCAGAGACAGAGAGGTTGGCTAGGGAGCAGGGTGGTGCATTGAAGTGGCAGGCAACAGGTAATTCAGGAGCTTCTTTGTGGGCAGAATGTAGATGCTCTGCGAAGCAATCACCAAGTCTACGTTTGGTTTCCCCTATGCAGAGGAGACCACACTGTGAGCGGCGAATGCAGTAGACTAGATTCTGGGAAGTGCAGGTGAAGTGTTGCTTCACCTGGAAGGTATGTTTTGGTGCTTAGATACTGGGGAGGGAAGAGGTAAATGGGCAGGTGTTGCACCTTCGTCGGTTACAGGGGAAGGTGCCATCGAACTGTGGGGAGGTGTTGGGGGTGAAGGAAGTGCGGACCAGGGTGTCCCAGAGGGACCAGTCCCTGTGGAACACGGACAAGGGAGGGGAAGTGAATATGTGCCTGATGCTGGCAACTCGCTGGAGGTGGTGGAAATGGCATCTGCTGATCTTCTGGATGCGAATTCCGGTGGTATGGTAGATGAGAAAAGGGGGGACCCTATTGTTGTTGCCGGAGGAAAGAGAAGGGGTGAGAGCGGAAGTGCAGGAGATGGGTCGGACCTAGTTGAGGGCCCTGTTGACGACGGAGCTGGGGAATCCTCAGTTGAGGAAGAAGGTGGGAATTTTGCAGGCTCCCTTGTCGAAGTTGGCCTCATCTGAACATATGCGGCAGAGATGGAGGAACTGAGAGAATGGAATGGAGTCTTTACAGGAAGTGGGGAGGGAGGATGTATAGTCCGGGTAGCTGTGGGAGTCAGTGGGTTTGTAATAGATATTAGTGGCTATGGTTAATGTATACTTCAGCTTAAGAAACATTACTATAACAGTGCCTTAACAATGTCCAAATCCACAACTGATGGCATTTTGTAATTAACCATTAAACTAAGTTTAATAAAAGGCACAAATGTATCAATTTGAAAAATCACTAACATGTGTTATTCAAATTTTTGCATTGTAACAAAAGCTAATGACATCCTTTGGGAAAGTGAAGGAGTAAAATAACATTTTACCAAAGCTTTATTAGCAATGATTATGTTTTAGGTAGAATTGCTGCAAAACCTATGCTTTCTCGCTTGAATTAACTGCAGCACAATGCTTTCCATCATAAGGCCAAATATTCATTATTAAGAACAATGTGGCTGGCCTATATCCATGCATAATTATCAGTCTGAAATGCCAGTGCATGTCCAAAACTACTACAACTAAATATTAGCCCATAGGGTCTATGACTGTGCATGGATTATTACTGTTGTCGCAATTCTCATTGTAAAAAATGAGAAAGGACAAACAAATATATCACACTAGCCAACTATTTAGCAGTACCAGAGGAGCAGGGGTTTGATCAGTTGCTACTGTGAGAATTAATCGTAAGTTTACACAGAATCACCTCAAGTGATTATTGTTCTTTATCTGAGCTATGAATATCACTATCATCTTCAAAGCCAACATGAATTACTTATTTTTGTTTCTGAAAATGCATGGCAAGATTTGTGGTCTAGTTGCCACCTGAATGATCTCAATCTCAATGCAAACGAGGATATATCAAAGCATTTATTCTTTCACAACCACCTTCGGTCATAAGTGCTCAGCCGAATATTGATCTCAACTTCTCCTGAGGTTCCAAAGATAGTCAATTTAGTCACTTGAACGCACCCAACATGATGCCAGGAAATTGCTGAGAGCCCTGAATTCAGCTAAGGGCAATGATTTTTGACACCATCCCAGTTGTTATTCTGAAAAGATGCATTTCAAAACCAGCCTCACCCATTATCAAGCTGTCAAAGGCAAATCTAATCCATCCAATTAGTACCCCTTCCGTGGAGTAAAACATTAACTAGATCTTTCCATTGAGAATAGTCTCTGTGCATGTGTATAAGGAACTATCTCATAGTGTTATCAGATCTCATGGCACTGGGACCTCATTCTAAAGCATTCTAAAAATGTCCAATCTTGCAATCCCTTGCATAAAAGTTATATTCAATAAACCTTGTTAATGTTCACTTACTTGAGTGCAGACCTGATCTTACTGCATCATCTACTTTCAATTATCTTCAAATTGATGCAAAGCATCATTGGCATTTCTATCAAGCGGCACTTATTTAGCAATAATTTGCTCACTGATTTCAGGTTCCAGCAGGGCAGCTCAGTTACAGAACTCATTTGAAACATAGAAAAAAAAGTTGTGTTCCACAACTGAGATGAATGTGATGCCCCTTGACATCAGGCTATCATTTAATGAACTGTGGCATCAAGAAGCTCGAGCAAACTGGAAGACAGTGGGAATCAGGAGAAAGCTCTTCATTGTTTAAAATTATACCTGGCACAAACGAATACAAGATAACAAAGTGTGGAGCTGGATGAACACAGCAGACCAAGCAGCATCTCAGGAGCACAAAAGCTGATGTTTCAGGCCGAGACCCTTCATCAGAGATGGGGATGGGGAGAGGGAAATGGAATAAATAGGGAGGGAGGGGGAGGCGGACCGAAGGTGGAGAGAAAACAAGATAGGTAGAGAGGACAGTATAGGTGAGGAGGGAGGGAGGAGATAGGTCAGTCCAGGGAAGATGGGCAGGTCAAGGAGGTGGGATGAGGTGGTAGGTACAAAATGGAGGTGCGGCTTGAGGTGGGAGGAAGGGATGGGAGAGAGGAAGAACAGGTTAGGGAAGCAGAGACAGGCTGGGCTGGTTTTGGGATGCGGTGCGGGGAGGGGACGAGCTGGGCTGGTTTTGTGATGCAGTGGGGGGAGGGGAAGAACTGGGCTGGTTTTGGGATGCAGTGGGGGAAGGGGAGATTTTGAAGCTTGTGAAGTCCACATTGATACCATTGGGCTGCAGGGTTCCCAAGCGGAATATGAGTTGCTGTTCCTGCAACCTTCGGGTGGCATCATTGTGGCACTGCAGGAGGCCCAGGATGGACACGTCGTCTGAGGAATGGGAGGGGGAGTTGAAATGGTTCGCGACTGGGAGGTGCAGTTGTTTGTTGCGAACTGAGCGGAGGTGTTCTGCAAAGCCGTCCCCAAGCCTCTGCTTGGTTTCCCCAATGTAGAGGAAGCCACACTGGGTGCAATGGATACAATATACCACATTGGCAGATGTGCAGGTGAACATCTGCTTGATATGGAAGGTCATCTTGGGGCCTGGGATAGGGGTGAGGGAGGAGGTGTGGGGGCAAGTGTAGCACTTCCTGCGGTTGCAGTGGAAGGTGCTGGGTGTGGTGGGGTTGGAGGGGAGTGTGGAGCGAACAAGGAAGTCACAGAGAGAGTGATCTCTCCGGAAGGCAGACAAGGGTGGGGATGGAAAAATAGCTTGGGTGGTGGGGTCGGATTGTAGATGGCGGAAGTGTCGGAGGATGATGCGTTGTATCCTGAGGTTGGTGGTTTGGTATGTGAGAACGAGGGGGAGCCTCTGGGAGCAGTTGTGCCAGAGGCAGGGTGTGAGGGATGTGTTGCGGGAAATGCGGGTGACGCGGTCAAGGGCGTTCTCGGTCAAGGGCGTTCTCGACCACTGCAGGGGGAACGTTGCGGTCCTTGAAGAACATGGACATCTTGGATGTGCGGGAGTGGAATGTCTTATCGTGGGAGCAGATGCGGTGAAGGCGAAGGAATTGGGAATAGGGGATGGAATTTTTGCAGGAGGGTGGGTGGGAGGAGGTGTATTCTAGGTAGCTGTGGGAGTCAGTGGGCTTGAAATGGACATCAGTTACAAGCTGGTTGCCTGAGATGGAGACTGAGAGGTCCAGGAAGGTGAGGGATGTGTTGGAGATGGCCCAGGTGAACTTGAGGTTGGGATGGAAGTTGTTGGTGAAGTGGATGAACTGTTCGAGCTCCTCTGGGGAGCAAGAGGCGGCGCCGATACATTCTTCAATGTAACAGAGGAAGAGGTGGGGTTTGGGGCCTGTGTAGGTGCGGAAGATGGAATGTTCCATGTGACCTGCAAAGAGGCAGGCATAGCTTGGGCCCGTGCTGGTACCCATGGCCACCCCCTTAGTCTGTAGGAAGTGGGAGGAATCGAAAGAGAAGTTGTTGAGGGTGAGGACGAGTTCGGCTAGGTGAATGAGGGTGTCGGGGGAGGGGGATTTGTCGGGCCTGCGGGACAGGAAGAAGCAGAGGGCCTTGAGGCAATCTGTATGAGGAATACAGGTGTACAGGGACTGGACGTCCATGGTGAAAATGAGGGGTTGGGGGCCAGGGAATTGGAAGTCCTGGAGGAGGTGGAGCGCATGTGTGTTGTCATGGACATAGATGGGGAGTTCCTGGACCAAAGGGGAGAAAATGGAGTCCAGATAGGTGGAGATGAGTTTGGTGGGGCAGGAACAGGCTGAGGCAATGGGTCGACCAGGGCAGGCAGGTTTGTGGATTTTGGGAAGGAATAGAAACAGGACGTGCGGGGTTGGGGAACAATGAGGTTGGAGGCTGTGGGTGGGATGTCCCCTGAGGTGATGAGGTCATGAATGGTGTTGGAATATGATAGTTTGGTGCTCGGGGGTGGGATCATGATCAAGGGGGCGGTAGGAGGAGGTGTCGGAGAGTTGGCATTTGGCCTCGGCGATGTAGAGGTCGAGAACGCCCTTGACCATGTCTCTCGCATTTCCTGCAACACATCCCTCACACCCCGCCCCTGCCACAACCGCCCTCAGAGGATCCGCCTCGTTCTCACATACCACCCCACCAACCTCCAGATACAACGTATCGTCCTCCAACACTTCCGCCATCTACAATCCGACCCCACGACCCAAGCTATTTTTCCATTCCCACCCTTGTCTGACTTGCGGAGAGATCACTCTCTCCGCGACTCCCTTGTCCGCTCCAAACTCCCCTCCAACCCCACCACTCCCGGCACCTTCCCCTGCAACCACAGGAAGTGCTACACTTGCCCCCACACCTCCTCCCTCACCCCTATCCCAGTCCCCAAGATGACCTTCCATATCAAGCATATGTTCACCTGCACATCTGCCAAAGTGGTATATTGTATCCATCGCACCCAGTATGGCTTCCTCTACATTGGGGAAATCAAGTGGAGGCTTGGGGACGGCTTTGCAGAACACCTCCGCTCGGTTCGCAACAAGCAACTGCACCTCCCAGTCGCGAACCATTTCAACTCCCCCTCCCATTCCTCAGACGACATGTCCATCATGGGCCTCCTGCAGTGCCAAAATGATGCCACTCGAAGGTTGCAGGAGCAGCAACTCATATTCCGCTTGGGAAACCTGCAGCCCAATGGTATCAATGTGGACTTCGCAAGCTTCAAAATCTCCCCTTCCCCCACTGCATCCCAAAACCAGCCCAGCTCGTTCCCCTCCCCCCACCGCATCCGAAAACCAGCCCAGCCTGTCTCTGCTTCCCTAACCTGTTTTTCCTCTCACCCATCCCTTCCTCCCACCTCAAGCCGCACCTCCATTTCCTACCTACCACCTCATCCCACCTCCTTGACCTGTCCATCTTCCCTGGACTGACCTATCCCCTCCCTACCTCCTCACCTATACTCTCCTCTCTACCTATCTTGTTTTCTCTCCATCTTCGGTCCGCCTCCCCCGCTCTCCCTGTTTATTCCAGCTCCCTGTCCCCATCCCCCTCTCTGATGAAGGGTCTAGGCCCGAAACATCAGCTTTTGTGCTCCTGAGATGCTGCTTGGCCTGCTGAATTCATCCAGCTCCACACTTTGTTATCTTGGATTCTCCAGCATCTGCAGTTCCCATTATCACAAATGAATACATCTGTGATTACTGGAAAGCAATCATATCAACTCCAGCATATCGTTGTAAGAGTTCCTCAGGACTGCTTCTAAGGCACTTGAGAGAGAACCCAGGCCCTTATTTTAATATCTCATCCAGATGGTGGTATCTCTAATGATATAGCATCCTCTTGCACCTGTGTGGACATGGTTGTTATTATCTTCACTCAATGACAGCATTTCTCGACTAGAGGAAGACAATGTACGTTGAGCTCGGAAGTGCAAGAAACCAAAGTTTGAGATAATACTAACTGCACTTCTATCAACAAAAAGTGGACAGACAAAAAAAAATCTTAATAGAGAAAGGTGGGAGAAAAGAGATTGGGGAAAGATCACACATCAGTCAACAAAATTATTTTGTATGTATTCCACCCAAGTGTATGGGTGATGCATTAGAAAACCCATTTAGAAATTGGGGCTACGTTTGAATGTCAGAGGAATTATATTTTTAGAGCACTATTCAGAGGCTTTTTAGAGGAAGAAAGCACTGTTTTACAAAATAAAATCTATAAGCTTTTGTGTTGAG
The DNA here is from genome assembly GCF_030684315.1 of Stegostoma tigrinum. Lineage (NCBI taxonomy): Eukaryota > Metazoa > Chordata > Chondrichthyes > Orectolobiformes > Stegostomatidae > Stegostoma > Stegostoma tigrinum. Next base: position 35,622,518 of record NC_081356.1, on the reverse strand, counting down.
ACTTCTTTAGCAATGAAACGGCAGTGGGTGTTCTTTTAGTAGTGAGACAATATGGTATATAAGGCCATATAAACTAAAGGCAGCAGTAGGAAATTCAACACCTTGAAGCTGCTCCACCATTTAACACTATCACAACTGATCTCATCTCAACCTGAACTCCACCAGCCTGCCAACTCTCCTTCAAGCTGCTACATATTGAAAACCGGTCCATCTCTTCATCAGATTTACACAATGTCATGGTATCGGCCACATTCTGGAGCAGTGATCACACAGACTTATGATTCTTTGAGAAAAATAATTTCTCCTCATCTCTGTTTTAAATCTTCTACAGTTTATCGGTAAGGAGCGGCTTAACAGAATAAACTCATAAGGTTTTTTTTCGAGGACAATAAAGATCCAGAGGTCCAGATCAAGGAATGAACCAACTTCCTGGTTAGTAGTGTTTAAATCAGGTGATACAAACAGAAATCCCACATGTTCATTCACATCTTTGCTGCCTGATTCTGCAACAAAAGCCTTGCGTGTTATTTCTCTGAAGAAGAGCTGGCAGAGTGGCTAATCATTTCTACACTGATGAAATCCGTCCAGAAAGATCTTCTGGGCAAGAAAAAAATCCATGCCATTGGTGGCTTGCTGGAAGATGGATGTCAAAATGAGGCCATTGTGTCAGGCAACATCAATTGCATGCTTGGCTGCAGACAATATTGTTGGTACATACAGCAAAGTGCACCAAACTAGCAAGATGTGTTATAGATGTGCTCTATCACACCGAAACAGAATTAGTGCAACGTTTTTCTCACAACTGCAAACTATGTTGCATCAATGGACATAAGACATATTTGTGCAGAAAATTGGGTTTCAAAAGCCAAACCAAACCCCAGAACAAAACACAAATAACTAACAAGATGGTGGAAAATGAAACCACTGACCATATGCACCATGGTCCAAATGAAGACACAAATATGACAACAAAGTGAAAGCCTGACAAATTGAAAAGCAACATTTCAAAGATGATCAAGTTTTTTGTATTGTCAATCTTACACACTTTGCTTTCCTCTTCAAAGACTGAGGAGGTTGAAACAGATAACCACCAGTGACAAGGTAGAAAGCTACGACAACTACACACTGAACAGAACTTGTGAGTCAGAAATTCAGTCAGAATTGCCTGGATAGAGCAGGAGGTTCTAAGATGTATATTCAGCTCATGCCGTGTGAAGTCATTATTGATCATGGTGCCTCATTGCAAAGGAACTGAAGCCACTCCAGCCAATACACTGTATACCAACCACACACACACAGAGAATGAGGAACATAGTTCTCAAAGCAATGATCGTGCAATGGTGCTGAATGACAACCAGGTTGTCAGCCAATCACAACAGAGAAAACACATTATTCTCCAAATAGGCATACAATTATCAGATCAAGATGAGCTTAAATCGAAAATACATACTGATGTCAAACAATGCATATCTGGTTTTATTCTACTTTTTGGAAAAATTGTGGGATGTGGTGTTATGTCTTACAGCAGATGTGTGATGTACCTAAGGAATATGCTTGTGATGTTTCCAACATATCATAACATGTGATCTAATAAATCTCCATCTTACTGAACTCTGACCTCTTGCACCATGATGTGCTGATGGAAGCATACTGCTGATTATTCGAATTGTTTAGCCTCACCCCGGTTAGCAAATGCCTGTGATTGTAATGTACCTTTGTAAATACCAGGAAGCTGCAATTAAAGTTTATGAATTCTTCAGCATTACTGAGGTTAGTCTTGCTCTGATGTCATGGGAACTTAAGCAGCACCGCATGATAGTACCAGGTCATCAATATATACCCCCAGATTACAAACCACATCACAATGCTTAACTCAGATTGAACCACCATGGTACACATTCCACACTCTCATAATACTTCTAACCATCATCACACCAAAATCTATTTTTGAAGCAGGGTGGCATGTTGCATCAATGTGAGTGCCAAAGACATTGTTTTAACGAGTATTTTCTGTTGTTGAATAACTTATCCAAAAGCTTATTTCTTGTATTTAGGTAGTTGTATCCTCTATAAATTACCAATCAGCATTGATAGAACTCTCCTGTAGTAACCAGCAGTTCCAGGTCCAATTTAGGCAAACATGGGGAATGAGGTGAGATGCCCAGCAGAATGAAAGGAATGGTTCAGGGTGATGCAACTGAACGATACCAAGTATTTCAACACAATGTAAGCAAAGCTGATTCCATTAATAAAATATAACAAAGCAGGCCACTGATGATAAGGTATGTGCAAATGCATAGACTTACTAATGTCTAATCAGAAGTCTGTTCAAAAAATCTATCCACAATGACTCCTGGTCATTTATTGTCTTTAATGTGAAAGTCTGATCTTTGTGTACAAGCCACTTCATGATTCCGCTCTGCCTACCTCAGTAAACCCTAACCTTCCCAGAGTTATGTATTCTATCTACTCCTGGCTTTTGTACTTTGTCTACTTCATTTGCTCTTTTGTTGATGGCTGTCTCTTCAATTGACTGGACCCCAAGCTCTGGAACTCCTTCTTAAACCTTTATGCTAGTCTTCTCTCCATTGGGGAAATGAAGCACAGACTGAACACCTACATTCTGTTTGCAAAAAAAGGAACCTGAGCTGCCTGTTTCAACACACCACAATTTTTCCCAGGCACCATCTCTGCCTCAGACTTGCTGCAGTGTCCCAGAGAAGCTCAGCGCAAGCTGGAATAACTGCACCTCATTTTCTGCTTAGGAATTCTACAGCTTTCTGGACTTAACACCGAGTTCAACAGTTTTTAAGTTTGAAGCACCTTGTCTCATGTCCTCACCTCAACTCCCACAGATGAAGCCTTGTCATCATGTGGGCTGCTACCCATTGTCAGCTTCTAATAGTCCCCATTAACAGCTATTCATTCCTCCAGACTGACCACTCCTTTCTCTGTCCAGCTGTTTTCCTCTCATAGTTGTTTGAACTTATAGATGTATCTCCACTTATTGTTTACTCTCCCCTCTTCCCCCTTGCTTCATCTTCCATGTAAATACCAACATTTTCCTGGCTACCATTAATTCTGTAAAAGTGTCACTGAACCCAAAATGTTAACTCTGATTTCTCTCCAGACATGTTGCCAGACCAGGCTTTTTTTCCAATAATTTCTGCTTTTGTTTCTGATTTCCAGCACCTGCAGTTCTTTCAGCTTTTTTTTTGTTTTATGCGAGTCTACTTCTCTTTCTTATTCATTTTAAATCCCTCCCTAAAAACTGATTTTTTTTTAGAGCCAAAAGTCCTATCCCTTTCTTTGTCTCAGTGTCTTGGGCCATATTTTGATATTAAGAAGCTACATAAATGCAAGCCTTTGTGAAATCACATTGTTATTCAAAGACAATTAGGCCACTTCTACCTCCATCTCAAAGTAATTTTATTTTCATTGAGGCCAATGAGAATAATAAATCAGAAAAGGTTGAAAGCTGTTTGCCAATTTGCTGGCATCAAATCGCACAGTCAAAATTATCTCATGCATTTACTTTCAGCCGAGATTCCAAGCAACCATAAAAATAATGCTCTTGAAATATTGCTGTAATAGTGTGCGTCAGGTTACAGAGAATGGTGATTTCCCAGAACACACGGTGGTGCAGCTGCCCTCGCTTTCTCGGGCAGTGTGTGTACTGAAACACCTGCCTAGTCACTGTCTCCGACATGAAAGCACTCCTTCATTTCCATCTTCTATGTGACTTTCATACATCACACCTGCTGCCCACAATTGGCCAGGTTTCACAATGCTGCAGGAAGGCTTTTATTGTGTCAGCCACACTGACAAAACAAACTACCTCTCAAAACCTGGGAGACAAATTCAGTTATCACTTTCATCTCTCAGCAGATCCCCGATCTGAATTTTCGGGAAGCTAATGACAATGATACTCTTAAATTGGTTTGCTCAGCGAACAACTGCCAATCTTGGCAATATAAATATAATCAATGTCTTTTTAAGCATATAATGATTCGGCCATCTCCCACCATCTGATAGAAAGGCATAGGAGCAAGTGCGTGCCATTGTGCAAGGATAAGCAACCGACTTTGCTACATTTTAACAAAATTTGCAAATGGAGAAAATATTTTGAATTCTGCTCTGATCCTATGGGTCAACCAAACAAACAAATGCACAGCTGTATTTAATTTATTGGTACGAATGGTAGGAGTAAAGTAAAAGGACATCATGAAATCAGACAATTCACGGAAACTTCAGAAGACTTCAAACAAGGCAAAATAATGGGGTTGTTGTAAAATGGGATTAGCCACTCAGCATATCCGGCAGGATCTATGGGAAGGAAAGAGTTAAGGTTTTGGAACAATTGTTTTCAGTTTAATTCTGATGAAACATTCAGCTAAATTCAATAACATAATGCCACCCACCCCTGACCTCACCTGGGATAAATTCCAAGGCAGGAGTGATCCAGTTGCCCAGGCAAGAGGATATAGAGCGGGGCCCTGCTCTTTCCCTATCACCATTATGTCTGGATGGTCTTCCTACCTGGATGGTCATTGACGTCCTTATGTTGCCAATTAAGTTCCACTTACTTGTGGATACCTCAATCACTGGATGCACATCTCAATAAGCAGGGGCCTCATCCAACAAGGCTGCATTTGTTTGCAGTCTTCTGGGCATGTTATAAGATGAACCCCCATGGTTTAAGATCCATTTGCTACCACCATCTCCTTTTCTGTTACAGATGTACAAGGCCTGCTTGGTCTAGTGTGTAGAAGAAAACTACTTGGCAGTTGAATGAGAAGAGGCTCCTGACCTAAAGAAGATGTAGTTTATTGCTTGGCAGCAGCTAGATACAAATTACATTGACATAGTTACTGAGTTAATGAGGGTAACCTCAATATTGGGTCCAACTCCTTTAAGACCCAAATCTGCTCCCCAGCCCGTGTCCATGTGGCATTATCATATTGCTTGGTGAGATAAGCACATTCAACTGTTCAGATCATTGCACTGCTTCAGAACAGGGTTTTGTGGGGGCTGTCACCCAAAGCAGTCATTGTTTAATTGAGAGATCCAACAATAGGCAGCTGGGTGGTGTATTAGATCGAGAATTAGATTTTATTCCCAACAGTTCTCAAGTAAAGGAATGTAGGAGTACAGTGAAAAGTGTACAATGTCACCATTCCTGTTGTCATCTTAGGTACAAAATCTTTGTACAAAATAGAAAATTAAGGAAATAAAGTTAAAAGTTCAACATTAAAGTCCTTCTTTAGTGTTTAGCCATGCTGAGCTTGCATTCCTCAGAAGGGTTCGATCTCCTCCATGCCGGGCTCGATTTATTTCGTGTTAGGCTCAATCTCCTTGTGCTCGACACCACTGCAGGTGCCAGGGGATCTCTATCACAGCCATGTTGTGCTCACGGTCCCCTGCACTGGCTTGCTCTTCTCTACGTAGGGCTTGTTCTCTCGCTCTCCCCTGTGTTCTCTCACTGTCCCCCACATTGTCACAATCTCTCCACAGAAGGTTAGTAAGGTTGAAATAAGAAGAAAAAAAAATTGTGAAGGAAGGAAAACAAGGCCAGAACAGATAGAGCAGATGAGATCCAGGCAGAAACCTGCACACTGCACTGCTACTCTGTTGCCATCTAGAGGGTGTATATCTCACAGCTGTTATGTCAGTATGGCTTTAAGAGACATACTCTATTAAAGCATGACCTGAGGGCACCTCAAAATCCATCTTAGCTTGAGCCACTTGAAGAATACTGATGGAAGCATGTTCCCGTTTGTAACCGAATAGCTTAATATTACCCCTGACATTTATGTGTCTGTGGCTCTAATAGCTGCATAAATCAGGAGATATAAAAAATGCCTGTTGAATCTTTCTGTACCACGTTACCCATACCCAGTTCTCATGTTACAGCAGCTAGCATGAACAATCCTACATCAGGTGCAAATATCCTGCTGGAAGCAAAGCTCAACACACGGTGACCAGTTAGGTAGAGGTGGGGAGCTGCTGCTGCTATAAGTTGTCCCTTGCTTTTTACGCTAGCTCCCCTGGCATTCCTTTCTCTCTCTGCCTGTGACTGCCTCCCAGTGATTCATATCCTACTCTCACTTACCTTTCTTCCGAACCCCAACTGATGATCTCAAGCGAAAGGCCAAGCATATATTTGACCTCAGACACCCTTTCCTGCTGTCACTACTGGCAATGGAGAGCTGGGGTGCTCTGCTTGGCCAATAACTCCCATAGCAGTGATAGGAATTCTCCCCTACTGGAGAAGTGCTGTGTGTCTCCAGGTGAACCAGGAGCCCCAGCCAAGGTTCCAGCTGCCAATTAGGCACACCAGCAGTCCCTCAGTTCGAGGATGATATTTACGCAGGGTCACAGGTTTTTAACCATAAACCTTGATGTGACTGAACAGCTTGACTCTCAACCTATAAATGCTTGAACAACGAGGGAAGGACACTTCATGAGATAGTGGAATATGGTGTGTAGGGTTTAACTCGTTTCCTTTCTTTCTCTGGCACTACTCTAGCTCATCCTATAATTTGCTGCAGCTTAATGTACAAGACGTTACTATTTAGAATGATTAACCACCCGGAATATAAAAAGACAGTAATTGATAAAAATAAATGTGCAGGTGATACTCCAGATCCATTTTTAAGCAGATCAGATGAGTCAGACCAATATGTGTCATTGCAGGTTTTAGTGGGTTTTGTTTCTTTCCTTACAAGGAGCTTTTCCTACAGCCATTAACATCAATGATGTTGCACTTGAAGGAGAGTATCTGGGTGTCTTTGAGGGTTTTTCTTTCTATGTCTCTGGAATGCTGGCATTCTGAGAGTTGGGGAAACAGGCATGAGCAGGAGAATTGCTTTTCTGCTATGGTGTCCAATCCATCAATAGATTTTCTTAGAGGTTTATCTGAATGCTTGAGGAGCTGACTTCAACAAGGCCTTGATTCTGTGAAATAAGGCTTTTCTGGAATATAAGAATATACATTCAAGGCCAGACACCCAAGTCAATGCAACAAGAAAGATAACCCTGAATTTCAAAAATCAGGGCCTGGAGCCTCAGCCTGGATATTTCCTTTTATCCCCAACTCAATTTGCCTAAAATTTGCCAAGTCAATGAAAGGTTTTGCAGAACTTAAAGCACATATTCAATCCAGTTAAAATCAGGTTTTGTTATTCTTTTGCACTGGATCAAAATCATTGTGACAGAAAGCTGGTGTTTTGGGTTCATTGACTTTAATAGGAACACTTTGAAAGCTTTTTTTGTGTAATATTTCCCTTAATTTATGAAGAAACTGACTACTGAACAGCAATTTTAATAACTAGTCCCGTACAGCTTTCTAAAATCATTTTCATTTATTTATTATTTACTCATACAACCATATGCCTTAGCAGGAAGAGTAGGTCATTTGACTTTCAGGCCTGCCTCACCATTCAATAAGATCACAGCTGATCTGGTTCTCCCTGAACTCAACTTCCTAGCTCTCCCCCTGCCACCAGCCCACCCCATCCTTGACTCTTTTGTCCACCAAAATTCTGTTCAACTCATTTTTGAATAAATTCAATCATACAGCCTCCCTTGCTTTCTGGGGAGCACAATTCCATGGACTAATGAGGATCAGAGAGAGAGAAAAAAACTTTTAATCTCTTTTCTGTTGAATATTCCAGGGATGTGTAAATAAAGGATAAGATTCTGAAATGCATTTTCTAAAGGTATTAAGTATTCAGCATGACCAAGGCACAACCACAGAGCTGTAAGTTCTGGTTGCCATGGTGTAATGGTGAGTAAGCTGGTTTCTGAGCCCTATGATCCCAGTCCAAACCTAGGTGTAGCCTTCTTCCTGGTGAAGTGAGTGACAAGCCTTGGAAAGTCTTGTTCTGGGGTGGCACAGTTTTTAGCCAACGACCCAGGTTCAATTCCAGCCTCTGGCGACTGTCTGTGTAGAGTTTGCACATTCTCCCTGTGTCTGTGTGGGTTTCCTTCAGGTACTCCGGTTTCCTCCCACAGTCCAAAGATGTGTATTTTAGGTGGATTGGCCATGCCAAACTGCCTGTCGTGTTCAGGGATGTGTAGGTTAGGGGGCTGGGTCTGGGTGGGATGGTCTGAGGTTCGGTGTGGACGTGTTGGGCCAAAGGCCCCATTGCCAAACTGTAGGGATTCAATGATGCTGTCTGTGAACATTTCTGAGTGCTTTTTATATGTTTTCAAATTAGCCTGGTGTCGTGTGATTTCTGACTTTGTCCACCCAAGTCCAGCACTGGCACCTCCACATCATGCGTTACATATGAGTGTTGTGCTTGTCCCACTCAATCTTCTGATAGTGGAATCAGGAGTTCCTCTCACGTCTCTCCCCCTCTCACTCAAGACTTCCAGTCCCGTACTCTAACAACTCTGCTGCAATTAATACTCTATCTTTTCGATATTTCACGCATTCCAGCATAATGGAAAGGATAGTTACAGACCCAATAGTTGTAATATTGTGCAACTGTTTAGAGACACTTGCAACTGTGTAAGTGAGACATCTCTTGGTTAAAAGTTGTACTTCAAGTAACGTACAGCATTTCAATGAAGTTGAATTTAAACTAAAAATGAAAGTGGAAAGAAAAGAACCTACAAGTCTTAGATCAAATTTGTAAGTTTCCACTCATTAATGAAGCCTCCTCTGTCAGAAGTGTGTTTGGAGATTCAAGGTGCCTGTTTCCCACAGAGAGAATCTCTTCTCTCCGAGAGTTATGAGCCTCTGGAATTATCTTCCCCAGAGAGTGGTGGAGGCTGTGCCATTGCATGTATTCAAGGCTGTTAGACACATTTTTGATCAATGGGGAGGTCAAGCAGAAAAGTGGAGTCAGGGCCACAGTCAGATCAAAAGACGTTAATGAAAGTTGGAGCAGGTGCAATGAGGGTCTGTTGAGTTGAAAGCAGAGAATTGAAGAATGAATGAAGGGATCAGAGAAAAAATGGAAGCCAGGAGGGAATAAATAACTAATGGATGAGAGTGAATGGCAAAAAGAGATATAGTGGAATAAGTATGAAACTATATATTGCTGTGGAAGAGGCGTGGATAGGAAAACCCAAAATCATCCTCTAACCAACAAGGTGTAGAGCTGGATGAACACAGCAGGCCAAGCAGCATCAGAGGAGCAGGAAAACTGAAATTTCTGAAGAAGGGTCCAGACCTGAAACATCAGCTTTCCTGCTTCTCTGATGCTGCTTGGCCTGCTGTGTTCATCCAGCTCTACACCTTGTTATCTCAGATTCTCCAGCATCTGCAGTTCCTACTATTTCATACTCCATCTCTTTCTTTTCATTACTTGTTCCATTACCATTTCCTTTCACCTCACACCATCATTCATAGAGTCATATAACATAGAAACAGACCCCATGGCCCAACCCATATGTGCTGACCAAGTTTCCCAAACTGAACTATTCTCATTTGTCTGCATTTGGCGCGTATCCCTCTAAATCTTTCCTATTCATCTACCTGTCTTAATACCTTTTAAATGTTGTAACTATACCTACATTTACCATCTTGCCTTTCATGCTATCACAGATCTTGTTTTTCTAACATCCCCCACCAGCCTCTGTGATTGTTTAAAACCTGTTACATCTCTAATCTGTTACAGTCCTATTAAAAAGTACGAAAACAGTAGCTGTAATTTTACACAGGGACAATGCTTCCAGCCACCAAATGAAAAGTTGGGGTGAGCTCTTCTGCAAGTAGCCAGTCAGTCCTGAGTTAATTTTTTGCCTTTATTTAGCTTCAGCCAAGATTTCTATCATCAATGGCTATATATGAGCGCTTCTGGACAATCTGATGGCCAGCACCTCCCCAATTTCATCTGTGTCATCTGGAGTAAGTTGGCCACTGATGAGACTGCAAGCAATCAGCAATGATGATTGGAACTGGAATTGGATATTAAGATGAGCTTGGGCATTTACCAGGCTTGTTTGGAAGATCTCAACGAGGGGCTCTGGGTGGGAAAGACACAGCTATCAGCAGGTGCTTGGAAGAAACAAGAGATGGGATAATCAGCAGTTCAAGACACAATCACCCCCTTACACTGGGAAAATATCAGCAGCAGTAGGAAGAGGCTCTTAAGTAGCCTTTAATTGACTGCTTAGCGCACAGATTGACACAAGGATGGTGTTGAGTAGGGAGCTGGTCAATAACTCCGCTACCATTGTTAAATTGTGAGTGGACGCAGATCAAGATGCATCATAGTACCCCACTGTTCCATTTTATTTTATTCAGGCCACAGCCAGACACAGCAAGGAAGGGCATATATTTTCAACCACTGACTGTGTTTCCTTTCTGCAGGCACTGTCAGCTACAAGCATTTTGCTCTGTAAAATATTTTGGTTTATTTATGATCCACAAATCTCATGAGCAGCAGGTTTAAAAGCACTAGTTTATCATAAAATACAGTGATGAAGGGTAGCAAAATAATTGTACAAATGTTGAGATACCAATCTCTTCAAATCCTTGGACATCAAAAATAGGAAAGGGCAAAGAAACCTGTTTCCAAATGTTCAGATTAAAAATTACACATGTTTAGAAGACTCCTGAGCTGGAGATTCCTGGGCAGAGGAAATTTTCAATTTCCTGGGCAATTCCCACAGAGTCAGCTATATTTGGGATTCTACAAGGTCCCAACTCACAACTCGATTCTATGCTGTTCCAATGAGTGTCTGGCCCTCTGAATACCTGGGCTGATAAATGCAGTGCTATTAAGCCTGTTACACCACAATTGTTACAGTTTTGTTTCTCTCCCTGCTTTGGCTATGTTAGCATCACAGATTAACATCTATATTCTGTCAACATTTATGTAGGTAATGCCAACTCAACCAGACACCACTGGCCTAATATGATAACCCTTGCTGTATATACCGTGATGCCAACTATCACCAGCTGCTTCCTGAGAAAGTTTACTGCCATCATCATCATTTTTTGACTGGGTCTAAGTGCCCACTGGTTTGCATTGGTCAGGTAAAACCGCAAGTAAGGCTTGACAAGAGGTTCTTGTCTTAAAATGTACTGTACAGCATGGCAGCTATCATATACATGTTACACTAAGCAGTGAAACAGTTACTAAGACTACAAGGAGACATGTGGTTTTCACAAGATCCTAAACTCTTCTGCCATTTCTTCACTGAAGCCCCCACAGCATCATCAAATTGAGTGCAGCTTAAAATAGTCTTCAGTATTAACCTCTTCAGAGCCATTTCCTTTTACACAAATAATGATAATGCAAGAAATACAAATAAAATAATTTAGAGATGGGTCTTGAAGCTTTCATATACTGGGGCTGTGACTATTTTCTTTTGCAGTTTGTTCCGTTGTGATATACTCACTAGGAAGAGAATACATTGATTTTATGGTTTTCAGTTGTAAATTTATAATATTTTTTCTGATGCTTAATAGTGTTCTTAGGGAAGTTAATAATTTTATCTTAATTGCATTGCCAAATTTGAGCATATCACCTGAAATGTCTTTTAAAATCTATCTCAGCTTTGCTCTAAGAATGTTCTGCTCCAATCGTTTTGTTCCTAACTCACTGCACAGTTACGTTCTGACTTGTACAGATCATTCTCAATTTTAGGCAAAATTGTGCACAAGAGTAATGGCTGTGCTTGACAACAGTGATCCCTTCTCTACAGATACACTAACCCCTTTAAATCACACTGTACACTGGTCAAAGTTGGTGCATTGCAGTCACTTGATTGGCAGTCTCTTCGAGAAAACACAGAATATTCACTCTATCAATAGAAGTAGCAGATTTAGTTTTAAAGCTGCAACAAAATAAAACTATTTGTCCACAGTGAAAAAATTATAGAGCTCCAATTCACTTACATATGACTGAAGAGAATACTACTGCCCACTTATTATTGACATTCAGCCGCTAAAAGTTCCATTGTTTTCCCACCAGAAGCAGTCGAACGGACCTTGCAGATCAATGGGAATCAAAGCTTTGAGTCATGAACCAATCAATCTCTGTCAGAAGACTGATTGATTCCCTTCATTATACTTCTTATAGCCAGTCAGCCATGAGGAACAAGGCTACAATAACCATGGACCCAGGAAGACAGATTGAGGAGTCTTTACATTACTTTTCACATTGATAGTGGAAATTTTGTGATTTCAAGTTGAGCTGTTTCAAGGATCAGAATATAAACAACTGCCTTCTCTTTTTCATTGCTTATCAGGAAGTCTTATCAAAATATTATTGTTGACACACAGCATGCTAAGGCTTCTTTTAATAAATCTTTTACCTCATATTATTGTACAGCTTTGTTTTCAAAATAATTTTGGGTTAATTTCATCTTGTTAGATATTATTTTCTTGGTTATTAATGCTTTAATGTTGCATTGAGAAAAATGCAACATAAGAATTCCATATGCAACTTTTCATTTAAGCTGCCTGTGAAATAGAAATTTATGAAGTAGCTTGCTGGTAATATGTCACAATTTTCACTCCTATATTTTACAATACTATCTGTACAATGAACTACTCCTCTCTCCTCCTGAAATAAATACCGATCTTATACTCGATCAAATTAAGGGGCACTGCCGTGACATACCAGTTCAAATCATATAATTGGACTGTGAAATTCTGGGCACAAAATAAAATACACCCAAAAGCAGAATATAGCAGCACCAGGAACTTCAGTGTACTGATCAAAAACACAGGTAGCAATATATTGAACAGGAATAGAACACTTAGACCCTGCAAACTTTAAACTCTTGATTAATGAGGCAGTCGCAGCCTATTGAGAGAGAATTTCAAGCTTTCATCTTTTTAAAAAATTCTGTCGAAGTTTACCAGTTTCCTTCCGAAATGGCCTAGGCCTAATTTTTAGATATGGACCAAACTATTGTCTATTACACTTAGGCATCTACCCTATCAAAATATTTCATTGTTCCAAACAACACAGTTAGTTCAACTATCAACAGTCTAAACTAATTAGAACCAAATGTTAGAGTTCTTGTGGTGCAGAGGCACCAGAAGGCACGGGTTCTCGTCCCACCATCTTCAGAGGTATGTAATAACATCTGCAAGCTGGTTGTAAGGAAATATAGTACCAAATTTAGGGATGTTAATCTCATAATTTATCTCGTATAGCCTTTGTATCATTCTGGTGAATCTATGTGCTATACCCCTTCAAATACAAACATATCCTTCTCAGTAATTTAGTTCAAAGTTGAGATAATCTCAGTAAACTGATGGAGTTTCACTTTTAGGATTTATCATTTAGGAAATACCAGCTAATGCATTATTCAATCTGAACTGTGTAGAACGAAACGTAATTTAAAGTGGAAAAATAGATTATTTGACCCAACAATCAAGTGGCCCATTTCGTGTTTTATGTTTGAGGTAAACATCCTCCCACACAATTTCATCTAACTCAGTCAGTGTAATTTTCTATTTCTTTTACCTTCATTTACTCATTCAACATTTCTTTAGGTTATTTGCCTCAATGACTCCTGCTGGTAATGAATTCTATATTCTCACCATACTCAGGGTAAAAAAAATCCTCCTGACTTCCCGACTGGATTTATTGATGACTACAGGGGCGGCACGGTGGCTCGGTGGTTAGCACACCTGCCTCACAGCACCAGGGACCCGGGTTCAATTCCAGCCTCGGGCGACTGTCTGTGCGGAGTTTGCACATTTTCCCTGTGTCTGCCCGGGTTTCCTCCGGGTGCTCCGATTTCCTCCCACAGTCCAAAGATGTGCAGGCTAGGTGGATCGGCCATGCTAAAATTGTCCGTAGTGTTCGGGGGTGTGTGGTTTAAAGGGGGGTGGGTCTGGGTAGAATGCTTCGAGCAGCAGTGTGGACTTGTTGGGCCAAAGGGCCTATTTCCACACTGCATGGAATCGAATCTAATCTATAATAGGTTTATACTCTTAGTTAGGATCTCCCCCATGTGTGGAAATATTTTGTCCATGAACTGTATTTTGTGCAGCATAAGAAGTCATTTTGTTTATGCAAAACTTGAGTATTACTGAAAAAAAAGGAGACAGGTCATTGAAGCTTTTTGTCATGCTCTCATCAGGGCAGAAGCAAGAATACCAACTTTGAAAGGGAATAGCAATTTGTATTGCTTGAGAAAATTGGCAGAATTTCCCTTGAGACAAAAGAATCTGTCTCCTCCTGCTGTGTCAACATCTTCAGCATTGCAACCCAAATCTACATGTACTCACCATCCATTTCCATTATTTTGTTTCCTCTTGAGGGTTCTTTTTGATTGGCAGAATGGTCCTGGACCTTTGCTGGAATCTTAGGGTTTTAAAATGTTTGTTTGTGATTTAGGTGAGGGGAGCCTTTGAAGTAGTGCTGCAGGGGAGGTTATTGATATTCTATATATTGTATGCAACCCTTTCTTTCACCATAGTGTGTAATTCACCTCTGGAGACATCAGAAAGCAATGAACAGAATATCTTGCATTTGTCTGAGATACGTGACTTATATCAAAAATGACTATTTATCGAATGGGCTGAAGCTAATGATTGAGTTTTAAAAGACTGAGCAACAGCACTTTACTGATTTAAATCAGCAACTTCTAAGCTTGTCGAACATTTGCACAACAGTACTCACATTTCAAAGTCGCTAAAACAGAGTGAGTCCATACAGAGGAACCCATCAAAGGCAATCGCCTTGGAGCAATGTGATCAGCCATCTCCTGACCCATTCACAAAAAACCCCAGACAGCCTGCATGTATTCAATGATAAGATAACAAAGTGTGGAGCTGGATGAACACAGCAGGCCAAACAGCATCTCAGGAGCACAAAAGCTGACGTTTCAGGCCTACACCCTTCATCAGAGAGTGGGATGGGGAGAGGGAACTGGAATAAATAGGGAGAGAGGTGGAGGCGGACCAAAGATGGAGAGAAAACAAGATAGGTAGAGAAGAGAGTATAGGTGAGGACGTAGGGAGGGCATAGGTCAGTCCAGGGAAGTCAGACAGGTCAAGGAGGTGGGATGAGGTGGTAGGTAGGAAATGGAGGTGCGGCTTGAGGTGGGAGGAACGGATGGGTGAGAGAAAGAACAGGTTAGGGAAGCGGAGACAGGCTGGGCTGGTTTTGGGATGCAGTGGGGGGAGGGGTCGAGCTGGGCTGGTTTTGTGATGCAGTGGGGGGAGGGGAAGAACTGGGCTTGTTTTGGGATGCAGTGGGGGGAGGGGAGATTTTGAAGTTTGTGAAATCCACATTGATACCATTGGGCTGCAGGGTTCCCAAGCAGTTTGTTATGACCAGAAACTGAGTAAGGTTTCCCAAACGATTACACTTTCAGCTGAAATACCATAAAATGTTAATTTCCTGGATGAGGAGGGATGAACGATTCCCCTTCTTTACTCAATCGTTCTGTCAGTTGGCCATTACAAGGTAAATTTTGAAAGGATCATTTTCTTCATGGACACATTTCTCCCAGAATCAAATGAAGCTATGGTGCAAAAGAACCAATTTAACAATCTTTCATGAATTAATGAAAAGATTGAGTTTACTAATTACTAAACATGAGAAGAATTAATAATGTAATACACAAAAACAATGATTAAAAGTAAGAGATGAGAGCAAAAAGATAAACAAAATGTTATATGAATCAGTCTCTGGATTGTTTGTGGACAGCAGATAGTTGAACGCTGTATTTGTTACAGCAGAGGTCACTAGTTGCATTGATACTGGTAGATGAATAATTAGCTTCATGATTTTTACATTTTCAAATTGACTGAAATTGTGCAGTTCAGATATCTTTTGATTAAGATTGAACTCCAGGTTTCAGGATGTGAGAGACCTTTATCATCTTCTCTCACCTTGACTGGTTTTCAGCGTTCAGTGTTCAAGAGGTCTTCATGAAAGTAGATGGGTAGCTAGGTGGTACACCTATGATTGTGACCTTCACAACATACTAACATTTGAACGCAGCCTGATACACAAAAGAATGTTCATTCCCACTAGTCAACTCCAGTATAGTTGAAACTGGCTTTTTCACTCCTATCTATATGTATTCCTGGATGGTAAAACATACATAAATACAAGATAATTTATTTTTCTCTGAAAGGGGAGAGATAGTTTAATCTTGTTCAGTGTCTCCCTGTTTAGGGTTTCCCTATCATTTACATATGTAGCATTCCATGGGCTTTACACGGATCTTTGTCAGAAAATCATAGAACTTACGTCTGCAGTTTTTCCATAGTTGTCATTCTTTAGAGAACAATACATCTTAGATTAAATGGACAAAAATGTCCATAAATACTTTGGGATCCAGATTGATTTTCTTAACAAGCTGAGTCAGGAAGAAACCACTGGATGTGGTCACTTTGTATTACTGTGTCTGAGATCGGAATTCTTCCAGCCATAGCTTAAACTATAGTCCTGGAATCAGGTTGCTCTGTTCACATAATGAGCCAACCAATGTTCTCTTGTACTTAATGATTTTTTTTCCCAGATTGGAAATCAAAAGAAAAGATGCAGAAGAAGAATATCCTGAGTGGGAAGACAGTCTCCAGGCTTGCTGTTTTTTTAATCTTGCGCATTCCTCAAATCTTTTTTGGGTCTATCAATCCAGCAATCACTGATCTAGAAGAAAAGATAAAAATAATCTAACAACATCTTTAAGTTGCCTTAACCAAAAGGATTCTTAAGATAAATCTGAAAGCATCCAACCATCAATGTACTGAGATAGCAAGGTGTAGAGCTGGATGAACACAGCAGGCTAAGCAGCATCATAGCAGCAGGAAGGCTGACGATTCGGGCCTAAACCCTTCATCAGACATGGGGGAGGGGAAGGGGGTTCTGAAATAAATAGGGAGGGGGGGAGGCCGATAGAAGATGGATAGAGGAGAAGCTAGGTGGAGAGGAGAACCTGGATATAATTATTTTTGTTCATTTAAAAATAACTTAGCCTAACCTATACTTTATAACTTCCTTGTGTCAGCATGTATTAACTGTTGAATTCATGTGTTGTCCTGGTTTGAGGCAATTTTATAATTTTATTTACGTCAGGTATTTAATACAATAAATACAACTTTCTTGCTTTGAAAGAATCTTCTGAGAAAACCTGTTTGTGTATACCTTTGATAGACACTGCCTGTAAACTGTCATACAGTCACCAAACTGGCAAGTATATTGTTTAACAAAATACTGTTGTGGTTGCACAGGGAATTCTCTACAACAATGCTCTAACATTCAGGAACAGAATTCCAAAGTTTTGAGCACATAAATTACTCCAAAATTCAGTCTTAGATGACCAGCCTCTTATCCAGGGACTCATGTTTTAGATTCTCCGGCCACATGAAACAATTTCTCAATACTGTAGCAAGCTATTTCAGAATCTTACTTGTTTCAATGAGATCAACTTTCGTACTTCTACAGAAATTCCTCATTGTCCAAAAAATATAGGCTCCATTTTCTCAGCCTCATAACCTAGTGAACAATCTAGTGAACCTTTGCTGCAGTGCATCTGCTGCAAATTAACCTTTCCAAAATATAGTCAAATATAAGTAGAATGACTGAAAGGTTGAGTAGACATATCTAGTGCTTTGGATCTAGAACATTGAAGGAATTGCCACCAAAATAAAGCACCTCTGTTCAAAAAAAATGAGATGCTTTCATAGTCAATGAAGTAGTGCTTTCACGGGCAGCATTTCTTTTCTGTAATAACTGGCATTAAGAATGAAAGGGAAGAGGAAAATGCTTGTTATGCAGCCAGCTATGGAATGCATTGCATGAAAGGATGCTGAAGCATTTTCAACAGCAACTTTCAAAAAGGATTTGATTAAATACTTGAAAAGGAGAAACTTACTGGGTCAAAGGCTAGGAAGTGAGACTAGTTGGATAGCTCTTTCAAACAGCCAATGTATAAACATTGATGTCAATGATATCTTACTGCCCATGCCTTTGAGCTCATTGAGAAATTTCAAAGTTAAATGGCTTGAAAATCGCAACCACCAACCAAAAATCATATTTGCACCAAAAATCAAAAACCAAATATGATTGCAAAGAGGGTGTGCAATGTAATTGAAAAAAAAGAGCAATTCAGATAAGAAGAACTTTGTTTCAGGCAGGTACAACTGCATTTGTATTTTAGAAATGTAAAGGAATGAAAGAGCACAATTGCATTATTGATTTCCATTTGGCAAACTGGGCAAGACCAGGGTGTGTCTTTAATCCATGTGAGAGTAGGAATCAACTGCGTGTTAGGGTTCTTAAGGTGCAGTGATAGTGTTCCTACCTCTGAAACAGAAGGCATCAGTTCAAGTTTTACCTGCTCTGGAGGTGTGCAGCAACATTTCTGACAGGTTGCTTAGAACATATAGAAAGAATATTGAGTAAATCTTCTTTCCCTAAAGCAATGCTTCTCAAATCTTTTCATGGAGGGATCCCATTTTAAAGCCACAGACTTTGTGTGACCCAACTGTGAAAACTTGTATCAGCCTTAAGAGACAGCACAAAAGTTTCTAGCTACCATTCATACACATCAGACTCAATAACTTTAAGAGTGAAATTGCTATTCAGTTTTTAGCTGCTACTTGAACTGCTGCCATGAAAAATTCAATGAACAAAATTGGGTGGTATGGTGGCACGGTGGTTACTAATGTTGCATAACTGTGGCAGGGTCTTGGGCTCAAATCCAAGGGACACTATCTGTGTGGAGTTTGAATGTTCTCCCCACATTTGTGTGGATTTCTTCTGGATTCTCTGGTTTCCTCCCATGGTCCAACATGTGCAGGTTAGGTTGGTTGGCCTTGCTAAATTGCCCTGCAATGTGTAGGTTGGATGGATTAGCCATGGTAAATGAGGAGTTATGGGGATGGAGTGGGTCAAGGTGAGATGCGCTCTGGGGGGTTGGTGCAGATTAAAGGGGCTCTATCTGCACTGTAGAGATTCTATTCTATGAAATCAAATATACAGAGTAAGGATATGAATTTCCAATTTGTCTCTTGTTGAGTTGTCTATAACTCTGGCGTTCAATTTATGTCCCTCTTGAACCAACATAATTGCAAGAAATTTAAGTGGATGGCTTTTTAGACCAGGGATGCATCAACTATAATGAGCCAAGATGTGTTCAAATGTGGTGCCTGATAGTCAGGTAGAAAAGAGCAAGGAAACTCACATCTGGCAGAAATCCTTGATCTTTCATCACATCTATTATCTCTTGCTTGTGTCTCTTCCCAAAGGAAATTCCATCCAGTAAACATTAGAGGCACACAGAATGTCAGTTTGCCATCATACTCCAGGTTACAGTTTCCAGTCCTGGCTTAGTAGGGCCAGAATTTGTTAGTTGAATGGTTAGCCAAAAGCATTTTGTGAGGTGAGTGCTGTTAATTATCTGGAGGTCAGCATATCTGAATAA